>NC_092110.1:2136639-2490389 GCF_045679555.1 Salvelinus alpinus
GTAAAGCCTGTAATTCAACCATCATTGATCTCCCTCCCCTCCTGTAATATCAATGTCATTTACAATCTAATTGCTAGTTTGGCCACTGCCCTGGGGGACTTGAAATTACACTTGAAAAAGCTTAATGGGAGAGTCTGCACTTGAATCAAGGCCTTTTATACCCTTACAATGAGCCACAGCAGGCCCATCAAATGAATGGCCAGACTTCTATGTCGCCAATGGGGCTTGCTCATTTTTCATTTTTTCCATGTCTTCTGCTTCGTCAAGTAATAGACAGCCATGAAATATGGATGGAGTGACACTGGATGGGCTGACACTGCTACATGGCTTAGGGTAGTGAAGACTTTTTACATCGCTCTCTGGATAAAGTGTCTGTTCAATGTAATTTACAAAAGTGTAAAGAGTTAGCTGTGGTACTGCCGAGGATCTGGGTTCCCTGAGTTCATTTGCAGTTTAAAAGGATCTAGGATATGGGACGAGTTGACAGTTGTGTAAGAAACTAGTTGGTTTTATGGGTCTCACAGATGTTTAAGGTTATCATAAATGTTAGGAAAAGGGTTAAATGTGTAAAACTATAATTATGCTATATCTTAAAATGTGTCCTGTGAGATATCTATCTGGTTGACAATCCTTACCTCACATAGGCCTATATACGGGAACCATTTTAGGACATCCCCAGCCTCAAGCCTCAAACCTCATCCATACAGTTTAGTGCTTATTGTCACTGTTTTTCTCAAAGGATGTCTCGTCTTTGTTTGTCCTGGTGTTTTTAGTATAGACATTTTATGCCGTGCTAACATAAACAGCCATTTACAGCCACTCTACAGTGGCAAACTGTAAAGTGAGACTTTTTCATGTGCCGCCTTGGGGACTATACAGCTTATTAAATCTAAAGATGGGGAAATGGACCAAGGTGTTCTGCGGTAATGGCACCAAACATCTGTGCTTTTTATTTTCTTAATGCTTGGAGGTATTAATCCTTAATGGCTCCTTGGCAGCTCTTTGCCAAATCTGTGATTGCCTAGCTATTATAGCTAACCTATCAGTCTCTTACCAGGGGAGGGAAGGGCACATATTACTTCCTTCACAAGAGGCTTCAGGCTTTAGAAAGTATAGGGAATTAAGTTATGCTCCGAAGCTCCGATAGAAAAATGTGTGGTGATAACTTTTACACACCAATATTTCATTAGTTAGCAAGCTGCTTCTAGTAGATTGGTACAGGATTTGAGTGTACCCGACCCTGAATGCTAGTGGTTTACAATGTCTTAAAGGACCCCGGGGTCTTGAGATTTTTGTTAATATCCTCACTTAATTACTTAATGTTCTAAATTATCTCATAGTTAAAGGGATACTTCGGGATTTTGGCAGTGATGTACAGCACTTCTGTACAGCACTTCGTGACATCAGCTGATGTAAGAAGGATTTTATAAATACATTTCATAGTTTGATTGATTATTAAAGTGATACTTCGGGATTTTGGCAATGAGGTCCTAGTTAGCATTGGCTCGCAAAACTACCTCTAACTTCCTTCACATTGGACACAGAGACATGTAAAACCCCAAACAGCAAGCAATGCAGGTGTAGAAGCACGGTGGCTAGGAAAAACTCCCATCCATAATGTGGATGTTGGCTCATAGAATGGGATTAGGTTAAACCTGCCGTAATCCTACATACAGTTGAAGTCGGAAGATTACATAGGTTGGAGTCATTAAAACTCGTTTTTCAACCATCCACAAATTTCTTGTTAACAAACTATAGTTTCGGCAAGTCCGTTAGGACATCTACTTTGTGCATGACACAAGTAATCTGTCCAACAATTGTTTACAGACAGATTATTTCACTTATAATTCACTGTATCACAATTCCAGTGGGTCAGAAGTTTACATACACTAAGTTGACTGTGCCTGTAAACAGCTTGGAAAATTCCAGAAAATGATGTCATGGCTTTAGAAGCTTCTGATAGGCTAATTGACATAATTTGAGTCAATTGGAGGTGTACCTGTGGATGTATTTCAAGGCCTACCTTTAAACTCAGTGCCTCTTTGCTTGACATCATGGGAAAATCAAAAGAAATCAGCCAAGACCTCAGAAAAGAAATTGTAACCTCTGCAAGTCTGGTTCATCCATGGGAGCAATTTCCAAACGCCTGAAGGTACTATGTTCATCAGTACAAACAATAGTACACAAGTATAAACACCATGGGACCATGCAGCCGTCATACCGCTCAGGAAGGAGACGCGTTCTGTCTCCTAGAGATGAACGTACTTTTGTGCGAAAAAGTGCAAATCAATCCCAGAACAACAGCAAAGGACCTTGTGAAGATGCTGTAGGACACAGGTACAAAAGTATCTATATCCACAGTAAAACGAGTCCTATATCGACATAACCTGAAAGGCTTCTCAGCAAGGAAGAAGCCACTGCTCCAAAACCGCCATAAAAAAGCCAGACTACGGTTTGCAACTGCACATGGGGCCAAAGATCGTACTTTTTGGAGAAATGTCCTCTGGTCTGATGAAACAAAAGTAGAACTGTTTGGCCATAATGACCATCGTTATGTTTGGAGGCAAAAGGGGGAGCCTTGCAAGCCGAAGACACCATCCCAACCGTGAAGCACGGGGGTGGCAGCATCATGTTGTGGGGGTGCTTTGCTGCAGGAGGGACTGGTGCACTTAACAAAATAGATGGCATCATAAAGAAAGAAAATTCTGTGGATATATTGAAGCAACATCTCAAGACATCAGTCAGGAAGTTAAAGCTTGGTCGCCAATGGGTCTTCCAAATGGACAATGACCCCAAGCATACTTCCAAAGTTGTGGCAAAATGGCTTAAGGACAATCACAAAGCCATGACCTCAATCCTATAGAAAATGTGGGGACAGAACTGAAAAAGCGTGTGCGAGCAAGGAGGCCTACAAACCTGACTCCGTTACACCAGCTCTGTCAGATGGAACGGGCCAAAATTCACTCAATTTATTGTGGGAAGCTTGTGGAAGGCTACCCAAAACATTTGACCCAAGTTAAAGAATTTAAAGGCAATCCTACCAAATACTAATTGAGTGTATGTAAACTTCTGACCCACTGGGAATGTGATGAAAGAAATAAAAGCTGAAATAAATCATTCTCTCTACTATTATTCTGACATTTCACATTCTTAAAATAAAGTGGTGATCCTAACTGACCTAAGACAGGGAAGTTTTACTAGGATTAAATGTCAGAAATTGTGAAAAACTGAGTTTAAATGTATTTGGCTAAGGTGTATGTAAACTTCTGACTTCAACTGTACATTAGTTTTCTCTATGGCTATCTTTGAAAGTCTCGTCTCTCTCCACCATGTCCGTGGTCTCAAATGGAAGGTAAAGGGTCACCTGTCCTGGAAACACCTACATACCCATAAACGAGGGGACACGAGAGCTCACAACCTTCATTACTGTTTGGGCCGGGAGCCATTCTCAGATGACAAGCGCTTTTCCAGGAGTATTCTGGAACACTGCCAAGATTCTGATTGAGACCAAACTGCCTGTACTGTGCCTGACCACTCACCCTTACTCTCATAGTCCCTTTTAAAAAGTAATTTCTCCCTTTCTCCTTCTCTCTCTCTCTCGCTTTCTTTCTCTTCCCTGCTTCCAGTAACTTTGTGCACAATCTCAAAAGTAATTGATTGGCAGGAAAGCATTAACCTGTTCTATGATGCTCACATTTTTAAAAGTAAGGTCAAGTAATGAAGTGGCAACATTAAAGTTGTGTGTGTGTGTAACACCGTGCTTTGACTACTTTGCCGTCAGCTGAGAATTTGCACTCATCTCTTGCTGAAGTCTAGAACCACGGCAGTTGGCGTGAGAATGAGCACCACAATGCAATGGACACCTTACCTGTGATAAACCCAGGTGCCATGTGATTTGAATATCTCAGCAAGAGGAGGTTAGGGCAACTCACAGAGACCCGATCAGCTGACTCCAGGAAAGATGAAGGTGTGAGTGCATGTATAAATAAGTCAAGCTGTTGCAAGAGAAAAGAACAGGTGTGTGATCAGGTAGTTTTTTTTCACCTGCGATGGCAAAGAAAAGGAAGCTATGAAAGTAAAGACTGTATTTAAGAGACAAGAGAGGAGATGGCGAGATGGACAATGGAGGAAGGAGACAGGCGAATGCACAAATTTGTTACTTGGTATCTGGGGAGAATGATTGAGATGATTGAGGAGGAGAGAAAAAGAGAGCTGGAGAGAAGGGTGAAGGACAGAACAAACAGCCATAGACAACACTCACAGATGTTTAAGGTGATTAGGAATAGTGTCTTATTGCAGGAAGTCCATGGAAAGTTTAAATTTTAACACCAAGACTGTATATTTTGCCAACAGTATTGGGACAAATTCACTTATATGTGTATTAAAGTAGTAAAAAGTTAAATCTGCAATATGTCACTTTTTGGGCGACCTGATCTGTTCTAAGTGCACTATGTCTATGCTTCCAGGTCTTAAGTTTCACGTCTGCTTCTTTCACTGAAAAAAAAAAAAAGTGGTTTTGAAGAATATATTTCACAGCGGTTTAGATGGTACAATGATTCTCTACACTATACTTGCTTGTTTTGTCACATAAACTGAAATTAGGCAAACTATTAGAATTTTTGTAACAAAACAAGCAGAAAATGCATCCAACAACTTTGTAGAGTCACAAGCATGACGCAGTTATTTCGTGCTATGAATATGGGACCAAATACTAAACGTTTTACTACTTTAATACACGTATAAGTGAATTTGTCCCAATACTTTTGGTCCCCTAAAATGGTGGGACTACTGTATGTACAAAAAGTGTTGTAATTTCTAAACGGTTCACCCGATAGGGATGAAAATACCCTCAAATTAAAGCTGACAGTCTCCAATTTAACCTCATAGTCATCGTATTATCTAAAGTGCTGGAGTACTGAGCCAAAATAACAAATAATGTGTCACTGTTCCAATACTTTTGGAGCTCACTGTATATTGTGTGGTATAATTCTGTAAGAACATCAGATAGCCTTTGTGAGGCCATTGCCATCCAGGCTGTATGATGCATGGTGATGTCCCTATGTCTGCCTCAGCCTCCCCTCCAGGCCTCAGTGTCAGTAATAGCCAGCGACAGCGGGGGAAAATGGTCGTCAATTACCTCCGCCATTGGGCTGTTCTGTCCTGTTACCCGGGTTACGCTGGCCCGTGTCCCCGCGTGTGGCAGTCAAATCACTGGATCATTTTGGTGGTGTCGGGGAGCTGCAGGGACGGCGTGTGGTGAACAATCTCTCTGGAACTGCTGACTGCTCATGATGGAAAAGACACAGACAGGCTCATCTCGCACATATACACATGCACATTCAATTTTGAGAATGCATGTTATGACATGAACATTTGACAGGGTAAAGGTTGTCGTCATTGTGAACACAGAGAGTCTTTGGACGTTCTAGAAAGATGCTAGGTTTACCTTGGTGTTAGCTTATGATTTACTCTGTTTGGCTGTTCAGTTGGTTTTTGATATTGTACTTTTGCGGTCACACTACTGATTTAATTGTAGTTAATTATGGGGCTTAGATAGACCACTGTTTTGTTGTTGTGTCCGTAGTGTTTTCACAGTGTTTTTTTTCTGAATGTTAAACAAAAGAAACAGAATCCCCAAATCCCCAAGCCGACTAGGCGCAAAATCTTTCAATGTGCCCTTGAGCAAGGCACTCAACCCTAATGGTGTTAGAGTATGTGTGCATACGTGTGTGTGTCTCTTCACAGTCCGCTTTGTGTTTTATGTTTTTTTAAATCAGATTTTATTGCTCGTTTGAGTTACTTGATGTGGAAGAGAGTTCCATGTAGTCAAGGTTCTATGTAGTACTGTGCGTTTCCCAGAGTCTCTTCTGGACTTGGGGACTGTGAAGAGACCCCTGGTGGTATGTCTTGTGGGGTATGTATGAGTGTCTGAGCAGTGTGTCAGCTGTTTGAACAGACAGTTTGATGCTTTCAAAACATCAATACCTCTCACAAAGACAGGTAGTGTTGCAGTCAATCTCTCCTCTACTTTGAGCCAAGAAAGATTGACATGCATGTTATTGATATTGGCCATCTGTGTACATTTAAGGGCCAGATGTGCTGCTCTGTTCTGGGCAAACTGTAATTTGCCTTTGTCCTTCTTTTTTGGCATTTTACCATATAACTGGGCAGTAGTCCAGGTGTGATAAAACTAAGGCCTGTAGGATTTGTTTTGTTGATTGTGATGTCAAGAAAGCAGAGCAGCGCTTTATCACGGACAGACCTCTCCCCATTTTAGCTACCGTTGCATCAGTATGTTTTGACCATGTCTTTTTGCAATCTATGGTTACTCCAAGCAGTTTAGTCCCCTCAATCGCCTCATTATTAATTTCAAGATTTAGATGAGGTTTAGGGTTCAGTGAAAAATTTGTCACAAATACAATGTTTTTAGTTTTGATATATTTAGGATGAGCTTATTTTTAGCCACCTGTTCTAAAACTGACTGCATCTACTTGTGATGTAGTGTTGCAGTGATTTCACTTGCTGTGGTAGCTGGCCTGTATAATGTGGAGCCATCAGCATACATAGAAACACAGGCTTTACTCAAGGCTAGTTGTAGGTCATTAGTAAAAATATTTGAAAAAGTAAGGGGCCATGACGGCTATGTTGAAGTATGCCAAACTCTACCTGGTTTGCGTTCCCCCTACAGAGTTCCATCTCACTTATGGGAGCCAGCCATGCAGATATGATGTGTTGTAATCCCACAGGAACTAGCTTAGAGAAACACTTTTTCAGCTCAGCCATGGTCTGCATGCTAAGATGCCGGCGGGGTAGTCGGTGGGAAAGGAGGGTGCAGACGGACAGCTTCCAAGGAAGAATTTTGAGCACTTAATTATGACACTTTATCATGTCAAAGCGATGACAGCAATTTGTAAGAATAGAGATTACGGAGAAGAAAAGTCTGTTCATAAATTTTAGGGTGCAGAGATAAGCAAGGCTTTTCAGGACTATATTACAGCAAAAGACTGTCATGTAGCCAGTGTCAGTTGTCCTGATCAGGTCCCATCCAGGCTGTATCACAACCGGCCGTGATTGGGAGTCCCATAGGGCGACGTACAATTGGCCCAGCGTCGTCCAGGTTTGGCCGGTGTAAGCCGTCATTGTAAATAAGAATTTGTTCTGAACTGACTTGCCTAGTTAAATAAAAGTTAAATATTTTTTCCCCCCCAATAACTAACTTTAATAGGAAACCTTAACAATGTTCCTTCCTTCTCTCCCTTTAGAGTTTTTCAGTATTCTATTCAGAACCACTCATTCTGTTCAGGTAGTACTAAAGTACTCTAGGGGTTCATTGCCCTTGAGTTTTCTTGTCTGTGAGGTATAGCTAGTAGGCTTGGGCGGTATACCGTATATAACATATACCGGGGTATTTTAAAATGCCCACGGTATGATTTTCAAAACCATCAATAATTGTTATTTTTAAATAAACACCTGCAGTCAACTTATGCACTAGGTTAATCGATAAAGCAGATTGCGTTCTTAATTTCGTCTGTTGTATTCTTTTTTCATTATGAAGCTGTTCTCTTAAGCAGCTGATCTAGCCAGCCACATGGCATGTTTGTTTACAAAGAGCACACCTAGCAAATGGAAGCTTTCGTGATGTGATGATACGCTGTTGTACAGCTCAATAAAGGTGATCAAGTTACACTTAAAATGTACTACTGTTTTCCAGCTAAATATAAGTTTAACTATCTAAAATGTGCCACAAATTTACTCCAGCTCAGCTAACTTGCTACATAAGTGGCTAGCTTGGAAGATCAAGCTGCTTGGTTACAGCAGAGACGATCAATCACCTCATGGATCAAGATCCCTGCTGAGGAGCTGGGGTGTCTGTCCTTAGTTTATGTTCGCTTAGGCTTGTTATAATTTAGCTAGCATCCACAATGGGAATTCGCTAGTACTTTGTTTGCATTTGTTACCATAATTATTATTATTTAAAAAACATTACGCTTGGAAAGAACTAGTTCCCCCTTGTGTGCACTGCGGGTAATACCTTATACCCCGGGATGGTACAGGAACAGTATGAAGGTATGGAAATCTGGATATTTCCCAACCCTAATAGCTAGAGAGATAGGAATCGATTACCAGAGTCACGCTTGTTGTGCAGAAGAGAGGAATGGAGAAAAGAGAAAGAGAAGAAATACTCTGCAGCAAATTGCCTTGAAAAAGCAGCAACTCCTCCTAGCTTATCAGGAGCTGCATTCAAAAGACACACGGCGTGTTTGAGGATGATTGCTTTCATTTGCACAGGCCCCCTGTTTCATATGAATGAGGCTGCGTTTCGTCTGAGCCACCCTGTGACAGCCACTCCGTCGCAGGTTTATTTTCCCTCTAGCTTTCTGCAACTGGCTCGACACACAATGGAGACGAGGGAGCGGAACGCTATAGTCTGCCTCTGAGGCCAGCTCCTCCCCTTTGACTGGCAAAAGGCATCAAGCCGGCGTCTCAGAACTTGATAAGTATGGAGAATTGACCTCCTATCAGGAGTGATCAGGTTGATTGATAGGTATGTCGACCTATGGCTCCATCTGGGAGATGATAAGGAGGAGTCTACCGTGCCCGGGGACGTTCCGCTCTCTTCTCGGTATCGGGAAAGCGTGTCCATGATCCAATAAGTCTTCTGTGTCTGTGGGGAGGAGGACAGAAATACGGTGGTCCATGTGAGACCTTAGATGCTGCCTTACGCACTGCAGAGCAGTTCACAACATGGACCCAACTCTGTCACTTTCAGAAAACCTGACAACACATACATTTTCTCAAACAGCGAGAGAGAGAGAGAGAGAGAGAGAGAGAGAGAGAGAGAGAGAGAGAGAGAAAGAGACTGAAAAAGAGAGGGAGCGAAAGATAGAGAGAGGTGTGGTGATTGGATAAGAAACACCTTGGGCCACCTTTATCTGCAGAGGATTTAAGGTAATGGTGTCGTGGATAAATACTTGTGTACCCTACAAGCCAAATACAATTACTGCTATCGAAAACAGAATCTCCCGCCCCTATAAATCTCTGCTGGGGGCCGCGGGGAATGGAGGGATGGAGGGAGGAAGGGATGGAGGGAAGGGGGGAGAGATAAGCCTTTCAGTGTGAGCCAGGCGTCTAATCCTGTGATTTAAATGAGAGCAGTGCGGATGGCCAGATAAAGGACCCGGACTGCCATTGTCTCTTAGAGATACTGAGGGGAAATCTTCCAGAAGGAGGCTCCTATTTCCATTGGGCAAGGCAGTCAGCATCAAGGAGAGTGAAGAGAGGGGAGGGGGGATGGAGTTGGGAGGGGAGAGGGAGAGAGCGAGACGGCCCTCTGGGAGAGTCAGAGAGCCCTGTGCAAATGAATTCTGTCAGTGGTTCCACTCAGGGAGGAAATGTAAGGGGAAGAAAGAGAGAATTTTAGATGTAGGCCTATAGAATTAAGCGAGTGGTAATAGAGAGAGGAAGTGTGGGATGGTGAGCAGGACTGATAGAGAGTGAGAGATCAACACAGACCCACAACACATACCACAATCCAGGCATAAGATTGCTTTCCATAGCAATCGCAAGGGTGATTGGGTGAATGAATCATTATGGAAATGATATGCCTCCTGATTTGACAGTAACTCATGCAAATATAAACTGCATCATGCAATAAGTATAGAGGCATCCATAATGTCTTACTCCATCTTTCTTTTTGTTCTACATCTCGAGAGAAGAAGAAGAAGAAACCCACACATTGCTCTTGACAGTGTCACTGCTCTTTAAGAAGCTTTAAGTATCGGCCTCAAGGCCTTCGTCAGAGCTTTTGTGCGATTTTTTTCTTTGTTCTATATCTTGAAATGCTGTCAGTCTTCAGACAGTAACACCAATGAAAGGTGACATCTATGGAACTGATGCTATTTTAGTGCCTTGGAAGGATATTTTTCATTTGTAAAGCAATTTGACAATATCTGGGGCCTCATTTATAAACCTTGCGTAAGTACAAAATATATCCCAAAATATGAGTGCATCAATCTTCACGCAAACCTTCAGACCATGCGTATGCCCATCTGCTAGTGGTTGAAATATTGTATTGCAAGCTGGCAAATGGGGGATTTGTCGAAAGGCTTATTCATAAAAAAATGAAAACAGGATAACATATTTACAAGGCTGCAACCTTTTTCCATGAGCAAGAAGAGTTAAAAACTATGTTTTATAATTAGACATAGGATTCTTATAATTAGACATAGGAATATTTTTCCTATTTGATTTTCATAACCATTGCAGAATATATTCCTCACCTTTTCTGGCCATGATGGGTTCATGTTAGGGAAGAAGCCATTTAATTGCACCTAGTAGCCTAGTGAATAGATAGGCTATATGTATTTCAAGTTTTGCAATATCGTAGGCCGCGTGGTTAATAATACCGGTATACAGTCAAATTTAACAGCTGATCTTTTACATTGAAGTAGGCCTATCTATCAAGTTTCAAGTTTTTATTGTCACACGTAACAGTGAAATGCCTTCTTTGCTTGCTCTTTCCCAACAATGCAGTAATGAATATCAGTAGTACTATAAAAAATATATTAAAAAAAGTCAAGTAGATACAAAACTTTTTTTTGTTGAGTAGCATGCCCTGCAATGTTTTAGAATTTGCGGGCAGTGACAGTCCATCATGTTTAGGTTGGGGGGAAAGTCGTTATAAAACATTGTTGAATTCAAACGTTCTGCTGACAGGTCCATGACAATTTGCCGTTGTTTTCTCATTCAAAAACTGACACAGTCCTTTTCCAGATACAGCATAAATTACTGCTAAAGATGAAAACATTCTGCCAACAGAGTAAATAGACCGGTAGCTTATGTCAAATATTCGACAGTATGGGAAGGCTACAGTATTGCTGTGCGATAGGAGCGTGACATCATTGCATATTTAATCTCAGAGTCTATACCAAGGCAGGGTATATATACCCAATAATCTATTGATAAACTAAATATTGAACAACAATTTGTCTTTTGCATGCCGTGGCGTAAAGCCAATAGTTCCAAATTGTACAGCAAATAAAGGGAGTTATTGGCACCATATTAGGTGAATGGAGGAGTTTTCAGGCAGAGCTTTAATGTCTCATTCACGCGTGCACAGTTTTCGACAGGTCTGGTTTTTAGCGGCAAGCATGTATTTGAATGGCATACATTTTTCGGCAAATTTAACATCTCAATATTTGTGTACTTGCGCAGGCTTTTCAGAAATGGCGCGTGCAGACATTGAGTGTGAAATTTATGCAACAGTTGGAAATAAGGCCGACGTAGAGCAGCAAACATACTGCAGGCAGGGTAAAGAGCATGAAAGACACATACAGACACACAGGTGGACTCGTGCAGACACACACACACACACACAGCTACCTGCTGTCTCTCTATCTTTGCAGAAGGCTGAAATGAGGTCTCTCTTTAGGGGATAGAAAAGGAGGGAAGATACGTGGTAGGGGTTCTCACTTTGGGTGGGCCCTAAGGTACCCCTGTCTCTTTGGGGTCCTGGAATTTGGTTCCTACTTTTTTTTTTTTTTGGTTCCTACCCCGTGGCAGCTTGTCTCCCCATAGGGGTTACTTGTCTCCCATCACGACTTGACTCTGGTGTGGAAACAGCGGGCGTTTCTACACCAACAGCATACCCATCCTAAAACATATTCAACCCTATTCCTTTGCCACCCCTACTGTTCAACCTCCATTTGCCCCCAAGACCTTTCCCTGTTTCTCAGTATGGTGTGTAAATGCACGCATGCACACGCGCAACGCACGCACATGCACACGCACTAAACCTTCTTTGACTACTGAGGTGAACTGGTTTCTGGGGAAGAAAAAAGCAAATGCTGTCCATTGAAAATTGCTAGTATCACAGCTTTACTCCTATTTTCTGTCCTTAATGTTGGATTTGAAGAAAAAGACGCAAACTGTTGCTAAGTCCACCGTAATGCCCATGAACTGTGTCCTAATAGTATAAAATGGTTGCATGGCGCATGTGCATTGGAAGGGTTTGTTAACTGTTATTTAAGATACTTGAATACATTTC
Organism: Salvelinus alpinus; assembly: GCF_045679555.1. Taxonomy (NCBI): domain Eukaryota; kingdom Metazoa; phylum Chordata; class Actinopteri; order Salmoniformes; family Salmonidae; genus Salvelinus; species Salvelinus alpinus. The sequence continues at coordinate 2,148,686 of NC_092110.1, forward strand.
ATCCCATGAGAAAAAAATTGCAGTTTTTTTATGATGGCTCTAAATATCTTTGTCAATGTTTAAATGAATTGAAATGCCAAAAACATAGTGGTTCTTCTGTCGCCTGTTCGTAAAGCCTGGTGAAAACCAGCAGAGCAGCAAATGACCTCTATTTGTTTCCACTTTACTGTTGACACTTCACCTATCTCATAAAACAAGACATCAATTCCAACCTGCAACTAAAAGTGTTCAACATTTTTTTAACTGCTTGCATGAAAATGACAACAATAGTTTGAAGTGAGCATGTGTTCAATTGTGTTTAAAATGCCTGCTGCCAAATGCAAACTGTTTTCTAAATGATTTAAATGTTTTTTTTAAACTTTAAAACAGCGACAACCGATAATGAACGCCTTGAAATTGCCACTAAGAAATTCCCATTGAAATACGCCCGGCCAGTAGTGGACTGGCTACAAGAGAAAGGTAACCTTAACACAACTTCTAACTTTTAAATTCTCTTCTATTGAGCTCAACGTTGAACTTTTTATTTTTTGCATTTGCCTGCTGAACTGATACTTTATTTTACTACGTTAAAATATGATTTTAGCATGAACTAATAACTTCCTAACCTCATTTTCTTTCTCAATTCGAATACGTTTGATTAGATTTTTTTGGTACCCAAGTTAATTATCCAAGTAAATCTCATGATAATTCATAATTTATAATCACTCTACTCAGTTAAAGGGACTTCTATTGAAGATAATATTCCATCCTATCTCATGTTCATACTACACATGAAAAGATTATTTCATATACTCTACATCTTGAATCCTTCTAAAATTAGCTTTACGATAAAACAGAAGTAACAATGTTCAAGTATGTCCTAAAGTCCCTTTAACACCCATTTAAACTTGAATGCCATTTCAAATGCAAGTAGTCACCTAATGCATGAATCAACATGCTGTTGTACATCTACAATGTTGAGTCAGTTATTAATAATCTTTTGATGTACAATAATTTTTTTATTCTGTAACCAGAATCCTATGTTGATGGTATTGGAGAATGATTGCTTTAAACTGGGTAAACAATTTTCTAACAGCTCAACAGTTTACTCAATACTTGCTAAGTTGAATATTACGATTTGTAATATTATACATTTTTTGTTGTTTTAAGTTTCAAATATACGCTTATTCAAGATGCTGTGTCGGTGATATTACTTAGAATACTTAGATTTGACATGTACTGTAAATATCCTCTTTTCGTGTACTGCTTTTCTCTTTCAGATTCCTGCCCTCCTGATTTATAACTTTGGCATTAGCCCTAGCTTTTTAAACATCAGTTCCTTTCTCTGCTTTCAGGCTTCAGCATTTGCCCTAGCCTTTTAAACATTCGTCCCTACCCCACTCTTTGTTTTCTTAGCTATGGCATTAGCTCTAGCCTTATTAGATGCAGCTGATCCGAGGCTGCCCCAAAGGGCCAGTTTGAGGAGACAGACATAAAGCTTTGACCTTTTCTCCTCCTTTCCGTCCTCCTCTCTCCTCTCCTCCCTCAGCCTCAGATCACAACCCGTAATCTCGTAATTACGGCTAACAACACGATGACCTTTCTACAGTGAATACATCCTGGGAGACATCACCCTTGTAGCCAGACGTGTTGACCCGGTATATTTGGGGTTAGCTCCCTGGGCCCAGGCTAGTTATAGCCTCTTCAGTTGACCTTTCTTTATAGTTTCACCGTAAAGGTTTTTACAACCGACCTCATAGTGACATACTGTAAGGACCTTTTGATTGTCAAGGACTTATAAGTGCACATAGTGACGTACACACACACACACACACACACACACACACACACACACACACACACACACACACACACACACACAAAATGAGGTCATGGCAGACCAACATTTATCATATGAAGCCGGATCTTTGAGTCAACAGACCTTATTTTCCTACTCAGTCTCTTGTTGTTCCTTGATGTGAATGACCTCTGTCTGGTTCCATCCTTTAGGTCGGCAGCTAACGATATTCAACACCCAGGCCACAGTCACCATCGGTGGCAGCGACCGCAGTCGGCCCTTCCAGGGTCAGCTGTCCGGCCTCTACTACAACGGCCTCAAGGTTCTCAACATGGCTGCCGAGGGCAACCCCAACATCAAGATCAACGGCAGTGTCCGATTGGTAGGCGACGTGCCCTCTGTGGCCGGGTCGGCTCGCACCACCGCCCAGCCCCCCGAGATGTCCACCACCTTTATTGAGACCACCACCACCATGTCCACCACCACCACCCGCAAGCACCGCTCCTCTCCCACCATACAGGTAGGGCCTGGGGACGGGGAGGAGAGGAAAGGGGGGTTATCATTGGGTGGAGTTGGTGTATGATAGGGTGAGGTAGATCTTGAGAGAGGAGGGTAATGGTTAGAATGTTCATGGGTGCATGGGTGCTGGGCATTCCTTTGACAAATCAAGACACCCATGTAAATGTTTCATGTATTAATGTGGATACCACCATTGGCATAGACAATATCTCAATGAACGTGTGACAGGAGATATACAGATTATGTCATGCTAACCTGAGAATACATGCATACAGCCATATCAACAGTATAGAGATTACCAGCCGCATACCAGCGTATACTATATGTGCTCCATACATGTCCCCTGAACAGCTGTATGTGGAGGACCACGACAGCCCCATCTTCTCCCCAGAGACAGAGGCACGCTCAGAGACCCTGTGGTTTAGATGGAGAAATTAGCCCAAAGCCCTTCATCATCTCTGCCTGTCTGTTTTCCACTACAAATAACCACATAGCCCAAATACCATCTTTTTTACGAGATGTTTTTATCTTTTTTTCGATAAATGAGGCCAGGAAAGGGAAAACTCTGGAAAACCTACATGTCTGTCGGACCTATGGGTTCAAGTACTATTTTTAATTATTCAGATACTTTATTTGTGCTTAATTGAGCTTGCCTGGTTTAATGGACGATTAGAATAGTCACAAAACAGAAAACCCCATTCATTTGACACTCCAGGCAGGCAAACACTCAATGATTCTGAAAGATTTCAAATAGTGTTAGATTAGATGAGTTTATTAGTCACATGCACAGGGTCGCAGATGTAATCGCAAGGGCACAGTGAAATTCATATGTTCCGAGTGCCAAGAGTGCAGGTCGAGAAAAAGAGAAGTGAAGTATTTGAACCGAGGTCTGTGTCTGTTCATTCTGTTTCTGGGAAACAGAGAGAGAGTTATTGTCACGCTTACCCTGGTGTGTTCAGGTGCGCTAGGTGTTTTTCATATTATGCAAACCATTGTGTACAAAGCCCTGCATGTTTTCAAGCACAGCCAGCCACTGTATCAGGTGTCAGTTGGGATGGTTTGTTTAGGCCCAGGTGTGGTTATGGGTGCTTTGATTTTCAAGTAAGTTGTGCATTTTCTTTGAATGACTGTATTTTGTATACCAGACTTTCCCCATTCATTATCTACTGGACATCTATCAAATATTATATTAATATTACACATGAAAATATTAAATATGAATATATACTGCACAAAAATATAAATGCAGCAAGCAACAATTTCAACAATTTTACTGAGTTACAGTTCATATAAAGAAATCAATCAATTCAAATAAATTAATTAGGCCCTAATCTATGGATTTCACAACTGGGCAGGGGCACAGCCATGGATAGGCCTGGGAGGGCAAAGGCCCACCCACTGGGGAACCAGACCCAGCCAATAAGAATGAGTTTTTCCCCACAAAAGGGCTTTATTACAGACAGAAATACTCCTCAGCTGTCCGGGTGGCTGGTCTCAGAGGAGCCCGCAGGTGAAGAAGCCGGATGAGGAGGTCGTTGGCTGGCATGGTTACACGTGGACTGCGGTTGTGAGGTCGGTTGGACGTACTGCCAAATTCTCTAAAACAACGTTTTATGGTAGAGAAAGGAACATTCCATTTTCTAGCAACTGCACAGGTAGACATTCCTGCAGTCAGCATGCCAATTACACCCATTGTGGCATTGTGTTGTGTGACAAAACTGCACATTTTAGAGTGTCCTTTTACATGTGTAATGATCATGCTGTTTAATCAGCTTCTTGAAATGCCACACCTGTCAGGTGGATGGATTATCTTGGCAAAGGAGAAATGCTCACTAACAGGGATAGAAACAAATTTGTACACAAACTAGGAGATAAATAATATTTTTGTGTCTATGGAAAATTTCTGGGATATTTTATTTCAGCTCATGAAACATGGGACCAACACTTTACATGTTGAGTTTATATTTTTGTTCAGTGTATTAATATATTCTCTATTTATATTAGAATATTATAGTAACACAATGGGAGGATAGATTGGACATACGGTTAGAATTTTGAACGGTATTCAAATCCCTTGACTTTTTCCACATTTTGTTACGTTAAGGCCTTATTTTAAAATGTATGAATTTTTTCCCCCCTTATCAATCTACACACAATAACCTATAATGATAAAGCAAAAACAGTTGTTTTTAAGTTTTGGATAATTTATGAATGAAAAAAAAAGTTGTATTTACTTGGTACTTTGTTGAAGCACCTTTGACAGCGATTACAGCATCTAGTCTTCTTGGGTATGACGCTACAACCTTGGCACACGTGTACTTGAGGAGTTTCACCCATTCTTCTCTGCAGATCCTCTCAATCTCTGTCAGGTTGGATGGGGAGCGTTGCTGCAAAGCTATTTTCAGGTCTCTCTGGAGATGTTCGATCGGGTTCAAGTCTGGGCTCTGGCTCGGCCACTCAAGGACATTCAGAGACTTGTCCCGAAGCCACTCCTGCGTTGTCTTTCCTGTGTGCTTAGGGTTGTTGTCATGTTGGAAAGTGAACCTTCGCCCCAGTCTGAGGTCCTGAGCGCTCTGGAGCAGGTTTTCATCAAGGATTTATCTGTACTTTGCTCTGTTGATCTTTAGCTCGATCCTGACTAGTCTCCCAGTCCCTGCCCCTGAAAAACATCCCCACAACATGATGCTGCCACCACCATGCTTCACCGTAGGGATGATGCCAGGTTTCCTCCAGGCGTGACACTTGGTATTCAGGCCAAAGAGTTCAATCTTGGTCTCATCAGACCCGAGAATAATGTTTCTCATTGTCTGAGAGTATTTTGGTGCTTTTTGGCTAACTCCAAGCTGGCTGTCATGTGCCTTTTATTAAGGAGTGGCTGTCGTCTGGCCACTCTAACATAAAGGCCTGATTGGTGGAGTGCTGCAGAGATGGTTGTCCTTCTGGAAGGTTCTCCCATCTCCACAGAGGAACTCTAGAGCTCTGTCAGAGTGACCATCAGGTTCTTGTTCACCTGCCTGACCAAGACCCTTCTCCCGCTATTGCTCAGTTTGGCCAGGCGGCCAGCTCTAGGAAGGGTCTGGGTCTTGGTGGTTCCAAACATCCTCCATTTAAGAATGATGGAGGCCACTGTGTTCTTGGGGACCTTCAATGCTGCAGATTTGTTTTGGTACCCTTCCCCAGATGTGTGCCTCGACACAATCCTGTCTCAGAGCTCTACAGACAATTCCTTCGACCTCATGGCTTGGTTTTTGCTCTTACGTGCATTGTCAACTGTGGAACATTATATAAAAAGGTGTGTGCCTTTCCAAATCATGTCCAAACTATTGAATTTACTACAGTCGGACTCCAAACATCTCAAGCATGATCAATGGAAACAGGATGCACCTGAGCTCAATTTCGAGTCTCATAGGAAAGGGTCTTAAAATTGATGTAATAAGGTATTTCTGTTTTTATTTTAAATAATTTTGTAAACATTTCTAAAAAACAGTTTTTACTTTGTGACTATGGGGTATTGTGTAGAGATTGATGAGGATTTTATTTTATTTAATCCATTTTCGAATAAGGCTGTAACGTAACAAAATGTGGGAAAAGTCAAGGTGTCTGAACGCTTTCCGAAGGCACTGCATGTGATGTCAGGATTACATTTGTGTCTTATTATACTGTATGTGTCCCCTCCCCCCAAAAAACCTCTAAAAGCATCTGTCTGTCTGTCTGTCTGTCTGTCTGTCTGTCTGTCTGTCTGTCTGTCTGTCTGTCTGTCTGTCTGTCTCTCTCTCTCTGTCTCTCTGTCTCTCTCTCTCTCTCTCTATATATATATATATATATAAATCAAAATGCTTTACAAACACATTTCAGCTTGGAGCCAATAAAAGTCTGTGGCGGAGTAAAAACATAATCACGATGACCATTTCATAGGTGCCCTGGAGAACAAATGGTCCTGGCTAGTGGTCATGATATTAAAGCCATAACTCTCCACAGAGAGACTTTGACATACAGTATGGAGGGGCTAATGTTGAATGACACGAGCTCAGCTTTAGCTAGCGCCACAAGCCTTTCTCGGCGCAGAACACAGCTACTGTAGAGTAGTACACTGTTCCTGGAAAGGCTTTTGTGAATGTTTAACTACACCCTGATGTTTTACCCATGTTAAGTTTATAAGTTTAAACTACTGATGCCTGCAACACCCTTGCTATGAGGTGAATGAAATCTAGAACTATACTGAACAGAAATATAAACACAAGATGCAACAATTTCAACGATATTGCTGAGTTACAGTTCATATAAGGAAATCAGTAAATTGAAATAAATTAATTTGGCCCTAATCTATGGATTTCACATGACTGGGTGGAGGCGCAGCCATGGGTCGACCTGGGAGGTCATAGGCCCACTCATTTGGGAGCCAGGCCCACCCACTGCGGAGCCAGGCCCCGCCAATCAGAATGAGTTTCATCAGCTGTCCGGGTGGCTGGTCTCAGCTGATCCCACAGGCGAAGAAGCCGGATGTGGAGGTCGTTGGCTGGCATGGTTACACGTGGAATTCGGTTGTGAGGCTGGTTGGACGTACTGCCAAATTCTCTAAAATGATGCTGGAGGAGGCTTATGGTAGAGAAATGAACATTACATTCTCTGGCAACAGCTCTGGTGGACATTCCTGCCGTCAGCATGCCAATTGCACACTCCCTCAAAACTTGAGACATCTGTGGCATTGTGTGGTGTGACACAAATGCACATTTTAGAGTGGCCTTTTATTGTCCCCAGCACAAGGTGCACCTGTGTAATGATCCGCTTCTTGATATGCCACACCTGTCAGGTGGATGGATTATTTTGACAAAGAGAAATGCTCACTAACAGGGATGTAAACAAATGTGTGCACAACATTTGAGATAAATAAGCTTTTTGTGCATGTGGAACATTTCTGGGGAATTTTTATTTCAGCTCATGAAACATGGGACCAACACTTTGCATGTTGCGTTCATATTTTTGTTCAGTATACATAGACAATTACAACATTTTGTAATGAAACAAGGCAGGGTTGGTCACATTCTAATTGGCTGGTGTTTTATTAGTACTCCTCTCAGAAGGGTGTGGGAGTATCCTCTTTACCTGTGAAAGGAACACACAGCTGATCTTACCGTAACTCAGTCAAGCATCACAAACCTAACCCTGTTTTCTCTGGATGGACTGCAGGCAAATGATATGCAAAACACAAGAGTACATCAAAAGAGCAGAAAAGAAAACAGACAAAGGAAAGATGAGAGAGAGTCTCAGGTTTCAAGTTTTATTAGCCCAATGTACGGGATATGCATGGTATACATCAGCCAACAAAATGCTTACTTGCAGGTTCCTTCTCGACAATGCAACAACAATAAGAAATAATAAAATATAAGAATATATAAGGATATGAACATAAAGTAAATGGCTCAATAGAATAGAATACATTTTTTTGTATAAATATAATACAGTAAGGCACAATTTAGGAAGAAGGGGATGGGGGGCAAGTGTATAAATTCAGCAGTAAAATAAGAGTCTGGTAGCAGCAGTTGTGATGTGTGTGTATAGCATGCATGTACACGGAGTATACCAAACATTAGGAACACCTTCCTAATATTGAGTTGCAACCCCCCCCCCCCCTTTGCCCTCAGAACAGCCTTAATTCGTCGGGTCATGGACTCTAGAAGGTGTTGAAAACGTGTTGACTCCAATGCTTCCTACAGTTGTGTCAAGTTGGCTGGATGTCCTTTAGGTGGTGGACCATTCTTGATATACACAGGAACATGAAACACCCAGCAGCATTGCAGTTCTTGACACAATCCGGTGCACCCGGCACCTACTACCATACCCCATTCAAAGGCCCACGTATGGCACACATACACAATCCAAGTCTCAATTGTCTCAAGGCTTACAAATCCTTCTTTAACCTGTCTCCTCCGCTTCATCTACACTAATTGAAGTGGATTTAATAAGGGATATCAATATGACTGGGCCGTCTTCACTACCCTGCGGTCGTGGACGGAGCAATTCCTGTACCAGGCCGTGTTGCAACCGGTCAAAACGCTCTCGATGGTGCAGCGGTAGTATTTGGAGAGAACCTGTGACTTTCTCTACTGCAGTCCCATTGATGTGGATCGGGGCATGTTCACTCTTCTGCTTCCTGAAATCAACAATCAGCTCCTTTGTTTTGCTGATGTTGAGGGAGAGGTTGTTGTCATGACACCACAATGCCAGTTCACTTACCTCCTCCCTTACTCTTCGTTGTTGGTTATCAGGCCTACAACCATAGTGTCGTCAACAAACTTGATGATGGAGTTGGTGTCGTGCAAAGCCACGCAGTCGTGGCTTAACAGGGAGTACAGCAGAGGACTGAGGACACACCCCTGGGGGGCCCCTGTGTTAAGAGTCAGTGTGGAGGAGGTGTTGTTGCCAATCCTCACAGCCTGTCGTCAGGAATTCCAAGATCCAGTTGCAGAGGGTGGAACATTACCTTGGATAAAATACACATCTTAACAATATTTATTCTACATTCGTAGCTAGTGTTCTTGTCAGACCATTTCTTAACTTCCATGAACTGTAGCTTCTTCCGTTTCTCGTTCCACTTATATAGATCCCGAGGACATTTTATTTCATCTTTAATTTCTATATGGATGGGAGGTTTAGAAAGCTGTAGTCCTTGTCACATGCGAGTCTGAGTTGTCGAACATCAATTCAAGTTTTGCGTCTCTAAAGGATTTGCGGAGCTCGTAGAGAGAGCGAATGAGAGAGCGATAGAGACAGATTAGAAATGGGAGATTTGAGAGGCTTGAGATGCTCAATAGCAGGTACTCTATCAAATCAAAAATATCAAAGGGGGCCAATAGAAGGAAGTGATTTTTCTTTTTTTTTTCTAATTTAATGGAGGATGAATTTCCTGTGGAGGTCAATCTGAAGCAGGTGATGAATAACAGCCCAGAGAGGACGTGACACGGACAGGAGAGCCGTGTTTATCACATCCTCTTCCTCTTTCTTTCTCTCTCTGGCTGACCAGGCATTTGTTATCTCACCAATAAAACCCAGGGGAGAAAGAGAGAGAGAGAGAGAGAGAGAGAGAGAGTGTGTGTGTGTGTGTGTGTGTGTGTGTGTGTGTGTGTGTGTGTGTGTGTGTGTGTGTGTGTGTGTGTGTGTGTGTGTGTGTGTGTGTGTGTGTGTGTGTGTGTGAGAGAGAGAGAGGTCGTAGAAGATAACTGGTGGTCAGTGGGTTGAGTGGCCCTCAATCAATGTACTCATACACTCCCCATCTCACTACTCATGTCTGTAGAAGGCATGTGTATCAGTATAGCACTACTACAAAACTGTAAGCCTACGGTATACCTCTGTGTGGGCTTAGTTAGTGGTGTGTGTGTCAGTGTAGTGGAACTGGCAGGGGGATTATCATTAAAGTAGGCTAGGTCTCAACAGTAGGCTAGGTCAACAAGCTGCTACTACACACACACCACACAAAGTGGCCCTTACAGTCATGTTTGCTTTCCCTCGTCTTAATTTGAGCAAACAGGATGGGTAAACAAGCTGTCCGTCACAGTTTGCAGGTAATCTAATTGTGCTCCTCAGTGTCTGAAGTGGCATTTCTGGGGAGAGTGTGTGTATCTATTTATACAGTGGGGTCCGGAGTTATTGATCCCCTGATGAAGATGAGAAAAAAATACTGTATAGTTAAATAATACAAATCCTGAGCGATATTGTATGCTCCAAAAAATGTATATACTTTTTTACTAATACAATTGCTCAGAGTAGGAGATTTTGTTTGACAAGTAATGTTTTTTAACTCGCAAAAAGATAGGTGTCAAAATGATTGCCTCCCCTGTTTTCAATACTCTTGCACCCTCCCTTTGGAAGGATAACGACACTAAGCCTTTTTTGGAGAACACATTGGGAGGGATCTTAGACCAGTCCTCCATACAGAATATTTCAAGATCCTTGATATCCTTCATCTGTGCTTCTGGAGACTGAGACGGTAATTGCAAAATGTTGATTTTGTGGACAATCAACCAGTTCTTTGGGGATTTTGATGTGTGCTTTTGGTTATTGTCCTGGCAGAGGCAACCTAGTCTGAGTACCAGTATTTTTAACTAACATTCCAGTCCTTATCACTCCTGTCACTTGCCAAAAAGACTGGCCTTTCGGCACTCTCAATGTTCAATATGCAGCCAGATTTACGGTACAGTTGCTGGTTTGTAGTTGGAATCAATATTAATATTTTCCATGACAACATTATGGTACATGGGTGCGCGCAATATAGAATTTACAATAAACAATACCGTTACGACATGCTGCGGTCATTCCTTTGAGAAGGCAGTGTCAATGCAAGATCATGTTGTTCAAAGTGGCTAGAGAGGGGTCCGTAATGAGAAAAAGAAATAACAATACGGAAAATATATTAGGCTACAAGATTCAATTGAGCTACATTTGCTTCAGTTGCATCCCAATAATGAGAGGAAACAAACGCAAAACTGGCACCTGTCGTCATTCCTCGCACTTGCTACTCATCATGACTTCCTTACATTTTTACAATTTTGTTCTGCTCATTTCAGTTAGATTATTTGTCCCTCCTCTCTTATTAATATGGAGGCCAGACAGGCTACTTTAGGATACTTTCTGGATGGACATTCATTTTTCCAAACTGCCCCCTGTAATTATTTTTTTATTTTTTTATTCAATTGAGTCTATGACGGAAGCTTGTGTTTTTTTAAATTCTAGGCGTGAAGATAGTGTTTCATGTCTGTACGATAAATGGCTACACTGATCACTGGTGCTTGGCTGGCAAATGTAGCTTATAGTTGTCCACATAGGCCTAATATTTAAATTGAGGAAATGTGATTATAATCATTATTTTAGCGATCCACGTTAGACGTCCCTCCCAATGAAGAAGCTGATCACATTGGCTGGTGGTAAAAATGTAGTAAACGGGAAGCTTCTTTTATCCGCGCGGCAATTTTTATGTTCTAATTAAATGTATTACGTCAGAATGCCCAATGTTATAATGTTTCCAATAAAATTTATAAATTATGATGATAAATATTGTGGTTAGATGATAGCTGTGAGGGTTATCGAATTAGGATCAAGTCTTCTGATCTCCTCAAGCTCATTAATGATAGAATGTTCATATTTGAAGATTGCTGAACTGCCCGTCTCTTTGGCAAATGGCAGAAGTGGCAAGGAGTGGAATGTAATATCTCAACAGAGATGGCAACCAGGCTAAATGTCCTGGTACTTGGTAAAGTTCACGATGCCCTTGACCTTAAGAAGGGCCCCAGGACCAGTGGAAGCAAAATTGCCCCATAACATCAAAGATCTGCCACCATATTTTATAATAGGGATTTCAGCATATGCGTTGTTCTGTCGAAGGCCAAACCCAGTGCTGGTGTGCGTGGCCAAAGACCTATATTTTTGTGTCAAATGACTATAGCACTGGTTACAATCCAATCCTAGTCGAAAAATAAATAAATAATTATTATTTGTATTTTTATGAGAAAAAAAATTGTGAACTAGGCCTTTATTGTTCGGACAAAAATACTCCTCAGCACCCCCTCAATAGAGCTCAGTGGGGGCTCCTCAGAGGAGGGAGGGGAGAACCATCTACCTCAATGAAATTCATGAAAATTAAACACAAAAACAGTTATAATTTTGGGATGAAACTATACTAAATATATTCACGTCACCAAATAATTAATAAATACACACTGTTTTGCATTGAAGGTCTACAGTAGCCTCAACAGCACTCTCTGGCGTAGCACCATGGTGTAGCCGGAGGACAGCTAGTTTCTGTCCTCCTCTGGGTACATTGGCTTCTATACAAAACCTAGGAGGTTCATGGTTCTCACCCCCTTCCATAGGCTTACACAGTAGTCCTCCAACCAATCAGAGCTCTTGCAGCATGAACTGACATGTTGCCCCCCAATCAAGGGATCAGATAAATAATCTGGTACTGAAAGCATAAGCTACAGCTATCTAGCACTGCAGTGCATAAAATGTAGTGAGTATTTGACTCAGAGAGAAAGACAATAGTTGAACAGTTTTGAACAAATTCATTTCTTCAAAAAACGAAGGAGAAGCGAGAGAGAGCTTGTTGTATTTTTTTTCACTTTCACTTACTTAGCTAGTGAATGCAGCTAGATTGTTTAACCTACTCAAACACCTGGCTCAAACAGAGAGGAATGAGGCTGGCTATGGTTATCTAACACTGGAACTCTTCCAAGTCAAGGTAAGCTTTTGGTTTTATTAGTTTATTGCCACCGGGGCCCGCCGGTGTAACTGCCAAACTGCTTGCTGTACACTGTACTGCATGATTGTAGCGGGTTTACTAACGTGTTAGTTCGAGTAGCTATGTTGACTATGACGTTAGCTAATATGGTGACAGCGATGTAGGCTGTGTGTAGTGGTTAGTGATTATGGTATGAAGGTTTGGCTTGGAAAGGTTTTTTCGCCTGGTCACAGACAGCTGTTGTGTTGTGCAATTAAGTCCACAAGTGAAGGGAAAAGGTGAGAGGAGGAAAGCGTGTTGATGCGAGAAGGAATTATACAATGAGCAAAGTGATTGTGCTGTTTGAGCCGTGTTTGCGGGTGATCAGGGGTGTATTCATTCCGCCGATTCTGTTGAATAATGTTTCTTAAATGGAAGCAAACGGAACGGAAAAAGGATAAACATACCTGAATTTGTCCTTTAAAAACTCTTGTTTTCAACTGTTGGACTAATGTTTAAACCCTAGATCAGCTAGATGCTAGAGTGTGCAAGGCGGTATTGAATGTGTCACTTTCTGTCATCTTTATTACTCAAATTTGTCTCTCAAAACTTTTATTCGTAGGCTAGGTTGTATTAACCTCATGATGGATATAGAGACAATTCAAGTATCATGTAGTAGCATAAACCTATCGATGTTACATTGAACTGGGTGAATGGAATTTGAATGACAGTCATTCAATATGCTGTAATAGAAATAAGACCATGCTCATAAAAAAATGATCGTCCTCCCTCATCTTAAATGGCACCGACGGCCACTGATAGAGCTTAGATAACAAGATGAAATAGATTGTTTTTAAACAGTGTAGAGCTACAGTAGAATGAACATGGTCAAGCCTCCAAGGTTCTCCATTAACATCCTTTTAATACATTCTGACTTTCAGTGCGAGTTTGCTCATGAGACAGAAAACAAATGAGGGAGAGAGAGAGAGCGCGAACAAGGGAGGAGAGAGAGGCAGCGTTTGATTGGCAGCCATTTAAAAATGCACAACATTGTCCTCCAGGCCGTTGTCTTCAGTCATCCATCTTATCCACCACATTTAAAAGGTAAATTCAGTTTGTACTGTTTATTTCTCTCTTCGTTTGTCTGCTTTTGTTGTTCCCCATTGGCTGCTGGAATAATTGGTAGAGTTTAGGTTAATTGAGCTAATCCAGTCAGTAGGAGAGAGTGGGGTAAGTTGAGCCAAAGGGTTAGTTGAGCCACCTCTTGTTTCTAGGTGTCACGTTCCTGACCTGTTTTCTGTTGTTTTGTATGTGTGTGATGGTCAGGGCGTGAGTTTTGGGTGGGCATTCTATGTTGTGTGTTTCTATGTTGGTTTAGGGTTGCCTGGTATGGCTCTTAATTAGAGGCAGGTGTTTTGCGTTCCTCTAATTAAGAGTCATATTTAGGTAGGTTGTTTCACTGTGTTCGTTGTGGGTGGTTGTTACCTGTCTCTGTGTTTGTGTTCTGCACCAGATAGGTCTGTATCGGTTTTGCACGTTTGTTATTTTGTAAGTTGTTTGTAGTGTTCACTTGTTCTTATAATTAAACATGTTGAGCACTGGCTACGCTGCATTTTGGTCCTCTCCTTCACCCCAGGAAGAAAACCTTTACAGAACCACCCACCAAACCAGGACCAAGCAGCGTAGCAACGGGGAGCAGCAGCAGTACAAGGAGGAATGGACATGGGAGGAGATTCTGGACGGAGAAGGACCCTGGGCAGAGCCAGAGGAGTGTCGCCGTCCCAAAGCGGAGCTGGAGGCATCAAAAGCGGAGAGGCGTCATTATGAGGCGCTTGCAAGGCAGAGTGGCTGGAAACCCGAGAGGCTCACCCAAAAATTTATTGGGGGGGGGGGGGGGGGCTAAAGGGGAGTGTGGCGAAGCCGGGTTGGATACCTGAGCCAACTCCCCGGGCTTGCCGTGGAGTGAGAGAGCGTCGTACTGGTCAGACACCGTGTTATGCGGTAAAGCGCACGGTGTCCCCAGTACGCGTGCTTAGCCCAGTGCGGGCTATTCCACCTTGCCGCACTGGGAGGGCTAGGTTGGGCATCGAGCCGAGTGCCATGAAGCCGGCCCAACGTATCTGGTCTCCAGTACGTCTCCTCGGGCCGGCGTACATGGCACCAGCCTTACAGGTGGTGTCCCCGGTTCGCCTGCATAGCCCAGTGCGGGCTATTCCACCTCGCCGCACTGGCAGGGCTACGGGGACCATTCAACCTGGTAAGGTTGGGGAGGCTCGGTGCTCAAGAGCACGTGTCCTCCTTCACGGTCCGGTATATCCGGCGCCACCTTCCCACCCCAGCTCAGTACCACCAGTGCCTACACCACGCACCAGGCTTCCAGTGCATCTCCAGAGCCCTGTTCCTCCTCCACGCACTCTCCCTATGGTGCGTGTCTCCAGCCCAGTGCCTCCAGTTCCGGCACCACGCACCAAGCCTCCTGTGCGTCTCCAGAGCCCTGTACGTACTGTTCCTTCTCCCCGCACTCGCCCTGAGGTGCGTGCCCTCAGCCCGGTACCTCCAGTTCCGGTACCACGCACCAGGCCTACAGTGCGTCTCAGCCGGCCAGAGTCTGCCGTCTGCCCAGCGGCGCCTGAACTGCCCGTCTGCCCAGCGGCGCCTGAACTGCCCGTCTGCCCAGCGGCGCCTGAACTGCCCGTCTGCCCAGCGGCGCCTGAACTGCCCGTCTGCCCAGCGGCGTCTGAACTGCCCGTCTGCCCTACGCCGTCTGAACTGTCCGTCTGCCATGAGCCTGCAAAGCCGCCCGTCTGCCATGAGCCTGCAAAGCCGCCCGTCTGCCATGAGCCTACAGAGCCGTCCGCCAGACAGGAGCCGCTAGAGCCGTCCGCCAGACAGGAGCCGCCAGAGCCTTCCGCCAGACCGGATCAGCCAGAGCCTTCCGCCAGACCGGATCAGCCAGAGCCTTCCGCCAGACCGGATCAGCCAGAGCCTTCCGCCAGACCGGATCAGCCAGAGCCTTCCGCCAGACCGGATCAGCCAGAGCCTTCCGCCAGACCGGATCAGCCAGAGCCTTCCGCCAGACCGGATCAGCCAGAGCCTTCCGCCAGACCGGATCAGCCAGAGCCTTCCGCCAGACCGGATCAGCCAGAGCCTTCCGCCAGACCGGATCAGCCAGAGCCTTCCGCCAGACCGGATCAGCCAGAGCCTTCCGCCAGACCGGATCAGCCAGAGCCTTCCGCCAGACCGGATCAGCCAGAGCCTTCCGCCAGACCGGATCAGCCAGAGCCTTCCGCCAGACCGGACCTGCCAGAGTCCCTCAGCCCGGACCTGCCAGAGTCCCTCAGCCCGGACCTGCCAGAGTCCCTCAGCCCGGACCTGCCAGAGTCCCTCAGCCCGGACCTGCCAGAGTCCCTCAGCCCGGACCTGCCAGAGTCCCTCAGCCCGGACCTGCCAGAGTCCCTCAGCCCGGACCTGCCAGAGTCCCTCAGCCAGGACCTGCCAGAGTCCCTCAGCCAGGACCTGCCAGAGTTTCTCAGCCAGGACCTGCCGCCCCTTATCCCGGTGCCGCCCCTTATCCCGGTGCCGCCCCTTATCCCGGTGCTGCCCCTTCATTTAGGTGGTTTTAGTTGGAGGGTGGTCATTGGGAGGGGGATACAGAAGCGGGGAGTGACTATGGTGGTGTGGGGACAGCGTCCGGAGCCTGAGCCACCACCGTGGTCAGATGCCCACCCAGACCCTCCCCTGGACTTTGTGCTGGTGCGCCCGGCGTTCGCACCTTGAGGGGGGGGTTCTGTCACGTTCCTGACCTGTTTTCTGTTGTTTTGTATGTGTGTGATGGTCAGGGCGTGAGTTTTGGGTGGGCATTCTATGTTGTGTGTTTCTATGTTGGTTTAGGGTTGCCTGGTATGGCTCTTAATTAGAGGCAGGTGTTTTGCGTTCCTCTAATTAAGAGTCATATTTAGGTAGGTTGTTTCACTGTGTTCGTTGTGGGTGGTTGTTACCTGTCTCTGTGTTTGTGTTCTGCACCAGATAGGTCTGTATCGGTTTTGCACGTTTGTTATTTTGTAAGTTGTTTGTAGTGTTCACTTGTTCTTATAATTAAACATGTTGAGCACTGGCTACGCTGCATTTTGGTCCTCTCCTTCACCCCAGGAAGAAAACCTTTACACTAGGAAACTGTACACAAAATTAACCAGGTAACCAAATATTGGTTGATGTCATAGATGTCATAATTTCAGTCTGTGAAGGAAGAAACAACATGGAAAAAGTGATAAGCAAGTTAGATCCCCAAAAAATATTTTCACAAAGGTTGAAAATAGAGGTTTCATGATGCTTGTATCTAAACCGATGTATACAGTTTTAAGAATGTTTTATACATCAGTTAGGGTCTCTATAAGCTACAATTTGAGGTCCTAAACCTAGCATGAAAGTGCATCCTTGTAGCTGTGTGGGCTAATATAGTCAACATTTTTGCCTTGTGGTAAATTGAGCCAATGGCCACCATACTTCATTGCATTTTGTCCGTTTTTTTGCATAATATGAACAGTGGCGACCTGTGATTTGAACCCCACATTTTTAGTAATTTAAAAGAAATATATATACAGTTGAAGTCGGAAATTTACATACACCTTAGCCAAATACATTTAAACTCAGATTTTCACAATTCCTGACATTTAATCCTAGTAAAAATTCCCTGTCTTAGGTCAGTTAGGATCACCACTTTATTTTAAGACGATGAAATGTCAGAATAATAGTAGAGAGAATTATTTATTTCAGCTTTTATTTCATTCATCACATTCCCAGTGGGTCAGAAGTTTACATACATGCAATTAGTATTTGGTAGCATTGCCTTTAAATTGGGTCAAATGTTTTGGGTAGCCTTCCAC
Source organism: Salvelinus alpinus (assembly GCF_045679555.1). NCBI lineage: Eukaryota > Metazoa > Chordata > Actinopteri > Salmoniformes > Salmonidae > Salvelinus > Salvelinus alpinus. The sequence goes on from NC_092110.1 coordinate 2,166,075, forward strand.
AAGCTTCCCACAATAAGTTCCTCCTGACAGAGCTGGTGTAACTGAGTCAGGTTTGTAGGCCTCCTTGCTCGCACACGCTTTTTCAGTTCTGTCCACACATTTTCTATAGGATTGAGGTCAGGGCTTTGTGATGGCCACTCCATTACCTTGACTTTGTTGTCCTTAAGCCACTTGGTCACAACTATGGAAGTATGCTTGGTGTCATTGTCCATTTGGAAGACCCATTTGCGACCAAGCTTTAACTTCCTGACTGATGTCTTGAGATGTTGCTTCAATATATCCAGATCATTTTCCTCCCCCATGATGCCATCTATTTTGTGAAGTGCACCAGTCCCTCCTGCAGCAAAGCACCCCCACAACATGATGCTGCCACCCCCGTGCTTCACGGTTGGGATGGTGTTCTTCGGCTTGCAAGCCCCCCCCTTTTTCCTCCAAACATAACGATGGTCATTACGGCCAAACAGTTCTATTTTTGTTTCATCAGACCAGAGGACATTTCTCCAAAAAGTACGATCTTTGTCCCCATGTGAAGTTGCAAACCGTAGTCTGGCTTTTTTATGGTGGTTTTGGAGCAGTGGCTTCTTCCTTGCTGAGAAGCCTTTCAGGTTATGTCGATATAGGACTCGTTTTACTGTGGATATAGATACTTTTGTACCTGTTTCCTCCAGCATCTTCACAAGGTCCTTTGCTGTTGTTCTGGGATTGATTTGCACTTTTCGCACCAAAGTACGTTCATCTCTAGGAGACAGAACGCGTCTCCTTCCTGAGTGGTATGATGGCTGCGTTGTCCCATGGTGTTTATACTTGCGTACTATTGTTTGTACAGATGAACGTGGTACCTTCAGGCGTTTGGAAATTGCTCCCAAGGATGAACCAGACTTTTGGAGGTCTACAATTATTTTCTGAGGTCTTGGCTGATTTATTTAGATTTCCCCATGATGTCAAGCAAAGAGGCACTGAGTGTGAAGGTAGGCCTTGAAATACATCCACATGTACACCTCCAATTGACTCAAATGATGTCAATTAGCCTATCAGAAGCTTCTAAAGCCATAACATAATTTTCTGGAATTTTTCAAGTTGTTTAAAGGCACAGTCAACTTAGTGTATATAAACTTCTGACCCACTGGAATTGTGATACAGTGAATTATAAGTGAAATAATCTGTCTGTAAACAATTGTTGGAAAAATTACTCTGTCATGCACAAAGTAGATGTCCTAACCCACTTGCCAAAACTATAGTTTGTTAACAAGAAATTTGTGGAGTGGTTGAAAAACAAGTTTTAATGACTCCAACCTAAGTGTATGTAAACTTCCGACTTCAACTGTACATATACATTTTTTGGGGGGGGCTTACCTGTTTTGCATGTTATTTTGGAATTAATTCGTTTCACATATCAGTTTGCAAACAATGTAATAAAATATATACAGTGGGGAGAACAAGTATTTGATACACTGACAATTTTGCAGGTTTTCCTACTTACAAAGCATGTAGAGGTCTGTAATTTTTATCATAGGTACACTTCAACTGTGAGAGAAGGAATCTAAAACAAAAATCCAGAAAATCACATTGTATGATTTTTAATTAATTAATTTGCATTTTATTGCATGACATAAGTATTTGATACATCAGAAAAGCAGAACTGAATATTTGGTACAGAAACCTTAGTTTGCAATTACAGAGATCATACGTTTCCTGTAGTTCTTGACCAGGTTTGCACACACTGCAGCAGGGATTTTGGCCCACTCCTCCATACAGACCTTCTCCAGATCCTTCAGGTTTCGGGGCTGTCGCTGGGCAATACGGACTTTCGGCTCCCTCCAAAGATTTTCTATTGGGTTCAGGTCTGGAGACTGGCTAGGCCACTCCAGGACCTTGAGATGCTTCTTACGGAGCCACTCCTTAGTTGCCCTGGCTGTGTGTTTCGGGTCGTTGTCATGCTGGAAGACCCAGCCACGACCCATCTTCAATGCTCTTACTGAGGGAAGGAGGTTGTTGGTCAAGATCTCGCGATACATGGCCCCGTCCATCCTCCCTTCAATACGGTGCAGTCGTCCTGTCCCCTTTGCAGAAAAGCATCCCCAAAGAATGATGTTTCCACCTCCATGCTTCACGGTTGGGATGGTGTTCTTGGGGTTGTACTCATCCTTCTATTCCTCCAAACACGGCGAGTGGAGTTTAGAGCAAAAAGCTCTATTTTTGTCTCATCAGACCACATGACCTTCTCCCATTCCTCCTCTGGATCATCCAGATGGTCATTGGCAAACTTCAGACGGGCCTGGACATGCGCTGGCTTGAGCAGGGGGACCTTGCGTGCGCTGCAGGATTTTAATCCATGACGGCGTAGTGTGTTACTAATGGTTTTCTTTGAGACTGTGGTCCCAGCTCTCTTCAGGTCATTGACCAGGTCCTGCCGTGTAGTTCTGGGCTGATCCCTCACATTCCTCATGATCATTGATGCCCCACGAGGTGAGATCTTGCATGGAGCCCCAGACCGAGGGTGATTGACCGTCATCTTGAACTTCTTCCATTTTCTAATAATTGTGCCAACAGTTGTTGCCTTCTCACCAAGCTGCTTGGCTATTGTCCTGTAGCCCATCCCAGCCTTGTACAGGTCTACAATTTATCCCTGATGTCCTTACACAGCTCTCTGGTCTTGGCCATTGTGGAGAGGTTGGAGTCTGTTTGATTGAGTGTGTGGACAGGTGTCTTTTATACAGGTAACGAGTTCAAACAGGTGCAGTTAATACAGGTAATGAGTGGAGAACAGGAGGGCTTCTTAAAGAAAAACTAACAGGTCTGTGAGAGCCGGAATTCTTACTGGTTGGTAGGTGATCAAATACTTATGTCATGCAATAAAATGCAAATTAATTACTTAAAAATCATACAATGTGATTTTCTGGATTTTTGTTTTAGATTCCGTCTCTCACAGTTGAAGTGTACCTATGATAAAAATGACAGACCTCTACATGCTTTGTAAGTAGGAAAACCTGCAAAATCGGCAGTGTATCAAATACTTGTTCTCCCCACTGTACCTATCATTCAGATAATAAAGCTGCATGCACACAGTCCTTGTTCTTGAGTTAGGCAGCTCCAAAATGCAGGTGTTTCAGCTTAGCTTAGTGCTTTCTGTGGTGGTGGGGCGAGCCAGCAGAAAATAGGAGCATTGCGCCATGATTGGCTCAGTGTTCAGTCACTCATGGGGACAGTACGTCATTGCCAAGTTTAAGTCCTTAGTAAGGGTAGACATCCAGAATTTCAGCCCTTTGGGTCCTGCCATAGAGTTATATTACAAGTGCCCTTCCAAGAAGGCTCAAGGTCATTGGCCACAGATAAAATGATGTTAAATCACATTATATGTACAGTAGCTTTGATTGGACTGATGTCAACATCAACACAAGTCTTAGCTAGCAATCATCATCATCATGAATTAAATCGACAATCTCCTGGCAAATCCATTTTAATCCTTGTCATATGAAGATAAATAATGAAGATAAATTATAGATAAAACTTATCGGTGCTCATCGGCCATTGGACATATACATTACACAACAAGTTGGAAATCGCAAATTTAACAATGAGTCGTTTGGAAGGAATCAGTGGCTAACTGCAAGCATTGCAAAGCAACCACTGACGTCAGCCTGCTATTCAATGTAGTGGCTGTGTTTTTCTTTTCTCGAGTTCCCACCATAAATCCAGAGAATGCCAGACTTTGATGACAAAGTTTGATGACAAAATTTGCCCAAAGAGGACAGCCGTGCCACCTTCACAAGGTGAGTCCAAAAATGTCTTGCATGCTGCTGCATAAATTATATAATATGCAAGGGAGATAGGTATACTGTAGCTAAGAAACTAATACTAAGTGTATGTTGTGTAGTAAGCTGTTAATAGCCCATGTGTCTCACCCTAATAATTTGGTCTATTTCACCAAGGCGGTTTTGTAAACACATCGTTCGTCGCCGGTGTGTGCTTGTTGTGTGTGCTTGTTTGCTTTGTACAGCTTTGACAGAGTTACTGACAGTAGTGGTGGCGCTTGGCTTGCACGTGCAAATTTAGCACACACAACATTCTATAATTAAATTGTGTTATTTGACTTGTCAAATTAAAAGCTTTTTTAATGTGTCAAGTTGTGTTCTATCTTTTTTGACACGCAAAGACCCAAACAGCGTTCAATGTGCCTCACCCTAATAATCTGGTCTATTTTTGCCTCTTCATTTCGCCTACTGTTCTAACTTGGTGGTGCACATGTAGCCTATAACATGTTTTAGAGAAATGTAATCATTGAATATTGTAAGAGCTTTCATTGTCTGTTTATATGCCCCCTTTATTTATCCTACGATTCTGACTTGTTGTACAGGGAGTGCACTGTAAGAATGGCCCATGTTCTAAATTCTGTCGCTGTACATTTCAAAAGTGCTGAACAGATAGTTATATTGACTACGTCCGTCGTCGCTCGCTCATTAATGTCTTAAACGAAATGACGGATTGCCTCTTATCCGCTTGTCTTACCCTTATGCCATAGTTTGTACATCTCAATTGTCAGTAGAAACCACATTTGTTTAAGCAAGTCAGCCATATCAGCTATGTTGTTTTTAAAGGCAGTAAATGAGGCTGAATTAACTGTTTCGCTGCCAGACAAGGCTCCGCTGAAAGCCAGGTGTAGCAGTGGTAAGGTGTTGGGCAGGCTGTTGGGACTCTGCTGTTGAGACAGCTTTATGTAGGCCCTAACAGTTTGTGAGCACCGTTTGTCACCGTTATAGTGCAATTAATGTATTGTTTAGTGTTGGATTGTGTAGTGGCTTTGCTGGCATGCATCCCACATTTTTTCCCCCCACCAAGATTTCCATGCTAAAATCGCCACTGAATATGGTTCTTGAGAGAGCAGCCAAGGAAGTGAGAGACGGGAAGATGTTCATTCAAGCAGCAGCAAGAGATGAAACAAATTTACTGAATGACACTGAACAGGTACATTGACAAAGAAGAAAACAAATCAAATTCTATTTGTCACATGCACCAAATACAACAGGTGAAATGCTTACTTACAAACCCTTAACCAACGATGCAGTTCAAGAAATAGAGTTAAGAAACGATTTACTAAATAAACTAAAGTAAAAAATGAACACAGTAAAATGACATAACAATAACAAGGCTATATACAGGGGGTACCGGTACCGAGTCAACGTACGGGGGTACAGGTTATTCGAGGTAATTTATACATGTAGGTAGGGGTAAAGTGACTATGCATAGATGTATTCCGGGTGGCCATTTGATTAATTGTTCAGCTGTCTTATAGCTTGGGGGTAGAAGCTGAAACAAACATATACCTGTGCGAAAGAGAGACTATGATAGAGTAGCAGAGGTAATTGTTATCTGATGACATGGCGTCTGAGCTTGCTAAACATATAAAGAATCTCTCAGACCGTTTTCATGGGCTTAGTAGCCTCAAATGCAGAGAACTTCCCTATGAATTGGCTCATCGAATCAACATCTCTGTCCCAGACAACTGGTCAAGGAATGGAAGGGTACGTGATATTGAACAGAGAGATCTACAGTATATCTGAATGTAGGCATACATTTAAGATATACAATATACCACACCCCCAATCCACAAATTATACTTTGACCTATCAGCACCATCACCCACTGACACAGTACACCAACACCCACTTACCCCAAGGTGCCTCAATTTACCCTGTCCCTGAAATCAACATAACCCATACCCGGGTAAGTGGTGGCAAGAGACCACTTTTTTGGGGACAAGCTAGGTTTTCAAAACTGTTATGTTTGCATGCATTCTGATTATTTTCAAGGATACACAACATCCTGAAATAGATGTAGATATCTTTGTTAGAAAGAATATTATATTTCCCTTGACATAGTAATGCTGAATGTAAAAAATGGCCCAACTTACCCCACTCTCCTCTACATGAGATTTTTTTGTATTAGATTCATTCTTATTAAACTAAAGGTAGCCTACCTCCGGTATTCTGGATGGGCTGTGAGTTCCTATAGACAGACTCTGTTATTAAAGTAGAGATAGGTAGTACCTGAGGTTGTATGCACAAATACTGTAGCACAGTACACCACAAGCAATATGTTTACTTCATCGTTATTCAATTAGCTGTCATTCAACGGATTTTAGACTGTGATTTATTAGCTCGGCCTTTGGAAGCAGACATTCTAAAGTGTATCACTCTTAATACATTTTATTGCTGGGGTTCTCCTTTGAAGCTGGATTAGAATAGTGAGTGTCTGTCTGGGGCTTATTGAATATCCATCGTCCTCTCTGTCTTCTGTGTTCTCTTTATTTCTGGAAAACTATATTTATTTTCTCTCTCGCTCTCTCTCGCTCTCTCTCGCTCTCGCTCTCGCTCTCTCTCTCTCTCTCTCTCTCTCTCTCTCTCTCTCTCTCTCTCTCTCTCTCTCTCTCTCTCTCTCTCTCTCTCTCTCTCTCTCTCTCTCTCTCTCTCTCTCTCTCTCTCTCTCTCTCTCTCTCTCTCTCTCTCTCTCTCTCTCTCTCTCTCTCTCTCTCTCTCTCTCTCTCTCTCTCTCTCTCTCTCTCTCTCTCTCTCTCTCTCTCTCTCTCTCTCTCTCTCTCTCTCTCTCTCTCTCTCTCTCTCTCTCTCTCTCTCTCTCTCTCTCTCTCTCTCTCTCTCTCTCTCTCTCTCTCTCTCTCTCTCTCTCTCTCTCTCTCTCTCTCTCTCTCTCTCTCTCTCTCTCTCTCTCTCTCTCTCTCTCTCTCTCTCTCTCTCTCTCTCTCTCTCTCTCTCTCTCTCTCTCTCTCTCTCTCTCTCTCTCTCTCTCTCTCTCTCTCTCTCTCTCTCTCTCTCTCTCTCTCTCTCTCTCTCTCTCTCTCTCTCTCTCTCTCTCTCTCTCTCTCTCTCTCTCTCTCTCTCTCTCTCTCTCTCTCTCTCTCTCTCTCTCTCTGTGTGTATATATATATATATATGTGTGTGTGTATATATATATATATATGTGTGTGTATATATATATATATATATGTGTGTGTATATATATATATATATATATGTGTGTGTATATATATATATATATATGTGTGTGTATATATATATATATATATGTGTGTGTGTATATATATATATATGTATATATATATATATATATATATATATATATATATATATAGAGAGAGAGAGAGAGAGACTTTCTTCCACCCCTGGGTCGATCATTATAGGAGCATTCATTTGGCTTCATATGTTTGGAGTCGAGGTCAACCGACTATGATTTTTCAACGCCGATACCGATTATTGGAGGACCGAAAAAAGCCAATACAGATTAATCGGCAAATTTTTATAAATATATTTGTAGTAATGACAATTACAACAATACTGAATGAACACTTATTTTAACTTAATATAATACATAAATAAAATCAATTTAGTCTCAAGTAAATAATGAAACATGCTCAATTTGGTTTAAATATGCAAAAACACAGTGTTGGAGAAGAAAGTAGAAGTGCAATATGTGCCATGTAAAAAAGCTAACGTTTAAGTTCCTTGCTCAGAACCTATGAAAGCAGGTGGTTCCTTTTAACATGAGTCTTCAGTTTTAGGTTGTAGTTATTATGGGACTATTTCTCTCTATACCATTTGTATTTCATATACCTTTGACTATTGGATGTTCTTATAGGCACTTTAGTATTGCCAGCCTAATCTCAGGAGTTGATAGGCTTGAAGTCATAAACAGCGTTGTGCTTCAATCACTGCTAAGAGCTGCTGGCAAATGCAGTAAAGTGCTGTTTGAATGAATGCTTTTGACCTGCTGCTGCCTACCACCGCTCAGTCAGACTGCTTTATCAAATATCAAATCACATACTTAATTATAATATAATAAACACACTGAAATACGAGCCTTTGGTCAATAATATGTTAAAATCCGGAAACTATCATTTAGATAACAAAATGTTTATTCTTTCAGTGAAATATGGAACCGTTCCGTATTTTATCGAACGGGTGGCAACCCTAAGTCTAAATATTGCTGTTACATTGCACAATCTTCAATGTTATGTCATAATTATGTAAAATTGTAGCAAATTAATTACGGTCTTTACACAGTTCGCAACGAGCCAGGTGGCCCAAACTGCTGCATATACCCCGACTCTGCTTGCACTGAACACAAGAGAAGTGACACAATTTCCCTAGTTAATATTGCCTGCTAACATGAATTTCTTTTAACTAGATATGCAGGATTAAAAATATATACTTGTGTATTGATTTTAAGAAAGGCATTGATGTTTATGGTTAGGTAAATTTGTGCGACGGTTGTGCTTTTTCCGCGAATGTGTTTTTGTTAAATCATCACCCGTTTGGCGAAGTTGAAGTAGGCTGTGATCCAATGATAAATTAACTGCAGCGCATTGATTATATGAAACTAATAACAAGCTAGTTAACCTAGTAATGTCATCAACCATGTGTAGTTAACTAGTGATTATTTGAAGATTGATAGTTTTTTTATAAGTTAAGTTTAATGCTAGCTAGCAACTTACCTTGGCTCCTTGCAACCACAAGGTAATTTTAATGCTGCTCTCTCGTAACAGGTGGTCAGCCTGCCACGCAGTCTCCTTGTGGATTGCAACATAATCGGCCAGAAGGCCGATTACTGATTGTTATGAAAACTTGAAATCGGCCCTAATTAATCGGCCATGCCTCTAGTTTGGAGGTACCCTCACTGCAGCCTCTGCATTATTCACAACCAGGAAGGGTTTCCTCTTTAACCCCCCCCCCCCCCCTCCCAACACACACACACAGACACATGATCACACGATAGTGGATATACAGTGGGGAGAACAAGTATTTGATACACTGCCGATTTTGCAGGTTTTCCTACTTACAAAGCATGTAGAGGTCTGTAATTTTTATCATAGGTACACTTCAACTGTGAGAGACGGAATCTAAAACAAAAATCCAGAAAATCATATTGTATGATTTTTAAATAATTAATTTGCATTTTATTGCATGACATAAGTATTTGATCACCTACCAACCAGTAAGAATTCCGGCTCTCACAGACCTGTTAGTTTTTCTTTAAGAAGCCCTCCTGTTCTCCACTCATTACCTGTATTAACTGCACCTGTTTGAACTCGTTACCTGTATAAAAGACACCTGTCCACACACAATCAAACAGATTCCAACCTCTCCACAATGGCCAAGACCAGAGAGCTGTGTAAGGACATCAGGGATAAAATTGTAGACCTGCACAAGGCTGGGATGGGCTACAGGACAATAGGCAAGCAGCTTGGTGAGAAGGAAACAACTGTTGGCGCAATTATTAGAAAATGGAAGAAGTTCAAGATGACGGTCAATCACCCTCGGTCTGGGGCTCCATGCAAGATTTCACCTCGTGGGGCATCAATGATCATGAGGAAGGTGAGGGATCAGCCCAGAACTACACGGCAGGACCTGGTCAATGACCTGAAGAGAGCTGGGACCACAGTCTCAAAGAAAACCATTAGTAACACACTACGCCGTCATGGATTAAAATCCTGCAGCGCACGCAAGGTCCCCCTGCTTAAGCCAGTGCATGTCCAGGCCTGTCTGAAGTTTGCCAATGACCATCTGGATGATCCAGAGGAGGAATGGGAGAAGGTCATGTGGTCTGATGAGACAAAAATAGAGCTTTTTGGTCTAACTCCACTCGCCGTGTTTGGAGGAAGAAGAAGTATGAGTACAACCCCAAGAACACCATCCCAACCGTGAAGCATGGAGGTGGAAACATCATTCTTTGGGGATGCTTTTCTGCAAAGGGGACAGGACGACTGCACCGTATTGAGGGGAGGATGGATGGGGCCATGTATCGCGAGATCTTGGCCAACAACCTCCTTCCCTCAGTAAGAGCATTGAAGATGGGTCGTGGCTGGGTCTTCCAGCATGACAACGACACGAAGCACACAGCCATGGCAACTAAGGAGTGGCTCCGTAAGAAGCATCTCAAGGTCCTGGAGTGGCCTAGCCAGTCTCCAGACCTGAACCCAATAGAAAATCTTTGGAGGGAGCTGAAAGTCCGTATTGCCCAGCGACAGCCCCGAAACCTGAAGGATCTGGAGAAGATCTGTAGGGAGGAGTGGGCCAAAATCCCTGCTGCAGTGTGTGCAAACCTAGTCAAGAACTACAGGAATCGTATGATCTCTGTAATTGCAAACAAAGGTTTCTGTACCAAATATTAAGTTCTGCTTTTCTGATGTATCAAATACTTATGTCATGCAATAAAATGCAAATTAATTACTTAAAAATCATACAATGTGATTTTCTGGATTTTTGTTTTAGATTCCGTCTCTCATAGTTGAAGTGTACCTATGATAATAATTACAGACCTCTACATGCTTTGTAAGTAGGAAAACCTGCAAAATCGGCAGTGTATCAAATACTTGTTCTCCCCACTGTATTTGGCATTTAGTGGATAGACTCACTAATGTAGAAGGTAGGCGGTAAGGTAAGGAAATAAAGTGTCATGTGCCGAGGGGAGCATGTCTCCATCCGACCAGCCCAGTGGCAGAGGCCTTCATTTAGCTAGGGCTTTAAAAGTGGGCTGTAAAATGTTATTGTGTCAATTTATGGAGCAGTTAAAACAGACATGGGCAGATAAATTGCAACTTTACTGTGATGCTGCGCTACCAAATTCTAATCATAGCCATTTTAACCTCAAATGTAACTTCATCTAACTCTTTTGCTAGCTACATTTCAATGCAGTGTTGTAGTTCTAATAACCACTGTAGGTCAAAACAACCCATGTCCTCAATTTGCAGGTATACAGGTTTGATAGAACAACAATAGGTAAACATTCCAAAGGTCATGTCGATAAGTCATAAAGATGCTTTACTGTCTCAATATGATGGTGTTTTTGTATCCCTCTATGGAGATGGAACAAGCTTATTCCTCTGGTGAAGTGGGATCAGAGGTTGTGTGTGTGTGTGTGTGTGTGTGTGTGTGTGTGTGTGTGTGTGTGTGTGTGTGTGTGTGTGTGTGTGTGTGTGTGCGTGTGCGCGTGCGTGCGTTCGTTTAGTGCACACTGGCGGGTATACTTCCTTAAACAGGAAGGTCTGCAGAGAGAGAGAAGACAAACTGCTTCAGCCCTGAGTCCCAATCCCACATAGGACGAACAGCCCATGAAAACAGCCCACTATAAAGATTTATGTTTGCCTCCTTTAAAGGGAAGGCCTCTCTAATTGTCTTTGTAGGCTGAGCTGTGTGTTCCACCATGTCAACTTAATACATGGCCACTTCTCCTTTTAATGGCTTAATAAAGTGGAGCCTTTTTATGCCTCTCTTCTGAGTGGGCCCCTCTCAAAATCGACGAGTGTGTTGATGTTTATCTTTTATACACTAATCGTCCTTGTCTTGCCGTAGAGTTATCCTATAAATGTTTTTTTGTCTAAGGGAAATGTGTGTGTGTGTGTGTGTGTGTGTGTGTGTGTGTGTGTGTGTGTGTGTGTGTGTGTGTGTGTGTGTGTGTGTGTGTGTGTGTGTGTGTGTGTGTGTGTGTGTGTGTGTGTGTGTGTGTGTGTGTGTGTGTGTGTGTGTGCACGTCTATAACAGTATTTCAGGCTAACTGCCCTTTCCACTCATTCATCTGCATGAATAAGGAAATTGCGGTAGAAAATCACACTTCAGGCCAAGAGTTTGTTTTGTGCTTTAGTTTATACATGTTTTTCATTAGATCTAGTTCTTTGACTCTTCCACTTTTAAGAGGCACGTTCGTCTTTATTGTCCATGACATTAATAATCTATGACTTGAATACTGTGATAGCATTGGTTGCAAGGGAATACGATTTGACAGCAGTTAACTTTCATTATGAATTGAGTAAATAGCCTAATAAACTATTGAATATTCAACCTCTCTGTCTTACAAACACAAAGTACACATGCTTCCCCATCTTTCAACTGTAACTGTATTACAGTCATAGCAAACACAAACACTCCAGAAAACAGGCCGGTACACCAAAGACCAATAGATTAAGTTAAAACGACCTCACAATAAAGAGGAATATTCCAGTGGAGTGGTGTCTAAAATCCAATTACACAGTAGTAGCAGTAGTGGGGCTCTGAGGATTGGCTGGAAGGCTGGGATTGTTATGCAGATGAGCTGATTCACTAGGAGCTGTAGATAACCATAATAGACCCCACAGCCCAATTTAATGTAGCCCTTTCCTGCAGTCAAATCACCTAATGGTCTCATGGGTGGAATGTTATTCAAATTTTTTATAATTTCATAATTAGTAAACATTATTTAAAAAACCCACCAAAAGCCGGTGTTTCTATGTCAAACAGTTTTGTTAAATTTCAATCTTCTGTGACGCATATAAAGTGTAATCCTGGGATCCAAACTCAAAATTGAATTCATTTCAACTCTATATCTGACATGGTACAGGTGTCTTCTTTTTTTAAGCCCATAACCATGTGTGTGAGGTGTATACTTTTGTTTCAAAGTAGATTTCTTTAAGACTAAGACCAAGAAACACTGTGTGACCCTGATTTAACCCACTGCAGTAAATTAGCATGTACAGAGGCACCTAGAGCTAATGTGACAGGATTTATACAACTTGTAAGGAATGGTACCCGTAGATAGTTGAGAAAAATATGTGTTTACCGTAAGTACATTATCATCCCCAGCCTTTCCTCCCCTGCTGATATTGCTTCCCGTCCATGCTGGGGTTAGGAATGTGACCGTCTCCATTGAGAAGGCCCAGCCAGGCTCAGTTCATATACAGTTGAAGTCGGAAGTTTATATACACCTTAGACAAATACATTTAAACTCAGTTTTTCACAATTCCTGACATTTAATCTGAGTAAAAATTCCCTGTCTTAGGTCAGTTAGGATCACCACTTTATGTTAAGAATGTGAAATGTCACAATAATAGTAGAGAGAATGATTTATTTCAGCTTTTATTTCTTTCATCACATTCCCAGTGGCTCAGAAGTTTACATACTCTCAATTAGTATTTGGTAGCATTGCCTTTAAATTGTTTAATTTGGGTCAAACATTTCAGGTAGCCTTCCACAAGCTTCCCACAATAAGTTGGGTGAATTTTGGCCCATTCCTCCTGACAGAGCTGGTGTAACTGAGTCAGGCTTGTAGGCCTCCTTGCTCGCACATGCTTTTTCAGTTCTGCCCACAGTTCTGCCCATGTTCTATAAGATTGAGGTCAGGGCTTTGTGATGGCCACTCCAATACCTTGACTTTGTTGTCCTTAAGCCATTTTGCCACAACTTTGGAAGTATGCTTGGTGTCATTGTCCATTTGGAAGACCCATTTGCGACCAAGCTATAACTTCCTGACTGATGTCTTGAGATGTTGCTTCAATATATCCACATAATTTTCCTTCTTCATGATGCCAAATATTTTGTGAAGTGCACAAGTCCCTCCTGCAGCAAAGCACCCCCACAACATGATTCTGCCACCCCCATGCTTCAAGGTTGGGATGGTGTTCTTTGGCTTGCAAGCCTCCCCCTTTTCCCTCCAAACATAACAATGGTCATTATGGCCAAACAGTTCTATTTTGTTTCATCAGACCAGAGGACATTTCTCCAAAAAGTACGATCTTTGTCCCCATGTGCAGTTGCAAACCGTAGTCTGGCTTTTTTATGGCGGTTTTGGAGCAGTGGCTTCTTCCTTGCTGAGCGGCCTTTCAGGTTGTATCGATATAGGACTCGTTTTACTGTGGATATAGATACTTTTGTACCTGTTCTCCAAGCATCTCCACAAGGTCCTTTGCTGTTGTTCTGGGATTGATTTGCACTATTCGCACCAAAGTACGTTCATCCCTAGGAGACAGAATGCGTCTCCTTCCTGAGTGGTATGACGGCTGCGTTGTCCCATGGTGTTTGTACTTGCGTACTATTGTTTGTACAGATGAATGTGGTACCTTCAGGGGTTTGGAAATTGCTCCCAAGGATGAACAAGACTTGTGGAGGTCTAACAAAAAAAAATCTGAGGTCTTGGCTGATTTCTTTTGATTTTTCCATGATGTCAAGCAAAGAGGCACTGAGTTAGTTAGGCCTTGAAATTCATCCACAGGTACACCTCCAATTGACTCAAATGATGTCAATTCGCCAATCAGAAGCTTCAAAAGCCATGACATTATTTTCTGGAATTTTCCAAGCTGTGTAAAGGCACAGTCAACTTAGTGTATGTAAACTTCTGACCCCCAGGAATTGTGAAACAGTGAATTATAAGTGAAATAATCTGTCTGTAAACAATTGGTGGAAAATTACTTGTGTCATGCACAAAGTAGATGTCCTAACCGACTTGCCAAAACTATAGTTTGTTAACAAGAAATTTGTGGAGTGGTTGAAAAACAAGTTTTAATGACTCCAACCAAAGTTTTAATGACTCCAAAGTGTATGTAAACTTCCGACTTCAACTGTAGCTATCCCTGGACATCATATGAATTCACAAGTCAATAACACAAAAATTATCTTAAAATCTAATGATAGCATTTAATCTGATATAGATGTATATACATTTCACTGCTTCAGACATGGCGATCCAACATGCCACTCAAAACAGATTGAGATCGAGATACTGTAGACTAAAGTGGCATTCCTGCATTCTTGTGCTTTTTGTCTGGGTCCCACTTTACTTTGTGACTCATGAGAAACTCAACTCTCCACCTAATAGTGAGGAAGTAGACACTCAGAGCAGTTTGGAGGAGGAGAAATACCAAACCCTCCATCTTTATTCCCACCAAATCTGTACACCTTCAGGTACATTGACCCATTCTGCATTTTAAATATCTCAGAGTTAGAAGAACATGGCAGAGAGGACTGCAGGACTCAGCGTTTTACCGTTTCACCCAGGTGCGCTATAATCGATTAGGCGCTACCGCAGGGAGGTGTGTATGTGAGTGTGCGTGTGTGTCTGGGCGTGCGTGCGTGCGTGCACACGTGCAAGAGTGCTCTTATACGCGTGTGTGATTGTGCACAAGCATGGGTGTGCGTGTGTGAGAATAAACAACCTTGTCTGTTTCCTGTGTAAATCAGGACACAGGCGGCTCCACTGTACATCTACATGATCTACGTCCTGTCTATAGTCCACATCACCACACAGCTGATGTATGGGGACCTGAGAGATTGAGCTGGGCTAGGCTGGAATAGCACGCAGAGTTGGACAAAATGGCTTTGATTACAGAGAGTAGTCAAATGGC
This sequence comes from Salvelinus alpinus, assembly GCF_045679555.1. NCBI lineage: Eukaryota > Metazoa > Chordata > Actinopteri > Salmoniformes > Salmonidae > Salvelinus > Salvelinus alpinus. The sequence continues at coordinate 2,181,232 of NC_092110.1, forward strand.
AGAGTCAAGAGATGTAGGCTAACACCACAGGTCAGCTGTACTAATTAATCTAAGCGAAAGGTGCTATCTAGAACCTTAAAGGGTTCTTCGGCTGTCCCCATAGGAGAAGCCTTTCAATAACCCTTTTTGGTTCCAGGTAGAACCCTTTCTACAGAGTGGAACCCAAAAGGGTACTACCTGGAACCAAAAGGGTTCTCCTATGGGGACAGCCAAAGAACCCTTTTGGAACCTTTATATCTAAGAATTTAATGGTCCCCTTGATTCCTTTAGGCCTTGTCTTCTTTTCTTTCCCCCAGACTCCGAACACCTTTCCTCCGCGTTTCATCCGAATTCTTCTTCTCTCTGATCCCTTGAAGAAAATGAGTGCTAAAATCCTGAACTCAGAGGCCTATGTGAGCCTCAGCTCCTCCCTCCCCTCTGTCTCTAGTAGCCGTGTATAATTGCATGTTTAGGCCTGGGCTGTTGTCAGCTTAATAATGGTCTTCTTCTGTGGTAATGGGTCTAAGTCCTCGTCTCTTGTTATTCATGACAGTGTTAGTCTAATTGTGCCGTCTCACACCAGCGGAGATGTCTGACCTCCCATTCAATTACCGGGGGAAACCAGAACCAAGCCTATAAGCAGGTTAAATCAGTTAACTTCAGACGTCGAATGCTTTAAGTTGTAGGGTCAGCAGCTTTTAGTGTCTGCTAGTGCTGTTTTAGAGTTGTGTTAAGTGTTTTTTTGTTATCAATCCGGAACAATTTATTAGTTACGTGGTACCGTATATCTGTTCTGTGGACTGGTTGCTTACAGTGCAAACTAAAGTTCTATACTTCCAGGCCATAAAAAGAGGATAGTCAATCGTCTGTGTGACCATATTGGAACTGATGGCCCACCAACTAGAGGTTCTCAACTACTGGCTGCATATAAGGCAGAAGCAGTAGGTACATACATATGTTTAAAATATGACAAAGGGTCCAGAAATGGAACACAATTGCTGGAGGGGTCAATAGGCATATTTTTATTGGGGAAAATACTTTGTTTGACTGGTCAGTTGACAGTTGAGCCTGTGTCTATGGAACTGTTTAGAGTTTTCTGCCTGGCTGGTCCCCAACACCTGTCCCTGTCCCCAGCAGAGCCCAATGGCGAGGTACACTTTGACTGCCAAACCACACCCAAATCAACTACCACCCGGGGACTCATTTCACAGTGCGTGTGCTAACAAAATATCTCTCAAATACCAAAATGTCACCCAAATGGTTTTCACTATAGTTGCGAGAATTCACAGCATGTCGTGGCTAGATGGTACACTTTTCACCCCCCCCCCCCCCCTGCCTAGTGCTTAAACCCTATCTGTCCTCCCCTGGCAGCATGAATACATGGGGCTGCATTAGGTATGTACGAGCAGGATCCTGGACAGCGAGGAGTGAGCGTTGACTCATCCATCCAAGACTAAAATCCTCGCTGCAGCATTTTGTTCACGATTAATCAAAGTCAATCAAAGTCAATCCTAACTTCCCCCATAACCTACATTAGGGTACTTACAATGTCTGATCACAGTGTTTCTTTTGTCATCGCATCAAAGGGTGTTTTTGCGTCAGAAATATCTGTTTCCAGAAATCCAACAGTTGGACTGCATGCTGTTGCCTGAAGAAATGTGTTCTTGTTTTATGGTGAAGTCTCTATCACAGAGGCTATAAATGTTTTGTTCCATCCATATTGGAACCATATTCCTTGGCAGCTAGCTACCTCATCAAGGTAATTAGCCAACTATATCTAAGCTTACAGGGGATTTCACTGCACTGGCTTCTGTTTGTCTTTGGGTTGCCAAAACACTTAATGGATCCACTAATTGAGTTGCTAGCCTCTTTCTGATTTGCCACCCTTTCTTTTTTACCTCGTTCCCTCTCTCTTTCTGTCTCGCTCTGTGATCTTTTTCTCTGTTTCTCTCAATTTCTCTCCATTTCTCTCTCTCTCTCTCTCTCTCTCTCTCTCTCTCTCTCTCTCTCTCTCTCTCTCTCTCTCTCTCTCTCTCTCTCTCTCTCTCTCTCTCTCCCGTCTCCCTCTCTCCCTCAGTGGGATGCTAATATTGCCTGGCATGGCTAGCAGCGGCTGTCAGTTAGCGAGCCGGCCAGCCGAGGTAAATATCCTGCATTGATTAGGCAGATTTGCATAGACACCACAGGCCTGAGGGAGGCAGGAGAGGAAGCAGAGCGGAATGCTAAAAAATCCAACAGCATATTACATAGACAACATGACAGAGCCTCAAAATACCCCAAATATCATCTCTCACTAATACCAGGGGGACGTTAGTGTGTGTGCGTGCGCGTGTCTTTGTTTCAGCGGCGAAGCCACGACAGGGCCTGGCTGGGCCACTGTCCGATTGAATACTGTTATCCACTATTGTCCCCTGACCAATCAGAAATGTTGAACATGCAGTATGAGGTTCCTGGGAACTAATTGGTTATATTGCAATCGTATGGTAAATCCCAAACGCCTTGGCCAGATTCCCCGGTGAGTCTGTATCACTGAGGGAGTCGGTGCCACTGGAAAGTTTAGGACAGTCATTTCCTCCTCCAGATTGACGTCATTGATTGCTCCTTTCCGTAGGCCTAGATTAGATGGTTACAGGCCTACCATTGCAATTTTTGGAGACCCTTATTGAAGATTGCGATAATGCCTCCAGACATGTAAAGTGATGTAGAATTGCATGACATGTGTTTGTAAAACTTAATAGAAAAGGACTCAAGTACAAGTCAGTAAAATATTACTTGAGTAAACAGCCGAAAGGTATCTGGTTTTCAATGTACTTAAGTACAGTGGTGGAAAAAGTACTCGATTGTCAATTATCATGTAAATGCTATTTGTCAAATTCCTTATATTAAGCAAACCAGACTGTAAGGTTCTGATTTTCTTTTCATAGTCAACCTTGTGTTCTTTTTCTTTGTGTTCTGGAATGCAGCCCTGTTTCTTTGTGTTCTGGAATGTAGCCTTGCCTTTCATTTTTGTTCGTTGATTTCACCTGTGTTCGTTTCTCACCTGGTCACATCAGCTCCCTATTTAGTTCAGTTCTTTCTGTTTGTATGGTTGTGAGCTATTGTTTGTTTTTGACTGCCTACCTGTGTTTGACCATTGCCTGCCTGTGACCACGATTCCTGCCTGCTGTGAAGGCTTAATAAACATCTGCCTGTGAATCTACACCTTTTTCTCCCTGAGTATTCATTACACAGACAGCATGATTTTCTTGTTTTATTTAATACAGACAGATGGGCACACTCCGACATAATTTACAAATGCAGTATTTGTGTTTAGTGAGTCCGCCAGCTCAGAGGCAGTAGGGATGGCAATGGGTTATATTGCTAGGTGTGTGAATCGGACCATAATTCTGTTCTACCTGAGCATTCGAAATGTAACGAGTACTTTTTGGTGTCAGGAAAAAGTACATGTTTTCTTAGGAAATGTAGTGGAGTAAAAGGAAAGTACAGCTTCCTCAAACTATTATTTTTCAAACTATTATTTTTACTTAAGTACTTTACACCACTGTGTGTGTGTGTGTGTGTGTGTGTGTGTGTGTGTGTGTGTGTGTGTGTGTGTGTGTGTGTGTGTGTGTGTGTGTGTGTGTGTGTGTGTGTGTGTGTGTGTGTGTGTGTGTGTGTGTGTGTGTGTGTGTGTGTGTGTGTGTGTGTGTGCGTGCGCAAGGAACGAGCAAGGGTAAAATTGGGCCTAGTCCCTTTGGTTATTTGAATTATCTAATGAAAAATTATTGTCCACATGTCATTTTCCACAGCGAACAATGCAAGTAATAAACAGCAAAATAAGAAACCCCATTGTAGAATAGTTTACCCAACAACCTCTCACAGTCTCTCACAAGCTCTCACAGTCTTACCCAACAAGCTCTCACAGTCTTACCCAAAAAGCTCTCACAGTCTCTCACAAGCTCTCACAGTCTTACCCAACAAGCTCTCACAGTTGGAAGTTGTTCCAAATGTCAAATTTTTAAGTATTTAAGGTTTATTAACTCTTTTTAGCTTAAGGTCAAGTTTGGGCATTAACTTCGAAATCTTAAAGTTAGGCATTAACTCTGAATGGTTAAGAAGATAAGGGTCAAGGTTTGGGATAGGCTTAAAACAAATATCAAAAACAACTTTCTATCGTTGGATTCGAACATGTGGCCTTTGGCACAAGGGGCAGATGCCATCCCCGTCCACAACAGCCATCCACGTCCACAATGCCCTAGTAAAACCGAAACATACTTTAAGGTAGCAGCGCTCACTATTGCCCCTAGTGGCCGGTGTCCACGTCAACTCCCAATGTCCTCAGACATGGATGGACGTCCAATACTGACTCCTATCGTGGGTGACTTGGCTATTCAATTGTTCAGCCTGTCACATTCTATGCAAGAAAAGAACGTTCCTCACAAAGTGCATTCAAATTGCGAGTGCCACACAGGAAGAGAAACAGGCTATGCATTGTTGTGGAAATTCTACACCGGGACACTCGAAGTCAATCTTAAATGAATCATTCTTTATTATCAGCGCGCTGGAGAGGTTCCAACAAACTCAATGCACCAAGTAGGCATCGATCAGGAGCTCCTCCATGGCAGCAATTTAGTTCTCTTATATACAGACAAGTTATATTTGCATGATACAGCTGATTCATCATTCATTCACATGATTCATCATTCATTCACATGCATGACCCAATACTGGGTCATGCATGTGACAGACCAATACCTCACGAGGCTTCTTCTCTCGAAGGTCAGACCTTGAAACGGAGATATCTTTCGTTCTCAAAACAAGGGTCTGGGCGTACTGCCAAATTGCAGATACTGATAGTGAGGATTCGTAGAATCAGTCACTTGCATTAACACGGAAATTGGTTATTAGAAAAGCACAAACATAGAACACAGACATTGGTTATTAGAAAAGCACAAACATAGAACACAGACATTGGTTATTAGAAAAGCACAAACATAGAACACAGACATTGGTTATTAGAAAAGCACAAACATAGAACATAGACATTGGTTATTAGAAAACACAAACATAGAACACAGACATTGGTTATTAGAAAAGCACAAACATAGAACACAGACATTGGTTATTAGAAAAGCACAAACATAGAACACAGACATTGGTTATTAGAAAAGCACAAACATAGAACACAGACATTGGTTATTAGAAAAGCACAAACATAGAACACAGACATTGGTTATTAGAAAAGCACAAACATAGAACATAGACATTGGTTATTAGAAAACACAAACATAGAACACAGACATTGGTTATTAGAAAAGCACAAACATAGAACATAGACATTGGTTATTAGAAAAGCACAAACATAGAACACAGACATTGGTTATTAGAAAACACAAACATAGAACATAGACATTGGTTATTAGAAAACACAAACATAGAACATAGACATTGGTTATTAGAAAAGCACAAACATAGAACATAGACATTGGTTATTAGAAAACACAAACATAGAACATAGACATTGGTTATTAGAAAAGCACAAACATAGAACATAGACATTGGTTATTAGAAAAGCACAAACATGGGAAAGCACACATCTAAAAGCAGTTCTGATGGCCCATGTTAAAAGAGGAGGATTGCGTAGCTTTCTAGTGTTACTAGGCGGCACTCATTTTTTTGTTACTAAATTAGTAAAATGCACCATTTTAGAACCATATTGTTGAACATTTTGGGATTTTGGCAATTGTTTCTACTTCCCCAGAGTCAGATGAACTCGTGGATACCATTTTTAGGTCTCTGTATCCAGTATGAAGGAAGTTAGAGGTAGTTTCGCGAGCCAATGCTAACTAGCAGTGTCACGGCCGTCGAAAGAAGTAGACCAAAGTGCAGTGTGGTGAGCGTACATCTTACTTTTATTTTAATGTCGCCAACAAAACAAGAAACAAAGAAATGATCGTGAAGCTTAACAGGGCAAAGTGCCACTAACAAAGATAACTATCCACAATCACAGGTGGGAAAAAGGGCTGCCTAAGTATGATTCCTAATCAGAGACAATGATAGACAGCTGTCCCTGATTGAGAACCATACCCGGCCAAAATATAGAAACACAAATCATAGAAATAAAGGACATAGAATGCCCACCCAAATCACACCCCGACCAAACCAAAAAGAGACATAAAAAAGGCTCTCTAAGGTCAGGGCGTGACAAGGAGAGGTGGGACCAAGTCACTATTATTCGAGTCACAAGCAAGTTCCAAGTAGCATGGGTCAAGTCTAAGTCGTATATTCTAAGAGCAGGTCAAGTAGCGTCGAGTCACAAGTTTTTCAAGTCAAATCTCAAGTCAAGTAAAAATGAATCGAGACTTGTTCAATCAAAAATCTTTGTATATTTATTGAGGTTACCAGACAGCCCTTTCATTATTTTGTCAACAACACATTTTAATTATGTACTGATTCATTTCAACACATTTCAAATGCAAGCTTCATAAGTAAATGATCAACTTCAAGCAATTTTGACATACAAAAAGACCAGTAGGCCTATGCTAGTAAGTAATTGTTGCTTGATGCCCCATTGCTGGTGAGCTTGCAAAGTAAATGGTTCATATTCTTGATTACCAAACCATTTTTGGAGCTGCATATTCTTTTATTGCAATCCTCCCTCCCTACAATTTTACGATTGCACTGCAACCAATCCTATAGCTGTACAGCATATGTACAGTCGTGCCCAAAAGTTTTCCTGGAGAGAAGTGGCTTCTTTGCTGCCCTTCTTGACACCAGGCCATCCTCCAAAAGTCTTCGCCTCACTGTGCGTGCAGATGCACTCACACCTGCCTGCAGCCATTCCTGAGCAAGCTATGTACTGGTGGTGCCCCAATCCCGCAATCCCGAATCAACTTTAGGAGACGGTCCTGGCGCTGGCTGGACTTTCTTGTGCGCCCTGAAGCCTTCTTCACAACAATTGAACCGCTCTCCTTGAAGTTCTTGATGATCCGATAAATGGTTGATTTAGGTGCAATCTTACTGGCAGCAATATCCTTGCATGTGAAGCCCTTTTTGTGCAAAGCAATGATGACGGCACGTGTTTCCTTGCAGGTAACCATGTTTGACAGAGGAAGAACAATGATTCCAAGCACCACCCTCCTTTTTAAGCTTCCAGTCTGTTATTCGAACTCAATCAGCATGACAGAGTGATCTCCAGCCTTGTCCTCGTCAACACTCACACCTGTGTTAACGAGAGAATCACTGACATGATGTCAGCTGGTCCTTTTGTGGCAGGGCTGACATGCAGTGGAAATGTTTTTGGGGGATTCAGTTCATTTGCATTGAAAATTAATTGCAATTCATCTGATCACTCTTCATAACATTCTGGAGTATATTCAAATTTCCATCATACAAACTGAGGCAGCAGATTTTGTGAAAATTAATATTTGTGTCATCCTCAAAACTTTTGGCCACAACTGTACATTTGTAAGACTTTGTCTTCCTCACAAATATCATAATTCATTTGCCAGAATATGTTACATCTTCATCCAATAATTATTGAAGTTAGTGCAATGTTACAGCTATCTTTAGACATATAGCCAGTATTACCACTGAGTTACAGTGCATTCTGAAAATATTCAGACCGCTTCCCTTTTCCACATTTTATTATTATTATTTATTATTCAAAAATTATTCAAAAATGGATTAAATAAACACATTTCCTCATCAATATACACACAATACCCCATAATGACAAAGCGAAAACAGTTTTTTAGGAATGTTTGCTAATATATAAAAATAAAAAGCAGAAATACCTTATTTACATAAGTATTCAGACCCTTTGCTATGAGACTCGAAATTGAGCTCAGGTGCATCCTGTCTCCATTGATCACCCTTGAGATGTTTCTACAACTTGATTGCAGTCCACCTGTGGTTAAATTCAATTGAAAGGCACACACCTGTCTATATAAGGTCCCACAGTTGACAGTGCATGTCAGACTAAAAACCATGCCATGAGGTCCAAGGAATTGTCTGTAGAGCTTTGAGACAGGATTGTGTCGAGGCACAGATCTGAGGAAGGGTACCAAAACATTTCTGCAGCATTGAAGGACCCCAAGAATACAGTGGCCTCCATCATTCTGAAAATGAAGAAGTTTGGAACCACCAAGACTCTTCCTAGAGCTGGCTGCCCGGCCAAACTGAGCAATCGGGGGAGAAGGGCCTTGGTCAGGGAGGCGACGAAGAACCCGATGGTCACTCAGACAGAGCTCCAGAGTTCCTCTGTGGAGATGGGAGAACCTTTCAGAAGGACAACTATCTCTGCAGCACTCCACCAATCAGGCCTTTATGTTAGAGTGGCTAGATGGAAGCCAATCCTCAGTAACAGGCACATGACAGCCCTGTTGGAGTTTGCCAAAAGGCACCTGAAGGACTCTCAGACCATGAGAAACAATATTCTCGGGTCTGATGAAACAAAGATTGAACTCTTTGGCCTGAATGCCAAGTGTCACGTCTGGAGGAAACCTGGCACCATCCCTACGGTGAAGCATGGTGGTGGCAACATCATGCTGTGGGGATGTTTTTCAGCGGCAGGGACTGGGAAACCAGTTAGGATTGAGGGAAAGATGAACGGAGCAAAGTATAGAGAGATCCTTGATGAAAACCTGCTCCAGAGCGGTCAGGACCTCAGACTGGGGGCGAAGCTTCACCTTCCAACAGGACAACAACCCTAAGCACACAGCCAAGAACACACTAGTGGCTTCGGGACAAGTCTCTGAATGTCCTTGAGTGGCCGAGGCAGAGCCCGGACTTTAACCCGTTCGAACATCTCTGCAGAGACCTGAAAATAGCTTTGCAGCGCTGCTCTCCCATCCAACCTGACAGAGCTTGAGAGGATCTGCAGAGAAGAATGTGAGAAACTCTCCAAATACAGGTGTGCCAAGCATGTAGCATCCTGCCCAAGAAGACATGAGACTGTAAAAGGTGCGTTTCAGTTTTTTATTTTTAAAACATTTGCAAAATGTCAAAAAATCTGATTTCGCTTTGTCATTATTGAGTATTGTGTGTAGATTTATGAGATGTATTTTTTTTTAAATCCATTTTAGAATAAGGCTGTAATCAATGAAATCACCAGGGAGCCTATTGTTGGCAAAGATGTGTCCCTAGCAGATTGCTAAACCGTACTTTCTGTGGATAATATTAATATAAGTATGCTACTCTAATAAACAAGCCTTTGTGGTCAAATCAAATCAAATCAAATTTTCTTAGTCACATACACATGGTTAGCAGATGTTAATGCGAGTGTAGCGAAATGCTTGTGCTTCTAGTTCCGACAATGCAGTAATAACCAACAAGTAATCTAACCTAACAATTCCACAACTACTACCTTACACACACACACAAGTGTAAAGGGATAAAGAATATGTACATAAAGATATATGAATGAGTGGTGGTACAGAACGGCATGGCAGATGCAGTAGATGGTATAGAGTACGGTATATACATATGAGATGAGTACTGTAGGGTATGTAAACATAAAGTGGCATAGTTTAAAGTGGCTAGTGGTACATGTATTACATGAAGATGGCAAGATGCAGTAGATGATATAGAGTACAGTATATACATATGAGATGGGTAATGTAGGGTATGTAAACATTATATTAAGTGGCATTGTTTAAAGTGGCTAGTGGTACATTTTTACATAATTTCCATCAATTCCCATTTTTAAAGTGGCTGGAGTTGAGTCAGTATGTTGGCAGCGGCCGCTAAATGTTAGTGGTGGCTGTTTAACAGTCTGATGGCCTTGAGATAGAAGCTGTTTTTCAGTCTCTCGGTCCCTGCTTTGATGCACCTGTACTGACCTCGCCTTCTGGATGATAGCGGGGTGAACAGGCAGTGGCTTGGGTGGTTGTTGTCCTTGATGATCTTTATGGCCTTCCTGTGACATCGGGTGGTGTAGGTGTCCTGGAGGGCAGGTAGTTTGCCCCCGGTGATGCGTTCTGCAGACCTCACTACCCTCTGGAGAGCCTTACGGTTGTGGGCGGAGCAGTTGCCGTACCAGGCGGTGATACAGCCCGACAGGATGCTCTCGATTGTGCATCTGTAGAAGTTTGTGAGTGCTTTTGGTGACAAGCCGAATTTCTTCAGCCTCCTGAGGTTGAAGAGGCGCTGCTGCGCCTTCTTTACAACGCTGTCTGTGTGGGTGGACCAATTCAGTTTGTCCGTGATGTGTACACCGAGGAACTTAAAACTTTCCACCTTCTCCACTACTGACCCGTCGATGTGGATAGGGGGGTGCTCCCTCTGCTGTTTCCTGAAGTCCACAATCATCTCCTTTGTTTTGTTGACGTTGAGTGTGAGGTTATTTTCCTGACACCACACTCCGAGGGCCCTCACCTCCTCCCTGTAGGCCGTCTCGTCGTTGTTGGTAATCAAGCCTACCACTGTAGTGTCATCCGCAAACTTGATGATTGAGTTGGAGGCGTGCATGGCCACGCAGTCGTGGGTGAACAGGGAGTACAGGAGAGGGCTCAGAACGCACCCTTGTGGGGCCCCAGTGTTGAGGATCAGCGGGGTGGAGATGTTGTTACCTACCCTCACCACCTGGGGGCGGCCCGTCAGGAAGTCCAGGACCCAGTTGCACAGGGCGGGGTCGAGACCCAGGGTCTCGAGCTTGATGACGAGTTTGGAGGGTACTATGGTGTTAAATGCTGAGCTGTAATCGATGAACAGCATTCTCACATGGGTATTCCTCTTGTCCAGATGGGTTAGGGCAGTGTGCAGTGTGGTTGCGATTGCGTCGTCTGTGGACCTATTGGGTCGGTAAGCAAATTGGAGTGGGTCTAGGGTGTCCGGTAGGGTGGAGGTGATATGGTCCTTGACTAGTCTCTCAAAGCACTTCATGATGACGGAAGTGAGTGCTACGGGGCGGTAGTCGTTTAGCTCAGTTACCTTAGCTTTCTTGGGAACAGGAACAATGGTGGCCCTCTTGAAGCATGTGGGAACAGCAGACTGGGATAAGGATTGATTGAATATGTCCGTAAACACACCAGCCAGCTGGTCTGCGCATGCTCTGAGGACGCGGCTGGGAATGCCGTCTGGGCCTGCAGCCTTGCGAGGGTTAACACGTTTAAATGTTTTACTCACCTCGGCTGCAGTGAAGGAGAGCCCGCAGGTTTTGGTAGGGGGCCGTGTCAGTGGCACTGTATTGTCCTCAAAGCGGGCAAAAAAGTTGTTTAGCCTGTCTGGGAGCAAGACATCCTGGTCCGCGACGGGGCTGGTTTTCTTTTTGTAATCCGTGATTGACTGTAGACCCTGCCACATACCTCTTGTGTCTGAGCTGTTGAATTGCGACTCGATTTTGTCTCTGTACTGGGACTTAGCCTGTTTGATTGCCTTGCGGAGAGAATAGCTACACTGTTTGTATTCGGTCATGCTTCCGGTCACCTTGCCCTGGTTAAAAGCAGTGGTTCGCGCTTTCAGTTTCACGCGAATGCTGCCGTCAATCCACGGTTTCTGGTTTGGGAATGTTTTAATCGTTGCTGTGGGTACGACATCGTCAATGCACTTCCTAATGAACTCGCTCACCGAATCAGCATATTCGTCAATATTGTTGTTGGACGCGATGCGGAACATATTCCAATCCGCGTGATCGAAGCAGTCTTGAAGCGTGGATTCAGATTGGTCGGACCAGCGTTGAACAGACCTGAGCGCGGGAGCTTGTTGTTTGAGTTTCTGTTTGTAGGCTGGAATCAACAAAATGGAGTCGTGGTCAGCTTTTCCGAAAGGGGGGCGGGGGAGGGCCTTATATGCGTCGCGGAAATTAGTATAACAATGATCTAGGGTTTTTCCAGCCCTGGTAGCACAATCGATATGCTGATAGAATTTAGGGAGTTTTGTTTTTAGATTAGCCTTGTTAAAATCCCCAGCTACGATGAATGCAGCCTCAGGGTGTGTGGTTTCCAGTTTACAAAGAGTCAGATAAAGTTCGTTCAGGGCCATCGATGTGTCTGCTTGGGGGGGAATATATACGGCTGTGATTATGATTGAAGAGAATTCCCTTGGTAGATAATGCGGTCGACATTTGATTGTGAGGAGTTCTAGATCAGGTGAACAGAATGACTTGAGTTCCTGTGTGTTGTTATGATGATCACACCACTTCTCGTTAATCATAAGGCATACCCCCCCGCCCCTCTTCTTACCGGAAAGATGTTTGTTTCTGTCGGCGCGATGCATGAAGAAACCAGCTGGCTGCACCGACTCCGTTAGCGTCCCTTGCGTTAGCCATGTTTCCGTGAAGCAGAGCACGTTGCAATCCCTGATGTCTCTCTGGAATGCTACCCGTGCTCGGATTTCATCAACCTTATTGTCAAGAGACTGGACATTGGCGAGTAGTATGCTAGGGAGTGGAGCGCGATGTGCCCGTCTCCGAAGCCTGACCACGAGACCGCCTCGTTTGCCCCTTTTTCGGCGTCGCACAGGGTCGCCGGCTGGGATCAGATCCATTGTATTGGGTGGAAGGCAAAACACTGGATCCGTTTCGGGAAAGTCATATTCCTGGTAGGAACGATGATGAGTTGACGTTAATCGTATATTCAGTAGTTCCTCCCGACTGTATGTAATGAAACCTAAGATTACCTGGGGTACCGATGTAAGAAATAACACATAAAAAAACAGAATACTGCATATTTTCCAAGGAACGCGAAGCGAGGCGGCCATCTCTTTTCGGCGCCGGAAATCGATCACTAATCTGGATATGTGAATCCGGTTTTGCGTGCTAATCCTGATGACTGTTCATTTGTCAACATTCAAGACATATAACTTTTTTCTTCTGAAGCACATATTAGATGTTTTTTAAACATTAATTTGGTGCTATGCTGTAGGCCTATGTTAGTGACAAGATCGAATAAGCAAAGGTAAAAATGTTAAATACAAATTGCAGTCTATATTTATGTAGCTTATTAAAATGTACATGAAAACATTGTATTTTTCCCATTCAGTTTCCCATTCGCAACCCACCAAACCCTTCTCACTGCGCTAGCTGATCAGACCTGTGTTGACTGACAGTTTGCTGGTCCAATCAGAGGGCCGGGTGTGCGTTTCACTTTTTTTGCAAGGGCAATACTGTCTGGCTGTGTCGAGAGTAATCCACAGAGACTGTGTGCCACAAAATGAGTGACAAAATGTTACAAAACCTGGCCAGATGATTTCAAGTCAACAGTCTCAAATCCAAGTCAAGTCTCTAGTTATTTTCTTTTCAATGTGAGTCAGACTCGAGTCCAAGTCATATGACTCAATTCCATAGCTCTGCTAACTAGCATTAGCGCAATGACTGGAAGTCTTGCTAGCAGATACCCATAGACTTTCAGTAATTGCGCTAATGCTAGCTAGCAATTGCGCTAGTGCTAATCCGCAACTTCCTTCAAACTGCACGCAGAGACATACAAATTTTATCCACAAGTTCATTTGACTGGGAATTAGTGAAATTGCCAAAATATCCATTTAAGCAGGGGCAACAAAGGCGTTGAATGCATAGTCCTGGAGGCAGAGCTGAGCGATTTCCACTAGATGCGGCCAGCTGCAAAGTCACAATTGGCTATATATTGGCTATAAAAATTTAAAAAACGGTCCTAAATTGAGGTTAGGGTTAGGCATAAGGTTAGCAGTATGGTTACGGGTGAGGTTAGGGTTAGGGTTAGAATCAGATTTTATTACTTTGTGGCTCTGCCAGCTAGTGACTACCCTGCATAGCTGCCTCCAATACATGAGTCATCCCAATAAATGCCAGCCTGCATAACTGAGGCCAGCTCCAGGTTTTGTCTGTTAACCTTAGGGATATTGGTCAGAATCCAGTCAGAGTAGCGTTATGTGATAAAGCTACAAACAGCCATCGTTTAATCTGTTGTAACCATGCAGATGGCTATAGAAAGCTTTCATCCTCTTTCTGTCGGTCCCCCAGGTTGCAGTGAGGGCGGTTTTAGAGAAGGGCTTTAGTGTGTGTGGGCTTTAGTTTGTGTGTGTCTGTGTCTCTGTGCATGTGTGTGTGTGTGTTTTGGACCTGGTCTTTCGGGAGTTTAGAGGCTCTTTAACATGAGGACAGCCTGAAAGCATCAGTATGCAGACACACACACTCACACATGCAGGATTGGGACCTGCAGTTTGATGCAGCTTGGCTTGGATATTGGTGGCAAGCAGTATGAGCTAATCTTAGAGGCCTGTGTGTGTGTGTGTGTGTGTGTGTGTGTGTGTGTGTGTGTGTGTGTGTGTGTGTGTGTGTGTGTGTGTGTGTGTGTGTGTGTGTGTGTGTGTGTGTGTGTGTGTGTGCGTGCGTGCGTGCGTGCGTGCGTGCGTGCGTGCGTGCGTGCGTGCGTGCGTGCGTGCGTGCGTGCGTGCGTGCGTGCGTGCGTGCGTGCGTGCGTGCGTGCGTGCGTGCGTGCGTGCGTGCGTGCGTGCGTGCGTGCGTGCGTGCGTGCGTGCGTGCGTGCGTGCGTGCGTGCGTGCGTGCGTGCGTGTGTACGCCCTTTCCTGCAGTCAGATGACCATATCGCCCTCTACTGGCCTCATGGGTGGAATGTTATTAATATATTACATCATTTTATAATTCAATCTGGTGGTTATATGTCAAATGGATTTGTTATATGTAATATCTGTAAAGTATAACATTGGGATGCAAACTCAAAATGTAATACATTTCAACTCTATATCTGACATGGTACAGGTGTCTTCTTTTTTAAGCCCATAACCATGTGTGTGAGGTGTATACTTTTCTTTCTAAGTAGATTTCTTTAGGACTACCAAGAAACACTCTGTGTGACCCTGATTTAGCCCACTGCAGTAAAAGGTTAATGTGGGAGTGAGGTTAAGAGGAGTAGCTAGGTTGGTGAGTTAAACAAGTTTGTCTGTAGCTGTGAGTATGTGAATATTTTTAGTGTGCATGTGTCAAACTCAATGCACAGAGCTATTCTAAAGCAGGTTTATCATGGTGACAAAAATAGTGTATTGCACTCTCCTTGAATAATGTGTGTAATCCACCAGCACTGACCACTACCCTCTCTAATACAGTAATATCTCTCTCTGGTGCTCTGGAAGTGCACACCAGGGTTGAGGAGTAACGGATTACATGTAATCAGTTATATGTAAGGGATTACAAAAACCGGTACCTGTAATCAGTTACGTTACCAGCAAAAATGTTGTAAACAGATTATCAATACGTAGATGAATAATGACCATCGTTATGTTTGGAGGAAAAAGGGGGATGCTTGCAAGCCGAAGAACACCATCCCAACCGTGAAGAACAGGGGTGGCAGCATCATGTTGTGGGGGTGCTTTGCTGCAGGAGGGACTGGTGCACTTCACAAAATAGATGGCATCATGAAGAAAGGAAATTATGTGGATATATTCAAGCAACATCTCAAGACATCAGGAAGTTAAAGTAAAGCTTGGTTGAAAATGGGTCTTCCAAATGGACAATGACCCCAAGCATACTTCCAAAGTTGTGGCAAAATGGCTTAAGGACAACAAAGTCAAGGTATTGGAGTGGCCATCACAAAGCCCTGACCTCAGTCCTATAGAACATTTGTGGGCAGAACTGAAAAAGTGTGTGCGAGCAAGGAGGCCTACAAACCTGACTAAGTTACACCAGCTCTGTCAGGAGGAATGGGCCAAAATTCACCCAAATTATTGTGGGAAGCTTGTGGAAGGCTACCCGAAATGTTTGACCCAAGTTAAACAATGTAAAGGCAATTCTACCAAATACTAACTGTATGTATGTACCCTTCTGACCCACTGGGAATGTGATTAAATAAATAAAATCTGAAATAAATCATTCTCTCTACTATTATTCTGACATTTCACATTCTTAAAATGATGTGGTGATCCGAACTGACCTAAGACAGGGACTTTTTACTTGGATTAAATGTCAGGAATTGTGAAAAACTGAGTTTAAATGTACTTGGCTGTACTCCTATCCAATTGGTAGTTATGGCCTTGTCCCAACTCCCGTACCGCTCGGGAGAGGTGAATGTCGATAGCCGTGCGTCCCCCAAAACACCACCCAGCCAAGCCGCACTGCCCGCTTAATTCAGAAGCCAGCCGCACCAACATGCACCACACCAGCTCCACCATAGGAGTCGCTACTGTGCGATGAGACAAGAACATCCTTGCTGGCCAAACCCTCCTCTAACCCGGACGACGCTGGGCTGATTGTTTACCGCCCCGTGGGTCTCCCAGTCACGGCCGGCTGCGACTTGAACCAGGGTCTCTAGTGGCACAGTGGCACACTGCGATGCAGTGCCTTAGACCACTGCGTCACTCGGGAGGCCAAACTTGTATACTTTTGATAGACTTAAAGCGGCAATCTGTATTTGCTACATCTATTTTTTGACTTATAAATTATATATACAGTACCAGTCAAAGGGTTTTCTTTATTTTTACTATTTTCTTCATTGTAAAATAATAGTGAAGACATCAAAACTATGAAATAACATATAAGGAATCATGTAGTAACAAAATAGTGTTAAACAAATCAAAATAGATTTTAGATTCATCAAAGTAGCCACCCTTTGCCTTGATGAAAGCTTTGCACACTCTTGGCAAAGCATGCCATTCTATGGGCGCAGCATTTATTTTTCAACTCGAATCAACGAGCCCAATCAGTCCTCCATGACAACAAAGTAATCATAAACAACATAATAGGGCTGGCTAATAAGTCCTTAGTTTTGGGATCATACTTAGGTAAAACAATTTGGCTAATCTATACTTCCATATTTCCAAGTCCTATTCTTGAAGATCAAGGGGTATAACATTTATTATAACATTTATTATGACTGGAATTCTGATAGACTTTGGTTTTTAATGTAAAGATATAATTTAATCATATTATTATATGTAGTAAAAACCAATGGGTTCGAAGAAGCTTACATAACCAACCCATAAAGTAAAATATGGCTATGTAGCTATGTAAACTTTACCATTGATTTATCCAGCAATGGATGTTGTTCAATTGGTAACATATATTTTTGTCTTCTTCTAATGCCTCTTAAGGGGAAAGTAATCTAAAAGTAACGGAATGTAATCAGATTACGTTACCGGGTTTGGGTAAATCAAAAGTTACTTGACTGATTACAATTTTGGACAGGTAATTTATAACTGTAATGGATTACATTTAGAAAGTAACCTACCCAACCCTAGTGCACACATTGATTTATCGATTCAAGCTGTGGTTTTTCGTCACTAAGATTGTGAGCCACCATACAGCGATATACCGATCTGACTCTGCCATCTTTGGTCGAAATACTCTTGGGACACACCTTATTTCCTTCCTTTCTTCCTTCCTTAATTCCTTCCTTTGTTTCCTTCCTTACTTATTTCCTTAAATCCTTCCTTCATTATTTTCTTCTTTCCTTAATTTCTTCCTTCCTTATTGGCTTTGCTAGTGCAGGTTTTCAAGCAGTTATATTATCCTGTGCTGTAGATGGACATACTGTACATACATACATACATTCAGACAGACTGACATCCGAAGCTCACCTCCGCTTCAGAGGGACAAATGTTGCGTGAAATCAATAGACAGATTCATCTTGATATGAGATATTTGCGCTTCATTTCCTGGAGACTTGAAATAAATTGAAAAGGATTTGTGTGGATTTGCTTATCAGTGGGCCAGTGTGAAGTCTGCTCCCCTTTAAGGCTTGAGGACACATCAGAATAGAGCTAATCGTCTTAGGAGGTTCAATACGGAGTGCTCCCTCTCTGTCAGACCTGGGATGGACTGAGTGAAAGGATCGAGCCAGCATATGAGACTGATAGAAGACTTATACCATGTCGAGATATATTTACGCGTTGTTATGGCAGGGGTTGGGCTATTTTCTCCATCCCTTCTTCATCCTTTCAAATATGAAATGTAGGATACAGTACATTGGCAGTGAACATGTTGTCACACAGCAGTGAGAGTGAAGAGCTGGGTATGCACATCTCTTAGGTGACGTTGGAGAGGGAATGAGAAATGTCCCTTCCTGTCTTTTGTCACCCCCCTCTGGACAAATCAACCATCATGTGTTGTAATAATAATAATACAATTAAAGAAATGCATACAGTACTTATATAGTAGGCGTTACGAAATAGTTACAAAAAAAGTAGAATATGTGTTTTTGGGAACATTTGGTAACCTACATTGTGGTGACCACGTTGTGGTGCAGCCAGGACTCTTGGCACCATTCTTCTCTAATGAGGGATATGGTAAACCTGACGCCATTGGGACACAGTCGCCTAGGGCACATGTATATTTGTCGATTTTTCCACCGGTTTACCCAGGAGGGGGGTGTGTGCGTGCGTGTGTTCTAACGCTGACACATACCGAAATAGACTATCATTGCAAGCCATGGCTGGATTCACTTACACTCCTAGATAAGAGGTGTAATTCTACACTTACAGACTCCATTGATTTTGGCTTCAGACTAATGTGTCTAAGAGAAATATCGCTATATGCAGTGGTGTACATAAGTAAGCTTGCAGACAGCTTTGGCATTACTCTTAACACCGTGAAAGGGGATGGAGGGAGCCAGGCGTTGGGTTGTTTATGACATTAAGCTCTGTCATTCTCAGCCATTTGACTGCGAAATCGGAGATCATTTCACATTTTTCCGAGGAATCAGTCAATTACTTTTCTCATTGCTTTTCGCATCTGCGATCTCCTCCCTCTGAAAGACGGCAAGCAGTCTTCTTCCACACTAAATATAAATTCAATGAATAATTTCATATTTACCGAAGGGCCGTATTTTACAGCACTCCAGTGTGGATGCCCCCACTGCCTGCTTATTCATCTTTGTGCATTTGAATTATTTTTACTCCACTATAAACTTTTTTAATGTGTGTGAGTGTGCGTGCGTGAGTGTGTGCGTGGGTTTCTCCCCACCACACACACCCTCTCTCTGGCCAGGTGTAGATTTCATACTCCTAGTGTGGGTCTGTGTCCAAAAAATCTCAAATTGGACTTTTGTCACATGCGCCAAATAAAACGGGTGGAGACTTTACGGTGAAGTGCTTACTTACGAGCTCTTTCCCAACAACAATAACGAAGCTATATAAAAGGAGTGCCGGTACTGAGTCAATGTGCAGGGGTAAGAGGTAGTTGAGGTAATGTGTACATGTAAGTTGGAGTAAAAGTGACAAGGCAGTCAGGATAGATATACTGAATAAAAATATAAACGCAAGATGTAAAGTGTTGGTCCCATGTTTCATGAGCTGAAATAAAAAATCCCAGGAATGTTCAATATGCACAAAAAACTTGTTTTTCTCAAATTTGGTGCACAATTTTGTTTACATCCCTGTTAGTGAGCATTTCTCCTTTGCCAAGATAATCCATCCACCTGACAGGTGTGGCATTTCAAGAAGCTGATTAAACAGCATGATTATTATACAGGTGCACCTTGTGCTGGGGACAATAAAAGGCCACTCTAAAATGTGCAGTTCTGTCACACAACACAATGCCACAAATGTTTTGAGGGAGCGTGCAATTGGCATGCTGACTGCAGGAATGTCCACCACAGCTGTTGC
Source organism: Salvelinus alpinus (assembly GCF_045679555.1). NCBI lineage: Eukaryota > Metazoa > Chordata > Actinopteri > Salmoniformes > Salmonidae > Salvelinus > Salvelinus alpinus. Next base: position 2,200,723 of record NC_092110.1, read on the forward strand.
CAGAGAATTGCATGTTCATTTCTTTATGCCCTCCAAGGCTCGTTTTAGAGAATTTGGCAGTACGCCCGACCAGCCTCACAACCGCAGATCAGCCCAGGACCTGATTTCCTTATATGATAACTGTAACTCAGTAAAATCTTTGAAATTGTTTCATGTTGTGTTTACATTTTTGTTCAGTATAATAAACAGAGTAGCAGCAGCGTATGTGAAAGTGTGTTATGTGTGAGTGTGTGTGTGTGGCATCAATATACATGTGTGTTTTGTGTGTGTGTGTAGTATGTGTGTAGTATGTGTGAGTGTGTGGGTAGTCCAGTGAGTGTGCATAGAGCCAGTGCAAGAATATCATTGCAAAAAAAAAAGGGGGTCAATGTAAATAGTCCGGGTAGCCATTTGATCAACTGTTCATCAGTCTTATGGCTTGGGGGTAGAAGCTGTTCAGGAGCTTTTTGGTCCCGGACTTGGCTCGCAGGTACCACTTGCCGTGCGGTAGCAGAGAAAACATTTATGACTTGGGTGGCTAGAGTCTTTGACCATTTTTAGGGCCTTCCTCTGCGGGTGTGTGTGTATGTGTGTGTGTGCTTGGGTGCGTGCGTGCGTGTGTGTGTGTGTGTGTGTGTGTGTTTTACAGTCACATCAGCCCCAACAGTATTTACGGTGCTGTTGGTCTGTCCAACCCCTGACGACTCCATTACTCCCCCTGATATTTATAATTTCATAAAGCTGCTCCATGACAACGTTTATTTTATCCCCTTCCTAATCTCCTACTAATAAAGACATGCCAAACGCTGGGGTTGAAAAACGAGTGCGGCCCGAGCGAGGGAGGGAGAGGAAAGATAAATCAGAGATGGAGGTGCAGGAGATTGTCAATGATCGGGCCGCTACGATCGAGCTGCCCCGCTCGATAGCCATGATCTATAGTAATGAAAATCCATGCAAACTATTGAGAGGGTAAGATGGAGGGGACAGGGGTGAGAAATTGGGCCGAGTTAACAACCGCGATGAGGAGACGTCGCCGGGGAAATATTATGGCAGCCGTTTGAAAGAAAGGCTTTGATAAACACGGCAGAAGTTTTTCAATTACCCGACTGCCCATGCAGTAAAGAGTAAAAGATGGAAAGCTGGCCGCCGCCCAGATCAGAGCTATAATGCAATAATACAATTCACAGAGGAGTTTGACTTTTGTTTTTCTACTTTGCCTGAAATGAACTGCTGTACAGAATAATGCATTCATTTCAGAGAGGAGTTTGGATTTTTCTTCTTCTACTTTGCCCGGATATGAACTCAAGGAAGCAAATGGAATGTAAAAGACCTTTGTGTATTTCCCCTCTCATTCCAAAGCTTTTGCTGTAAAGGCAATAGAAAATGAAAGATTGTTTATGAAATGTCACATCTTCAATTACTGTATATTGTCCTCTGACATTGGGAAAAAAAGCTGAACATTGAAACTAATGATCTTCTTGTCTGTGTGTGTGTGTCCTTTTCCTGTCTGTGTCTGTGTGTGTCCCTGTGTATGTATCTGTTTGTCTTTTGTTTCTTTTTTTCCCCCTTTTTCTGTTCTTCACACGTTTGGCCCATGAAGCAGACAACGGATGACATCGTGTCGTCGGCTGAGTGTTCGAGTGACGACGAGGACCTGGAGGAGTGCGACTCTGGCCATGCAGGTGGGCTAGGTTAGTTTACCTCTGCTTGCTCTCACCCTGCTCTTTCACTCCATACACACCCGAGGATGAAGCACTGCATCCTCTAAGCATCACAGCCCCATGGACACACAAAGTGTAACTTCCAAAAATAGAAACTAAATGTAGTGAAATATACCAAAACAAGACAAATCATTCAACACTTAGACAGAATATTGGGTAAAACTGGAGATTTGTTAAGAAATCTGACTAAATTACATAAAACATATATATATATATACCAAGGTGGAAAATAGTCAAATCTGTCATGAAAGACTATCCACACTATAAAACAATTATGTTGCTTCAAAACTCAATACAAAACATAATTGATTTATGAGTTACACATGCCCATGGGGTCCTCTGAAGTGGTTTTAACATGGTCACCTAAACATGGTCACCTAAACACATACAAATTTTGTCCTCTCAGCGTTGAATGAGAGAGAAAAATGTAAATACTTTAATATAAAGATACAAAATTAGTATGGAGATGTGCCATGTGCCATTGATGCTTCAAAATGTATCATACCGTGTTTGGGTCCAGCGCTCTTGCCATGTGGTACTGTACTGACTTGCATTTTGACTCATGATACATTTTGAGATTCTCTTAAAGATTTGCTTTCAGCGAAATTACTGTGATATCTAGCAGGAATTGAAATAGTGTTTTTTTTTAAATGTTTGTTTGTTTTTCAATTTTGTTTCTTCCATTTTTAGAGGCTTGCCTTGTTAAAAACATTTTTTAATAGAGAACAGATATCATCGAATTTCTGTGTACGATTTTTTTAAATTAATTTATTTTTTATATCGTTTTGCTTCAAGGTGAACATGTTATCCTGCTGTCTTTTTCCAACCCAAATATGAAAAATAGAATATTGAGCTAACTTAGAAGTTCCAAGTCATATTCCTCTAAGCTTTTTGAGAGAACTTGGGAATTGCTTTTTCTTGTTTGAATAAAATATCACTAACCAGCTGTCAGTCATGGAACTGTGTGTACCAAAACAACAATTTCACCTAAAATGTTTACTTCCCAAATAAAAATGAAAACTATTGACTTTGACAAGTTTCGACAGTTTATATTGGTACAGATATAAGCCAGGTAGTCAGTCAAAATGTTCTTATAGCCTCAGTTATTTACTTGAATGACTCAGCCTTTTTGAGCCAAGCAAACTGGGTGTGATTTTCTTTCCTCTGATAAACATTCAGTAATGGTCCATTACATATTAGCTTTCACACTATCCTTTACATTACCTACTGCAAATTCAATCATTGGTGTTAAAGAGACTGAGAATTAGCATATTTAGTGCTCAGATATTATGTTTTAAAAAAAACATACAAACCTTGTCACATTATGGCAGTCCGTAATGAGGTGAAACATAAAAAGACCTCTACTAACATCAATCAAAGCACATTGGCTGTTTAGTATTGCAGGGACACCAACCTCAAGTCCTTTATAATTGCTTTTATTTGTGGCTCTGAATGAGGCAAATAAGAAGTAAAGAAACTCGAAATGCGGCAGAGGTAGAATATATTTCAGACGCAGACAATGTACTGCAGTGACTTTCGTGAAGCGTTTTATCTACTCCATATAATGTTTTTGATTGAATAGTTCCTTAATGTATCTCAGGTAGGCCTACAGCACCTGGTCACATGACAAACAACTGACAGAGGGTTCACATTTCTCAGCCTGTGCTGTTATCAGGACTAGCTGATCATCATCCTGTGAAAGGTCAATCCCAAGTCCTCCCAAAGTTCCTGGAAGAGATAGCAGTGTAAAAGAGCCCAGGTCTGCTCTGTACTGTAGCCCTATGAGCTCCCCGGATTTCTGAAGACAGATATCGTCAGGGCCCCAGTCATCCAATCATATGTTTACACAGAAATTCACACCATTCTAACCCCGACATCAGTTGACGTGGACAGCTGCATGCTACATGCCCGTGATCTCGATATTTATTTTATGCTTGGGGTTGTCGTCGTTGTTGTTTTTTGTGAGTGAAGCATGTGTGAGTTTTTTTTCCCTTCATTTTTAATAGTTTTATTTGCCGTCTTGTATGTTCAGGTCTCTTGTGTTTTGGTTTGTTTGTTTGTTTTTGAGTCTATCTGCCAATTATCCGAAATACGACATTTCTGTTGTCTCGCCTCATCATGTGCAGCATGAATTTTCGGTGGTTAAAAACAATTTTTCCCTCATCTCTTTTCGAGCATTTGTGCCATGAGGCTTTTTGGAGAAAACATTTCAATTTTTTGATGATAAAAGGCAACAAAGTATTTTCTTGCCATCAACTTTTATGGCCTCAAGCAGGCAGCCGTAATATGTAACAAAAGACAGTTGTGTATGAAGAATGATATCTTCCTAGCCCCTGTCCCTTCCTTCACTCCTTCCTTCCCTCCCTTCCTCTCCTCTCCCCTCCCTTGCCAAGCCGTTCTGCCTTTAAATTTATTTCAATGCAGATGGCATAAAAATAATTTTATTGCCACAAAAGTATATCTGTTTTTCTCTTTTGAGTTGCTCTCCAGCAGTCATTTTGTGGCATGCATTAACAGTAGAGGCTAACTCAACATCAACCCATTCTCTTCCTGGTCACCACCTGGTGACCTCCATCCCTTCAAAGCATGGACCCCCTAACCCTGCATTTAGGCTAACTGGGCTGGTTTGTCTTCTGGTCACTTTGAGTTCCGCACCCATCTTTACGGTCTTAGCGACATTGCCTGTTGCGACATCCTTTCTCTCTCTCTCTCTCTCTCTCTGTTCTGCACTTGTCTGTTTTTGGTCTGTCTGTTTTTATCTGTTTGTCTGTCCGTTTGTCTGTGTTTCTGTCTGGAGGTGTTGTCATGTGATTCTGTTCTCTGTAAAACTGTTGGATATCCCCCTTTCCCTTAAAGGAATTCCATAAGACGGATAACACTGGTGCTAATAATAACATACATTTGATTAATTGATAGTATAGGGAGATTAAATACCATCACACTCTATACCTGTTATCCCAACGATAACGTCACGGTAGTGTTCATTTCTAGCACAGCCTATACACAACCAGCTGTTGACTGAAGACAACAGGAACATCATGCAGTGTGGTGAATAAAGCATTCATATGATTATCTACATCAATAATAGCATTAGACATTTCACTCAACCACCAAAACCGTGTCAAATGCACTCGGTTCAGTCGTCTCTCTGAGGGTTATAAACAATTACAGTATACGTATTTCACTTTAAAAGACAAGAAGGTGAACTTATCAAATAGGAAAGTGCAAACTCTCTCCAGAGAACGTATTAGCTCTGTAACTCATACATCTATCCACCAAAATATAGGTTTTTAGATGAGTCTCTTTATAAATGCCAGTGTTTCAGACAAGCCTCACCTCCCTGTTCATTGACATGTTTTACAGGAGTAAGGGCTGAGCTAAGGAAACTCTGTATCTTTCCAGCAATCATTATCTATTTTACAGTATACTTACAAAACTAGCCAGTTATTATAAGCCTACTATACGTATACTTTGAACCTGGGTAGTCTATGCACCGAAAGACTATGTTAGCCCGCTGATCCAAAGCTTCCAGCATAGTGGAAACAAACAGATACACTGCTGAACAAACTTCTGTCGGACAGACAGGAGGTGAAGTGAAGACAGAGGATGCAACCGCCCAGCCATTCAACTGTAGCAATCAAAGATGGCATTTGACAAGGAATGTAACGCAGGTTGGCATTTATTGGGATGACCCATGTACCGGAGGCAGCTCTGCATTGTAGTCACTAGTTGGCACAGCCACAAAGTCATAAAATCTTATTTTAAACCTAACCTTAACCATAACTTTAACCACACTGCTAACCTTATGTCTAACATTAACCTTAAATTAAGACCAAAAACCCATTTTTTCCCCCATAAATGTTGATGATATATAGCCAATTTTTTTATCGCTCAGCTCTGCTTCCAGGACAAGATTAATTCAAATAAATGTCAACTTTTGAATGTAACACTGCTTACAGCCAAGAAATTCCTTGGCATCAGTCTTGGCATCAGTCTCTCCTTTTCAGCTCATTTATCACCTGATTTACTTATCAAAAGGCTTAATCTCAGTAGGTGGTCCAGGTGTCCTCTGACATTGCACAAGTGTGTGGGGGGGTCATATTTCGTTCTCTATTGATCCTTTATTGTTCCTTAAGCAAGTGGGAGGCCGTTGACATCAGAGGGCACCATCAGACCAACTCCTTGAATAGCCTACTCCGTGAAGTTTGCACTTGTGTCTAAAAAACACAATTTTGCTCAAAACATTATTTTTTACCCTTAAGTGTGTGTATTTATAGGTGGGATATTGTTTTTCAACAGGAAAAGTAAAAAAAAATTGCTTTAAAGTAAACAGTGATTTTCCACTGGCATTCAAATTAATAATGTTTTCACGGCTCCAAACTGCTAAGCCAGCGAATTTGGCAGTGTTAATGTAGCTGCCAACACCGGAATTTAATTGTTCAACATTTGAAATGCATCGCTTTAAAATTAGAAGAGCCTGTTTTTGTTTACAGAGATATTGTTGGCGAGGTAGAGCTGTGAAAAGACCGCGGACAGAAACTTAATTAGACAGCCTTAAAGCAAACTCTATGCTGAATCTTACCTTATGATATTGTGTGCGCAAGGTTGGGGAGTAAAGGATTTAATTGTACATTACCAGTAAAAATATTGCCAGCAGATTACAGATACTTTTTAAAAACTAGATGATTACTTTGAGGATTACTTTTAAATTCAGAAACTACATTTGCGAGAAAAAAATCTTTGAGACTTCTCTGTTTTCTTGAAATTCAAATCAGCATTGAAAAAAGGCGCAAGTTTAAGTTGGTTCCACCTGAGCAAGTCTGACCACAAGTCAGAGACCACTATGATGACACACCAAATGTGTTTGATGGATCGCTGGAAAAGAGCAGGAATAGGCTTTTGTAGGCTACAGTCCAAGCTATGTCTTCCAATGGTGCGACTGCTGTCGGCATCCAAAGATTATCCAGCTTGAATAAACGCTTGGAGGTAAGGATGACAGTAGTGGTGTAGCCTACAGCGATACGGATTTCACTTATTATTGATATCTACATAGAGCATTGATGTGAATCACACTGCTGCTCTCTCATTTTACTGTTTGTGCCGCACGGATTGCGTTTCACAAATCGAAATGTGTATTTGAACCCAATAATGATTGAATTCAAGAAGTTTAAACTGCCTATCTCTCCTTGTTTCTGAAATTAGTGGACAGCCAGTGAAAAATGCACTCTTGCAACAGCTGCATAGTGCGGATCCCAGCCTATGGAATAAAAGTGGGGCTTTTATTGCTCAATCTAATTTATGCTGATAAAAAAAAAATCCATAAGCCTAATGGATACATGCTCAAACTTGCATACGTTTGATAGACTTAAAGGGGCAATCCATTTTTGGATTTATAAATTATATATATATACTGTATATACAGTTGCAGTCGGAAGTTTACATACACTTAGGTTGGAGTCATTAAAACTCGTTTTACAACCACTCCACAAGTGTCTTATTAACAAACGTTAGTTTTGGCAAGTCGGTGAGGACATCTACTTTGTGGATGACACAAGTCATTTTTCCAACAATTGTTTACAGACAGATCATTTCACTTATAATTCACTGTATCACAATTCCAGTGGGTCAGAAGTTTACATACACTAAGTTGACTGTGCCTTTAAACAGCTTGGAAAATTCCAGAAAATGATGTCACTCAGTGCCTCTTTGCTTGACATCATGGGAAAATCAAAGAAATCAGCCAAGACCTCAGAAAAAAATTGGAGACCTCCACAAGTCTGGTTCATCCTTGGGAGTAATTTCCAAACGCCTGAAGGTACCACGTTCATCTGTACAAACAATAGTACACAAGTATAAACACCATGGGACCACGCAGCCGTCATACCGCTCAGGAAGGAGACAAGTTCTGTCTCTTAGAGATGAAGGTACTTTGGTGCGAAAAGTGCAAATCAGTCCCAGAACAACAGCAAAGGACCTTGTGAAGATGCTGGAGGAAACAGGTACAAAAGTATCTATATCCATACTAAAATGAGTCCTATATCGACATAACCTGAAAGGCCACTCAGCAAGGAAGAAGCCACTGCTCCAAAACCACCATAAAAAAGCCAGACTACGGTTTGGGCACATGGGGACAAAGATCGTACTTTTTGGAGAAATGTCCTCTGGTCTGATGAAACAAAAATAGAACTGTTTGGCCATAATGGCCATCGTTATTTTTGGAGGAAAAAGGGGAGGCTTGCAAGTCGAAGAACACCATCCCAACCGTGAAGCACGGGGGTGGCAGCATCATGTTGTGGGGGTGCTTTGCTGCAGGAGGGACTGGTGCACTTCACAAAATAGATGGCATCATGAGGAAGCAAAATTATGTGGATATATTGAAGCAACATCTCAAGACATCAGTCAGGAAGTTAAAACTTGGTCGCAAATGGGTCTTCCAAAATGGACAGTGACCCCAAGCATAGTTCCAAAGTTGTGGCAAAAGGGCTTAAGGACAACAAAGTATCATATTGAAGTTGGCCATCACAAAGCCCTGACCTCAATCCTATAGAAAATGTGTGTGCAGAACTGAAAAAAGCGTGTGCGAGCATGGAGGCCTACAAACCTGACTCAGTTACACCAGCTCTGTGAGGAGGAATGAGCCAAAATTCACCCAACTTATTGTGGGAAGCTTGTGGAAGGCTACCTGAAATGTTTGACCCAAGTTAAAAAATGTAAATGCAATGCTACCAAATACTAATTGAGTGTATGTAAACTTCTGAGCCACTGGGAATGTGATTAAATAAATAAAAGCTGAAATAAATCATTCTCTGCTACTATTATTCTCACATTTCACATTCTTAAAATAAAGTGGTCATCCTAACTGACCTAAGACAGGGAATTTCAACCAGGATTAAATGTCAGGAATTGTGAAAAACTGAGTTTAAATGTATTTGGCTAAGGTGTATGTAAACTTCCGACTTCAACAGTGTATCCCCAGGTATCACCTGTTATTAATGGAAGAAGAGTCTGGGGCAACTCTGGGATTCACATGTCCACTCTTCCAGGTTTCTGGTTGTAGATTGTGAGTGTGATGTCAGTCAGGGAGAGTAAACCCACCTGAATGACCCTACATCATCACTGTGAAGAGGGTGATTACACATAATCAAGTAACGGCACAGCCACAGTTTAAAACCACTATCATTTTCATCAGAACCTCTACATTTACCACTTCGAATAATCATAGTCTTCATGAGGTATCAATAGCCTCTGATTTCTTATACAGTATGCATGTTAGCACAAAGGTGAGTATATGGTATATGGTTTATTCTTTTGCATAGGATTGAAGAGAATAGCAAGTGTAAAATGACCAGTGAAACCTTAAGCTGATGTGTAAAACATACAGTAGGATTGACCTTTTTGAACCTCACACTGATCCCTCTGATTCTTCCGAGCCAATCACTGTCTCGGTATTCTGTTTGTAGTCAGTGGATCAAACGTGTTACTGCAGCCACGTCTTTCTTAACGTCCAATTCAATGAGCATCTCTATGGCTAGCCAGCCCCATGTTAGCAGAGTGTGCCCTGAAGCAGGAGAGACAGGCAGTAAATCCCTGGTGATAGACATGGACCAGACAACACGCTTCTCTGACCATGGCCCAGCTCACAGAGGTGTCAGAGAGGCGGATCTGGACTAAGGACCCAGGACTCCTAAGGCTCTGCTAGGGGTTGGAGTAGTTCTACATCAGTTAGACACTGAGGTGGACACTCAACTCTCACGTGGCAGTAAGTGAAGACCATTCACAAAGTTTTGGTCTAAATTGAAACAGGTAGGCCACAATTAGAGGAATTAGCCACTTAAGTTTTAACGTTTATGCACCTTAGGTAAGTATAGAATGTTGATAAATCAGAAGCATACCTATTTAACCCTATTGTTTGGAATTATTATTGATCGTTGCCGACATATGCTTTTCTATATGAATATAAATAAGAAAGCATACTTATTTAACTCTATAATTTGGCATTACGATAGATTGTGTCCCACATATGATTTACGATATGAATCAGGAAGCATACTTATTTAAAGGTCCAATGCAGTCGTTTTGATCTCAGTATGAAATCATTTCTGGGTAGCAATTACGTACCTTATTGTGATTGTTTTCAATTGAAATTGTCAAAAATAAACAAAAATAGCTTCTTAGCAAAGAGCAATTTTTCAATCAAGAATTTACCCAGGACTGCCTGGGAGTGGTCTGAGTGTGGAGGGGAAAACAGAAAATGAGATGGTATTGGCAGAGAGGTTTGGAACTCTCGTATTGGTCTAGTTATCGCTTGGTGATGACACCTGGCAGTTCAAAACTCCAGCCCACCTAAACAGGCTGAAACTTCAGGTGGTCTATTCACACTAAAAGGATATGATCATTTTCACAGTTTCACAATATTTCAATATTTCAATTTCAACCTCATAGTATGGAAATATATATAAAACACAGGGAAATTCAATTTTTAGCTGCACTGGGCCTTTAACCCCAAAACGTGGCATTATGATGGATGGTTTCCACCTTATGCTTTTCTCTATGGTTCTCCTTCCAAGTACAATATGAACACACTCCCAGCTTTCTGTAGCTTTCTCTGCACTGCACAAGGGAATCAAGAAATCAAGCACCAGCTTCAGACACACTGTTATAGGTGAAATCTGTCAAAGTGTCCTCTTCCTCCTCTGCTGTCTACAGTGCTGTCTGTTTTTACAAGATAAGAGCATCTGTGTCTCTCTTCCGAGTGCTTCTCAGGCATTCGCTAGTTACTTTCTATCTCACTCCGGGAAGGGATATTTTACCCTCATGCCAATATTAATGTTCCATTTGACGTTCCACACTTTTATGATGCAATGATTTGCGTCCACAAGAATAATATCTCACTGTACACCACTCTGTAGCTGAATGACATTCACATGATTATTAAACGTGTGGGTCAGGGCGCCTTCGCAATGAAGTTCAGCTCCTGGTGAAATTACAGATGATAAAGAAACCCGCTGTGCACAGACGCCAATTCAACGTCTATTCCACATTGGATCCACGTGATTTCATTCAAATCGCGTGGAAACAATGTTGATTCAGCCAGTGTGTGCCCAGTGGGAACTATGTTCGGACCAAGGAGTCTTGCTACGGAGATAACCTTAGTTTATTGAGATCCTCATTTTAAAGCGTTCATGAGATACATTTAGTTTGCATATAACTTCAGGGAAACATACATAATAAGAGTCTTGTGGAATTCCTCTCTATTTCTGTCTAGCTGTGAAACTAAAGGCTGTGGGAATCAAAATCCCTTCAAGTTTTATCTTGAATATAATAACTTATTTTTCAATCAATTACGGTATAATACATAATTCTGGGTCAATTTCATTCCTATAATCCTACAGCCTTTGGTTGAACTGGCTCCTATACTTCTCTAACCTTACTCAACCGTTGATGTCTTACTTGACCCCAGCTTGCCGTATATTGTTTTTCTACTTTCCCTAAATGCAACTTACTTTAAGCATGCATCAACATCTTGCAGTACAACCAAAAATAGATTAACCCATTCTCAGACCGTATGTTCTCTCTCTGACATACACCCAGACTGCACGCCGGGTCCATGTCTTAAGACTAACATAAACCGATATATTTGTCATCCAAAAACACATGACAGAGGGGAAGTCGCCACCCGACTGCCCCTCTCGACTGTGTCTGTTTTCTAATGTGTGCATCTGGTTGTAGTGTGTGCAAATTTAAATGGCTTTGTTATATCATCTTATATGGACATTTATTATTTGATAGTTTATCCGTTTCGTATTTTTGTATAGAAACATTCAAATTGATATATGACCATTTTGTTATGATTTCGATTTTTTGGATTTGCATAGTTGGATTACGTAGTTTCGGTTAAACATTCGTTTTGACCACTGAATATTTGGAATCAGTTTTATAATTTTTTGTAGAATACATTTGAATTTTTTACTTCTTTTTGGGGATTTGGAACTACTTCAGCGAATGGACTGTGTGCTTTAGACCACTGCTTTTCTTTGAATAATCCAAGCATGAAAGACAAAACATATAGTAATCTTCCAGGTATCCTCCATTTTGTCAAAACCAAGTCCATTAAAGTTGACACAATATTTGGTGAAGCGGTTCCAGATCCATATGATATCTTCCTTGGTTTTCAGATATTTTTTTTTTGAGCTATTTTGATAAACAATTAAACTTTTTTTATTGAATGATGAATTACTTTAAAAAAAATTAAAAAACTGCATGGCTAAGAAGTTGCAGTTTAGGGTTTGTCAGACTGTCAGTGTTATTAGAGTTATGTTCTTCTCTGTAGATGGGCATGTATATGCTCATTGTTTGTATATCCCCATCCCTTCCTTACAGCCAAAAGCTCTAATGCCGCCCGACCGCTTCGTACTGCCTTTACATGGACATGGCAACTGACTTACACTATCACCCTCATCATCCTCATCTCCTCTGTAGTATGTTCATAGGCCCCTCCCCCTTGTCACTCCCCTCCCCTCCCCCTCTTTAGCGATGTTAAAATATGGACAGTCATCCATCCATTCTAAACTAAAGAACAAATACAAACTAAGCAAAAACTTAAAATTAATAGAATGTAGATATTTATTGAGAAGTCTATTAAAGCAAAAACTTATAGATGTACAGTTTTTTGTAAAAACTGGATTATTTATCGAAGATTTAAAAAACAAAATATGAATTATGGTGAAGTTTATTTTTCATGTTATGTGGTGTGGATGTATGTGTTGTTGCCTCCCTGTACCATCATGTCTAAAGATAAATTAAACAAGAAGTCCAATTGCTAAATGATTTTTTATCTATACAAAACTATACTCAGCCAAGAACATTCTTACACAACTTTCTTTTGTAAACTTTTTTTCTTCATGCAAAAATCATGCGGGCAATTTGTTGATGTAAGTTGACAAAGACTACGTGGTATGCTTTCTTCCTTGAATAATGTTTTAGTGGGCTGTTATGATGTTTATCACTGACTTGCGTTGTTTAACGTTTGCTTGGTAGAATATGTAGCTAATCTTTATTTAATAGATCTAACTGTGCTCTTAGCTTGTGAATGTTTTAACGTAATAGTGTTTGCCGTATCTTGTGAGTGATACAATATAATCGTATGTTTGGCTTGATTTTTTGTTGTTGTTGATTTTTTTGCATCAATGTGTAGGGCTTTGTAATAAGATATACACAACTGTATACACAAACCTTGATGGCAGTGGAATTTGGCAGCTGCAATGACACCCTGAATGTTCACCATATGCCTTTGAGAAACAGACCATCTACACTCTCATTTTATGCAACACGAAACTCAGCATGTGATGGGATACTACCATATTTTCTCCCAAAATCCTTTTTAATCCTTTAGAAAAACGATGGGATTAGTTACCTCATATGTTGGCCTTTCTCTCTCTGTCTCTCTCTCTCTGTCTCTCTCTCTCACTCTCTCATTCTCTCACACTCACTCTCACTCTCTCTCTCACTCCACTGACTCACTCACTCTCTCTCTCTCACACACACCCACACACAGGCACTCACAATTAAGGCACATTTTTTGTCGGCATCCTCCTCTTAAATTAGCTTTGTCATCTTTTGCACCATTCTTCCGTAAGTGCCGGCAAGATGTGTGAATTTGCAAGTCTAATTCCAACCTCTCGGTTCCCAGTGTAGCCTTAATCACTACATGAGCTCTTTATTGCTCCTGTGTAGTTTTTGTTAGGTTTTTAATGAGCTACTTAGTTTGAAGCTGGGAACAATTTTGCTGTGAGAAAAATAATTTGCCTGGCTTACTTTATAGCTAGAACAATGCTCTCTGAAGTGCAGAGAGAGGGCGAGAGACAGAGAAAGAGAGTCTGAGCTATTCTGTTAGATGTAGAAGTGTACAATCAGGGTCAATGAGAAAACATACTGAACAGATTTTTGTCTTTTAATCGGCTGGATGACCATTTGTTTACGTTAACTCATTACTTACAGTTAATTAGTGGGCATATGAAAGGACCTGTTGTTTCTTAATTATTCAATATGGATACTCACATGGCATTTGTGTATTTTTTAGAAACTATAAAGCGCTATTGAAACCTTATTTAACGTGTAATTGATTTTGGTACCATTTTCACTAAAGGCCTCTTTTGCTGGAGTGAAAAAAAATTTAGTTATAGAAAAAACGTCTCTTGAATTGAATTGTGCGAGTGTAACTTTATTAAGTAACCCTCCAGTGATGCATGCTACCATACATCACATTGTGAGTTGATCACAAAGTTATGTTGCAGATGCACACAAATACTCACGCAGGTATGCCACAGACATCGAACACAAATCACACAAGGGTACATAACACATGCACAGACACGCAATTAGAGGGTGAACATTCAGCTGCCGTTGGTTTGCCCTGAGGTCCTGCCATTATGGAAGCTGTATAGAGTCATTCAAAAGGCGAGAGGCTGGGGCTGACTGGGGAGCCAGATCCTTCCAGATCCTTCCATGGGGGTGACACTGTATAGTAATTTAGCCAGCTTGGACACGTGGTTCTGTCCGTCACACGTATCTTATTGTAGAATTATAAATATACTGAACAAAAATATAAACATGCAACAATTTCAAAGTTTTACTGAGTTCATATAAGGAAATAACTCAATTGAAATACATTCATTAGGCGCTAATTTATGGATTTCACGTGACTGGGAATACAGATATGCATCTGTTGGTCACAGATACCTTAAAACAAATGTAGGGGCGTGGATCAGAAAAGCAGTCAGTATCTGGTGTGACCACCATTTGCCTCATGCAGTGCAACACATCTCCTTCGCATAGAGTTGATCAAGTTGTTGATTGTGGCCTGTGGAATGTTTTCCCACTCCTCTTCAATGGCTGTGCGAAGTTGCTGCATATTGGTGGGAACTGGAACACACTGATCCAGAGCATCCCAAACATGCTAAATGGGTGACATGTCTGGTGTGTAATCAGGCCATGGAAGAACTGGGACATTTTCATCTTCCAGGAATTGTGTACAGATCCTTGCGACATGGGGCCATGCATTATCATGCTGAAACATGAGGTGATGGCGGCGGATGAATGGCACGACATTGGGCCTCAGGATGTCGTCACGGTATCTCTGTGAATCAAATTTCCATCGATAAAATGCAATTGTGTTTGTTTTCCGTAGCTTAAACCTGCCCATACTATAACCCCACCGTCACCATGGGGCATTCTGTTTACAACGTTGATCAGCAAACCGCTCGCCCACATGATGCCATGCATGTTGTCTGCGGTTGTAAGGCCAGTTGGACACACTGCTCAATTCTCTAAAAGGAGGTTGGAGGTGTCATATGGTCGAGAAATTAACATTCAATTATCTGGCAACAGCTCTGGTGGACATTCCTGCAATTGCACACTCCCTCAAAACTTGGGACATCTGCACATTTTAGAGTGATCTTTTATTGTCCCCAGCACAAGGTGCACTTGTGTAATGATCATGCTGTCAGGTGGAGGGATTATCTTGTCAAAGGAGAAATGCTCACTAACAGGAGTGTAAACAAATTTGAGAGAAATAAGCTTTTTGTGAGAATGGAAAATTTAAGGGATCTTTTATTTCAGGTCAACTTTACATGTTGCATTTATATTTTTGTTCAGTGTATTTCAGTCACTATGCTGCTTGTTTTTAATATAATAGGAATATTGTTAATATACATTAGCTACATGAAAACTTCAGTGTCAGATATGAGAGGATATTATTTAAAAGGTAAATCCACATTATGTTGGCCCTATTAGTTATGTATTCTTAAGTGCTTTCTTTGATTACACGTTATGTCTGGCTCACCCTCACACCCCCTGAAGCCTTTTGATGCACAACCTTTTTAGTTTACCCTTTTTTCCGTTTTGTGGCATTTTTGTTCTTATTTAAAGCTGTGTAATGTAGGTACAGTAAGTACAGTGTATGTACATGTTTATTTTGTTTTGTTTTGTACAGTATCTTGTTCTTTTTATTGACCTCTTTTCCGTTTTGGATGAATGTGATAGATGTGTGTAGTTGCCATGACGTTCTTACTGCTCTCTAACATGTATTTTCTCTGTCTCTACCTCTAGGAGGTGAATTAGTGATCCCAGTACTCTTAGAGGAACCGTTAGTGCTGCCCCCTGTAGCTACTCGTGCACCCTCCATCCCCCTTCCCCCAACCCTCCGCCCACCCCTCACCATTATTGAGACCACCAAAGAGTCCCTGTCCACGGCCACTGAGGCGGGGGTACCTTGCTTGTCGGATCGAGGCAGCGATGATTGTGATGATGATGATGATGGCTTGGTGATATCGGGGTATGGCTCAGGGGAAGCGTTCAACTCTAACCTGCCCCCTACTGATGATGAAGATTTTTACACCACCTTCTCCTTGGTAACAGATAAGACCTTGTCCACGTCGGCCTTTGAAGGTGGCTACAAAGTTCATGCGCCCAAGTGGGAAACCAAGGACTTTAGCTCTAACAAACCGTCCTCAGACCGCGGTAGGACTACCACTATCGCTGCGCTGCCGCTAGCCCCCGACCAGAGCCGCTACACCTCCACCGCAACCCTGCACCACACGCCACCCGCCAAGCTGCCTGCCGGCAAAATGAATAACCGCGAGCTAAAACCCCAGCCTGACGTAGTGTTGCTCCCGTTGCCCACACTACCCTATGAGGTAGACAGCACCAAGCAGAGGGCTCCTGTAATAACCTCCCCCATGTTCCGTAATGTACCCACAGCCCTGCCCACCCAGCCCGGCGTCAACCGAGTCCCGGGACCCCCGGAAGTGTCCCGCCAGTCTAGCAGCACCACCGGGATGGTCGTCGGGATAGTGGCGGCCGCCGCCCTGTGCATCCTCATCCTCCTGTACGCCATGTATAAGTACAGGAACAGGGACGAGGGCTCCTACCAGGTGGACGAGAGCAGGAATTACATCACCAACTCGGCCACGCAGAGCAATGGAGCCGTCATGAAGGACAAACAACAGAGCGCAAAAGGCAGCAAAGTAAAACAGAAAAACAAGGACAAGGAGTATTACGTGTGAGTGACGGACGTTGCGAGATAAAAAAAAAGAGAGAGAGAAGGCGAGGAAGAGAAAGGGAAAGAAATATATAGAACTTTATTTAACAGTTACCTTCTAAGGAGCTGCGACGACGAAAGATGGTAAAAATGGAACTGTTACTTCATGCTGTGCAGAGTGGTTGAACTATGACATGTTCTGTAATATAAAGCACACTTACTATTGTAAGCATACCGAGAAGGCTAATAGCAACTTTAGTGACCTTACTCTTCTATCTGGTCGGAGACGTAATCAGTGTAGAACTACTTCACGGCTACTGCATCATTATCCTAAGTGACTTTTAGAGCTATGTGATCCTTAACGTAAATTCTAGTTTATTTTTTTTTGTAAACCTGTACAAAATGAAGATATTCATATATCTTGACCATTTCCAGCATGTAAGCGACATGTAGTGCTTAACAAGAGTGAGTGGGTCAGGATAAAAAGGATCATTGTAAAGTCAATGAAAAAAATTGACTCCTGTCGTAAAAAGATATGACTAATTTGTATTGTTTATACATTATAAACGTGTGGTGTCTTAAAACGTTTTAAAAAACAAGTACTACTTTATGTATCAAATGAAACCAAGTGAGCTCAAATGGCTAAGGATAGATCTCTTAGGATCTCATAACTCTGTCATCTGATCTCGACCTGATTACTCTCATTGTGTGACGGGACGGACAGAGTGACTCTGACGTGATCGTGGCGAGAAGTGGTCGGTTTTTCTTGTCTCGGTAAAAAGCAACTGATTGTAATGCATGCCCATCCTACTGCGACAGCCAAGTAAAGTACAGTACAGTACAATATACAGTGTTCAACTTTGCTTGAACAGTCCAGTTCTCACCAAGGCCAAACGTTATACTACTTCATCATCAGGACTACACAACTCTTTTCATTTTGTTCCCTAAAAACCTAAACAAAGAAAATGTGATTATCCCTGACGATAAAAAGGACTAATATTGGTTTGCAGCCAGTGCTGGTTGTATCTTTTGCAGGCCTCTGTGTGTTGGTTCATCGCCTCTTGTTCTATTTTCTATGGAGCTGTCCCATTGAGGACAGAATGCAGTACTATAACACTGTTAAAGATGTCTATACAGAAATAAATCTAACGTGAAAAGTGTGAATTCTTGTCACAGTCAACTGTGTCAAACAAACAATTTTGTTTACATATTTTATTACATTATAGCCGTTGTACGTTGTAGGTACTAGATGTTGTACATACCATCTAAGTTGTAATTTTCTAGTACTTCTATTGTACAGAATGATCATATGGTTTATCACTGTATTTCATGAAGAAAACTCCATAACTGTTAACTGACATGAAGAAAGACTGAAGCATTGAGAACATACACATATTTTGTAAAGAAAGGAGAAAAACTGTTAGGATAGAGATCTAATCGCAGATGTTTTTAAGTCGCATGAATATTTGACCACTTGAGGTGTCAATCAAATAGAAGACGCCCAATCTTAAATGTACCAAGGCTTTCTTGTTCTTCTGGGTTATTTTAGTGTTATTTCTATTTTGAAAAAAATAAAGAGAAGCTATATTAAAGAAGAGTATAACGGATGGATGCGGAGACACAGTTCCGACAACCTCCTGAAACACAGTGTGATTCTTACCTCCAGGTCTGGACACTAACAATCATGTCAAATCATTCGCTTTTCATAGTTGTTTTAAATATTTTTGCATATAGTTTCCATATATTTTTTGTATTTTTTTACCATGATTTATAATTCCCTTTAATTTATTAATATGTCCAGATTGTTCATAATCATTGACACTTAGATTTTTCTGTCATCTTTTGTTTAATTTGTTTTTGTTGTTGAGGATTTAGATATAATTTTCTATGAGTTTTCATATTTTTTTCATACTCTTTTTCCCCCCTGGAATTGCATTGCAATAAAATGTTCTTCCCAAACGTGTTTTCAAGTCACTGCTTTTGAACTCTCGTTTTACCTCTCTAGGCCAAGTGTTAAGCTCATTTCTAAATGAGTAAGCTCAATTAATATGTGTGTACATTAGGGCTATGTTAGAGAGTTGGGGCAATACATCTTAGGGACCTTCTCGTTCTTCTCATAAAGCCTCATGTAACGCAATAGGCCTTAGTCATTTCTGTGTTTGTCAATTATAATTTAGTGTACACCTACATTTCCTTTGTCTAACTGCTGTTTTGGGATTTTCAGGATACTACACCATCCCCCACAATGGAGCACACACGTTACTGTTACAGTCATAATCCTAACCTCATACCATAATATACTGTTACCCAGGCATAACAAAAGTCAACTTTGAGGGGTATCCGTTATCTAATACTGGTTGAGTCATTTCGGGTTCCCTTTTAGCTCTCTGTAAACTTTGAAATCTGTCTGCCAGGAAGATTAGCACTTTGTACAGCGATATATCAGTGATATTTCCCTAAAGCTATACAGTGCAGCAGCCTTGCTCCCATTTGTTTGTTCGCAGTTATCCCAAACTGGGATTGACGTCCGAGACACTTGATTTACGTCCCAGACCTGATGTACGGTGTGTGCCAACAGTGAGAAATACCACTTGCCCTCCACGGGATTCTCAGACAGGAATGGCCTTTTACTGTCTGTCTAGATCACTGCGCTGAGAGAGCGAGAGAGAAAGAGAGTACTCTCAATTTCCTGTCTAATGCTGATATACAGTATTTTATGACTCCTGGAGTAACTTTATCAGCGAATTGAGACTAAAGAGGGGATACATTTTTCTGAATGGCCTGTTATTCATTCAGTCCTTGGTGTGGGAATGTAACATGACATTATGTTATGTGATGTACTTTTTTCCCCTTACTCACCTCACAGTATTACGGAGTTTAATATTGTGATTGGGTTGGGTTTTTCTCACTGATACCTTTGGTCCTTCCTTTAGATGTTTCCAACAACATAAACTAGGGATTGATTTGGCACTAGACAGGGGTGACCACTTTCCATGTTTCCTTATCCTACCTGATGTCAGTGATGTAAAGTACTACTTCAGTAGTTTTTGGGGTATCTGTACTTTACTATTTATATGTTTGACTACTTTTACTTCACTACATTCCTAAAGAAAATGATGTATTTTTTTACTCCATACATTTTCCCTGACACCCAAAAGTACTAGTTACAATTTGAATGCTTAGCAGTACAGGAAAAATGTCAAATTCACACACTTATCAAGAGAACGTCCTTGGTCATCCCTACTGCCTCTGATCTGGACTCACGAAACATAAATGCTTCCTTTGTAAATTATGTCTGAGTGTTGGAGTTGCCCCTAGCTGTCAAAAGAAGTTAGAAAAAAATAAATGGTGCTGTCTGGTTTGCTAAATATAAGGACTTTGATGTATAGCATTTACTTTTAGTTTGTACTTTTACTCAAGTATGACAATTGAGTACTTTTTCCACTACTGTACTTACGTACATTTAAAATCTGATACCTTACACTTTTACTCAAGTAGTAATTTACTGGATTACTTTCGCTTTTACTTGAGTCATTTTATATTAAGATATCTTTACTTCTACTCAAGTATGACAATTGAGTACTTTTTCCATCTCTGCCTGATGTGAACTATCCCGGCTGTAACAACAACAAAGAAAGCATCAAAGTTGGGACAGAGAGACTGATAAACAGCTTCTATCTCCAGGCCATCAGACTGTTAAAGAGACATTACCAGCCGGCCTCCGCCCAGTACCCTGCCCTGAACCTTAGACACTGTCCCTAGCCTGCTACCACACGGTACTCTACCCTTCAACTTAGAGACTGCTGCCCTATGTACATAGAGTCATTGAACACTGGTCATTTTAAAAATGTTTACATACTGTTTTACCCACTTCATATGTATATACTGTATTCTAGTCATGGCTCATCCTATATAACTACTGTACACACCTTTTCTATTCACATACTGTCTATACACACCATTCACATACATACATATATATTTATTTATATTCCGGACTCAGACATTGCTCATTCTGATATGTCTTAATTTATTGTTATTTCTTTTTAAACTTTTTTCTTTTACACTGGGCAAAAGGGGTCCATGTCAGGGGATATCTTTACAATACATATTTTTGACATTCTACAGAATGCAGACCATTTCCAATGCATATTTGGGAGTTTTGTTGATTTGCACCATATCCTGACAAAGTCTGAATCCAGATGTGTCTTTTAGACATACAGTGTATGATATTGGGATTTCTCCGAATTTCACACATGGACATTTCCTATGGACTCATTCAATATCCTGAGATATGTGACATCCTATTTTCTCTCTTCATGTTGACAAATACTGACTGTATACAACACATATCTGTGTTTTCTCAGCACATTCAAGATACTAAGCTATATTGATTCCAGATATGCTTCTTATGACTGAGGTTCATATCTGGATCTGGATATGCTTTTTAATATGCTGAAAATAAGGACCATTTCTGAGGCATTTCTGAGTTTTCAGCACATGCTCAATAATTTGACAAATATGAAAACCATATTTTTATTTCATGCACAATTCATTTTTTGATTCCCTCCGGATATCATACATGGTATGGCCGGATATTGACTCATTAGATATCCTGAGATAGGCATATGTGGACATCTTGTTTTCTCTATATGATATAAAATACTGACAGCAGGCTTACATAGTATATTTTCACAGCACATACAATGCATATGCTCTTGACTGAGGTTCATATCAGGATCTTGATATGCTAAATAAGGACCATTTCTGGTGCTTATTTGAGTTTTGAGTACAAGCTCAATAATTTGACAAATATTAAATCCATATCATTCTTCAGACACTAGCTATTGTATTCTCTCTAAATAAAGGAGCGTGCAAACTGCAAGCTATAAGCACTGTAACTGGTAGCCTACTGTGGCCGATGTGAAATGGCTAGCTAGTTAGCGGTGGTGCGCGCTAATAGTGTTTCAATCGGTGACGTCACTCGCTATGAAACCTAGAAGTAGTTGTTCCCCTTGCTCTGCAAGGGCCGTGGCTTTTGTGGCGCGATGGGTAACGATGCTTCGTGAGTGACTGTGGTTGATGTGTACAGAGGGTCCCTGGTTCGAGGCGAGGAGAGGGACGGAAGCTATACTGTTACACTAGCAACAAGAATCGCGTATTCTCCGCTGTCGAGTTCCAACTGTCATTTTTGAATTTTGCACAACAAATGAGTGTGTATATGTGTGGTGAAACAAAGAAGTGAGAAGCTGTGCAGAAAATACGTCAAAGAAGTTAACGCTAAAGTGAGTAGCTAGTTTGAGAAGTTGTATTTATTTTATTAACCAGAATCAAGAATGTTAGCTAATTTGGCTAGCAGCCAGTAAGGCTAGCTAGCTAGTTAGCTGGGCTTGATACGGGGTAAAAGCTAACTGGTAACGTAAACTCACGGAACGGAACCATTCCGTACAAATGTGCGCAACCGCGACATTCAAACGAGGCTACAAAGAAAACTAATGGGACTGTAGCGACTGTGTTGACTTCAAAATCTGGGGTGTGATCTACGTTTCTATTCAAGCGTTGATCGACATGGTAATGGCTCTATGGTATTGGAGAAAAGTTTTTAAAAACGGACCCTCCGTTACATCGTGACGTGTCATGCCGTAACGTACAGCACGCATAAGGCAACTATTTCTGTCTTACAATCTCTCTCCACCAGGTGTAGCACTTCTCTCATCGTTTAAAAACAAGAAATGGACAGTGACGGGGGTAAGGGGGGATACCTAGTCATTTTTTGCATCATCACTGTAAGCGATCACGACTCTCAAAGCCACTGTTTACTTCTGAAGATCACTTTAGCACCGCCCTAAAAACCCGATTCAAATTCGACACAAACCTTCAAATAGGTATGTAATGACACATTATATAAACTCTTTATAGTGTTTTATTTACATTTTAGAGGCGATAAGGTGATAAGTTGTACAGATCGAGTGAAAAAAAGCAGTTTTCCCACACATCTCCTCTCCTTCGCACTATCACGCATTAGTTTCCCTTCCCCACCCGCCATTTTCAAAAAGACCCGACGGAGCTCATTGCCTTCTTGAATTATGCAGAAACGGGCAGCGTGGAGGTCATGTCATTAATTTTGTTGGAAAGGGGAGAAAGTGTGCTTTAGAATGGTATTGACATTACAGTTGATCTGGAAGTATTAC
Source organism: Salvelinus alpinus (assembly GCF_045679555.1). Taxonomy (NCBI): domain Eukaryota; kingdom Metazoa; phylum Chordata; class Actinopteri; order Salmoniformes; family Salmonidae; genus Salvelinus; species Salvelinus alpinus. Next base: position 2,223,651 of record NC_092110.1, read on the forward strand.
GTTTTTGGGGCGCTAAAATAAGGTCAATTGTACGGACCAAGGCGATGTACAAAAGTGAGTGTGTTTACGTTAGCCTAGCTAGCTAACAAATAACGAAATTGCCTTCCCTTCAGGGGAAATAATTTTTGCCACCTATCAAGCCTCAAGGTAACAGCTAACCTTTTAAAACGTTTAGTCGTATTTCGTATTACTGGTTAATATAAGGTATCTAGCTAACTAACTTAGCTAGCTAACTAACAACTTGGATAGCTAGCTAACGTTAGCTTGTTCAAGTTAGTATTGTTGTCATGAATGTAGCAGGTGGTATGGTTATGTGAAATGACAATATTTTCTTGCAATATCAACACAATTTTGTTAAATTACTTATGTATTTACAGTTTGAAGTGGATCACAGACCAACACTACCGTCACATTGGGTCTGGACAGCAGCGGGGCCGCCACTGACGACCTGCATCCATCGTCAAGCACAAACAGGGCAGGCAGGGGAATTGAGGGTGTATTCAATAAGTAAAATACATTTTTAGCAAAGATTGGCCAACTTTTGCATCTTTACAGAAAACGTGTTTTGATTGGAGCTTTGGAAATAGCAATTTGGATTAAATATGCTTTGTATAGCCTACTACTCAATATGCTACAAATGTATGCTCAGATTTGTCAACATCATGTGAAGAAGCACAGTGATTTTCGGCGCTGGATATTTCATGATTTGGATTTAGCCCATTTTCGATCAGACATACACTACATGACCAAAAGTATGTGGACACATGCTCATTGAACATCTCATTCCAAAACCATGTGCATTAATATGGAGTTGGTTCCCCCTTTGCTGCTATAACAGCCTCCACTCTTCTGGGAAGGCTTTCCACTAGAGGTTGGAACATTGCTGCGGGGACTGGCTTCCATTCAGCCACAAGAGCATTAGTGAGGTCGGGCACTAATGATGCGTGATTAGGCCTGGCTTGCAGTCAGCGTTCCAAACCATCCCAAAGGTGTTTAATGGGGTTGAGTTCAGGGCTCTGTGCAGGCCAGTCAAGTTCTTCCACAACGATCATTACAAACCATTTCTGTATGGACCTCACTTTGTGCACAGGGCAACAAAGTTGGAAGCACAGAATTTTCTAGAATGTCATTGTATGCTGTAGTGTTATGATTCCCCTTCACTGGAACTAAGGGGCTTAGCCTGAACCATGAAAAACAGCCCAAGACCATTATTCCTTCTCCACCAAACTTTACAGTTGGCACTACGCATTGGGGCAGATAGCGTTCTCCTGGCATCCGCCACACCCAGATTCCGTCAGACTGCCAGATGGTGAAGCATAATTCATCACTCCAGAGAACGCGTTTCCACTGCTCCAATGATGGTGAGCTTTACACCGCCAGCCGACGCTTGGCATCTGGAAGCAGTTTAACATTGCTTCCAGAGGCAGTTTGGAACTCGGTAGTGAGCGTTGCAACCCGAGAACGCGCTACACGCTTCAGCACTCGGCAGTCCCATTCTGTGAGCTTGTGTGGCCTACCACTTCACAGCTGACGTTTCCACTTCACAATAACAGCACTTACAGCTGACCGGGGCAGCTCTAGCAGGGCAGAAATTTGACAAACTGACCTGTTAGAAAGGTGGCTTCCTATGACGGTGCCACATTGAAAGTTACTGAGCTCTTCAGTGAGGCCATTCTACTGCCAATGTTTGTCTATAGGGATTGCATGGCCGTGTGCTCGATTTTATACACCTGTCAGCAACGGTTGTGGCTGAAATAGCCAAATCCACTCATTTGAAGGGGTGATCACATAATTTTGTATGAAATGTTCTACCTCTCCCTGACTCAGTCTGTAATACATACATGTTTCAAGCAGACCATCATAATCCCTGTGCCCAAGAACGCCAAGGTAACCTTCCTAAATGACTATCTCCCCGTAGCACTCAAATCTGTAACCATGAAATGCTTTGAAAGGCTGGTCATTGCTCACATCAACACCATCATCCCAGACACCTTGACAAAAGTGCAACGTTAAACACCATAGTGCCCTCCAAGCTCATCACTTAGCTCAGGACCCTGGGACTGAACACCTACCTATGCAATTGGATACTGGAATTTGTGACGAGCCACCCCCAGGTGGTGAGGGTGGGCAACAACACATCCACCACTCTGACCCTTAACACGGGCCCCTCAGGGGTTTGTGCTTAGTCCCCTCCTGTACTCCCTGTTCACCCACGACTGCATGGCAGCGCACAACTCCAACACCATCATTAAGTTTGCTAACGACACAACGGCGGTTGTTCTGATCACTGACGACGACGATGACAGTGTGCTGCCAGTACAACAACCTCTCCCTCAACGTCAGTAAGAAAAGAGCTAATTGCCCCCATTCCATATTGACAGGGCTGTAGTGGAGCGTGTCGAAAGCTTCCAAGTTCCTCTGTGTCCACATCTCTAAGGTGTTATCATGGTCCCCACACACCAGCACAGTCGTGAAGAAGGCAGGAGGCTGAAATTACTCGGAATGGGCTCTCAAATCCTTAAAAAGTTCTACAGCTGCATTCCTCGGGTTATTATTTTTCTATTATTCCCTCTTTGTTTCTCTCTGCATCATCGGGAAGGTCCCATAAGTAGACATTTCACTGTTAGTCTACACCTGTTGTTTAAGAAGCATGTGACAAATACAATTTCATTTGATTTTGATCAGAGAGGAAGTGGGAAATACTGATAGATTCGAAAGATGTCCCTAATATAAAATATATTTGTGAATGTATTTCTGTAGAAAGAGAGAGACACCTGTTTGCTTTAAGTGGGAGTCTTGATTAAAATGGAGAGGGTGTGTAGGAGGAGAGGGGGTGAAAGAAAGGGTCACACGCTTTTCTTCAAACCCACTTTTCTTAAGACTCAGTGAAGCGTCAGAAAGAATGGCCTTCCCCGGAGCGTCTTCTCCAAATGAGATGTTGTTTTTTTTAATAGGTGCACATGCTGCCCTGACGTTAACATGAAAGCCAGGTAAGATTTACTACTCCACACTGGCAGAGATGTTGACTGAGACAATGTCAACTCACAGAAGTCAATGCTGTGGCTTTTCTATAACTCTGTGTCGGTGTTTGTCAGTGTGTGTCGATGGACGTGTTTAACTTTTCTTGTGGTGACCAGAAGTCCCCACAAGAATAGTAAACAAACAAACAAACATTTGACCAACTGGGTACATTTTGTTGGTCCCCACAAGATCAAATGCTATTTCTATGGGGTTAAGGTTAGAGTTAGTGTTAGGGTTAGGTTTAGAATTACGTTAAGGGTTAAGGCTAGGTTTTTGGGTTAAGGTTAGAGTAAGAGTACGTGTTAGGGTTAGGGGTTAGGGAAAATAGGATTTTGAATGTGTAACGGTTTTCTTCCAGGGGTGAAGGAGAGGACCAAAGTGCAGCGCGGCTAGTGTTAAACATGTTTAATAAAGAACAAGTGAAACACTACAAACAACAATACAAAATAACAAATGTGCAAAAACCGAGACAGACCTATCTGGTGCAGACAATCACAGAGACAGGAAACAAACACCCACCAAATCCCAACACAAAACAAGCCTCCTATATATGATTCTCAATCAGGGACAACGATTACCATCTGCCTCTGATTGAGAACCATATTAGGCTGGACATAGAAACAGACAAACTAGACACACAACATAGAATTCCCACCCAGCTCACGTCCTGACCAACACTAAACAAGCAAAACACATAATAACTCTGGTCAGGACGTTACAGAATGGGACTGAATTGTGTGTCCCCACAAGGTTAGCTGTACAAGACTGTGTGTGTGTGTGTGTAGGTTGCCAGGGATCCTGTGACAATGGTTACATTAGTCATTGCCTAAGCAGTAACTGTTTTCAAAAGCTTGATGTACAGATGAAGCCTTATTTTTCCATGCTGATGAAATGCTCATAAAATACCGGAGAACAGGAGCGATTGTTTTGCAGGTATCTGTATGCAAATGACCCATAACTTACTTGTACAATACACTTCCTTTTCAGCCCACATTACCAGGTATTGACTAGGAATCTGTACACTCTAGTACAACAATGCTCATATTTTTCCTCACTAGGATCAATGGATTGATAGTATTTTCTGTTATTCAAAAGCTACCTACATTATAAACGATAACAGACTCAAATCATCCATGTTCACTTTGCTTTTGCTTTCTCTTAAGGGAATGTGCTTTTACTGCAATCATATATACAGGATCGAGTCGTACCCCGTATCTCATTTTGTGAACACAGTGTATTGGCATTGAATGTCTTTCCAGTCATTCTCAATAGCGTCCCCATCATTGCGAACACTCTAAATAAAAATGTCTGTTATTTGGTTTACAACCATTACACCCATCCATTCTGGAACATGGGAGAGAGGGCTTAGCAGGAATCCCATGGGTGTGGATGTCAGTTACTGAATTGTTACGGTTACATGAGCCTGCCTCACAGTCTATTCCGATAGGAACAGCGTTCCACATAATGACACCAATTTTTTTTCAAATGACTGCTGTAAATTGTGCAATTTATGCAATTGTAACTTGCAGTTTATTCCAACTTAAAAGCAGGTCCCTCGCAGTGTGGGGTAAAACCTAAGCAATTCTATTAGTAGTCCTCTTTTTTGAAGAGCTATTGAGATGAAACTACAATGGTGAAATAACGATAACACTTTCATACTTTCGGACACTCTTTCATAAGTCACCCTGGTTAGGGGAAATCTACTGTACCAAGTGTGTTGGGTTAGTGCTCTCTCACCCTTTCTCTCTATATCTCGCTCACACTCTCTCTCGCTCTCTTTCTCTCCAGGTATAAAGAGCAGAGGATTTCAAATTACATGGATGTTATTACATGGATGGCTGCCTTATTGAGCACCATTGACCGAGGGAAGGAGGCAGGCCTTTTCACAGGTGGAGACAAAGTTCATTAAAATTCCTCCAAGGCTGAGAATTCAATAATCCCCCTACCAGCTCCCGATGAGCTTGCTTGATTATGAGCATTCATTAGAGTGTATCTCCCTCTCTTTTTCTCAAACTCTCACTTTGTTTAGGGCTTTCTAGGCTTGGAGTAACCATCTTAGACTCGTTGAAGGTTTAAATTGTGAAATCAGAATACAGTATGCAGAATAAATGAACTTACGATCCTTTCCTTATAGTTACAGTATCTCTTGGGGTAAGCGTTGAAGAGTGCTATATATAGCCTACCTACATAGGCCATAGCCTGAACCTATGTTACCTTAGATACATACCCAGAATTCTTTCTTTGGATGATCTGCCATTCATAACCATTGCTCACCAGCAATCCCTTACGGAATGTACTTAGCAGTCAATTATTTCCATCTACGTAACATTGCAAAAATCAGAAATTTTCTGTCCAAAAATGATGCAGAAAAATTAATCCATGCATTTGTTACTTCTAGGTTAGACTACTGCAATGCTCTACTTTCCGGCTACCCGGATAAAGCACTAAATAAACTTCAGTTAGTGCTAAATACGGCTGCTAGAATCCTGACTAGAACCAAGAAATTTGATCATATTACTCCAGTGCTAGCTTCCCTACACTGGCTTCCTGTTAAGGCAAGGGCTGATTTCAAGGTTTTACTGTTAACCTATAAAGCGTTACATGGGCTTGCTCCTACCTATCTTTCCGAGTTGGTCCTGCCGTACATACCAATACGTACGCTACGGTCACAAGACGCAGGCCTCCTAATTGTCCCTAGAATTTCTAAGCAAACAGCGGGAGGCAGGGCTTTCTCCTATAGATCTCCATTTTTATGGAACAGTCTGCCTACCCATGTGAGAGACGCAGACTCGGTCTCAACCTTTAAGTCTTTACTGAAGACTTATCTCTTCAGTAGGTCATATGATTGAGTGTAGCCTGGCCCAGGAGTGTGAAGGTGAACGGAAAGGCTCTGGAGCAACGAACCGCCCTTGCTGTCTCTGCCAGGCCGGTTCCCCTCTCTCCACTGGGATTCTCTGCCTCTAACCCTGTTACAGGGGCTGAGTCACTGGCTTGCTGGTGCTCTTTCATGCCGTCCCTAGGAGGGGTGCGTCACTTGAGTGGGTTGAGTTACTGACGTGATCTTCCTGTCTGGGTTGGCGCCCCCCCTTGGTTTGTGCTGTGGTGGAGACCTTTGTGGGCTATACTCGGCCTTGTCTCAGGATTGTAAGTTGGTGGTTGAGGATTTCCCTCTAGTGGTGCGGGGGCTGTGCTTTGGCAAAGTGGGTGGGGTTATATCCTTCCTATTTGGCCCTGTCCGGGGGTTTCTTCGGATGGGGCCACAGTGTCTCCTGACCGCTCCTGTCTCAGCCTCCAGTATTTATGCTGCAGTAGTTTGTGTCGGGGGGCTAGGGTCAGTTGGTTACCTGGAGTACTTCTCCTGTCTTATCCAGTGTCCTGTGTGAATTTAAGTATGCTCTCTCTAATTCTCTCGTTCTCTCTTTCTCTCTGAGAACCTGAGCCCTAGGACCATACGTCAGGACTACCGGGCATGATGACACCTTGCTGTCCCCAGTCCGCCTGGCCTTGCTGCTATTCCAGTTTCAACTGTTCTGCCTGTGGTTACGGAACCCCTACCTGTCCCAGACCTGCTGTTTTCAACTCTTAATGATCGGCTATGAAAAGCCAACTGAGATTTATTCCTGATTATTATTTGACCATGCTTGTCATTTATGAACATTTTGAAAATCTTGGCTCTCTCTAATTTTCTCCTTCTCTCTTTCTTTCTCTCGGAGGACCTGAGCCCTAGGACCATACGTCGGGACTACCGGCCGTGGTGACTCCTTGCTGTCCCCAGTCCGCCTGGCCTTGCTGCTATTCCAGTTTCAACTGTTCTGCCTGCGGTTATGGAACCCCTACCTGTCCCAGACCTGCTGTTTTCAACTCTTAATGATCGGCTATGAAAAGCCAACTGAGATTTATTCTTGATTATTATTTGACCATGCTTGTCATTTATGGAAATTTTGAAAATCTTGGCTCTCTCTAATTTTCTCCTTCTCTCTTTCTTTCTCTCGGAGGACCTGGGCCCTAGGACCATGCGTCGGGACTGCCGCCCGTGGTGACTCCTTGCTGTCCCCAGTCCGCCTGGCCTTGCTGCTATTCCAGTTTCAGCTGTTCTGCCTGCGGTTATGGAACCGCCACCTGTCCCAGACCTGTTGTTTTTCAACTCTTGATGATCGGCTATGAAAAGCCAACTGAAAATTATTCATGATTATTATTTGACCATGCTTGTCACTTATGAACATTTTTGAACATCTTGGCATAGTTCTGTTATAATCTCCACCCGGCACAGCCAGAAGAGGACTGGCCACCCCTCATAGCCTGGTTCCTCTCTAGGTTTCTTCCTAGGTTTTGGCCTTTCTAGGGAGTTTTTCCTAGCCACCGTGCTTCTACACCTGCATTACTAGCTGTTTGGGGTTTTAGGCTGGGTGTCTGTACAGCACTTCGAGATATTAGCTGATGTACGAAGGGCTATATAAAATAAAATTGATTGATTGATTGAATTACTAGTCTATTACTGTGTAATTACAGAGGTTATGCCGCTGAAATGTACTCTGCTGTCGGACCATACAGGGGAGGGCTGGATACACAGGTGGTGTCCATGGTGTGTAAAGAACAGATTTTGACACACTAGCTGTGTCCAAATACCTGTACTTGCGTTCTAAATATGAGGCTTTTTGGGTATGCAAAAATATAACGTTTTATAGTATGCAAAATTTTTACAATTGAGTAAGATGTTTCATCTGGTAGAATTCGCTGCATGCTATTGAGGTACAGAATCTTCTTTTCAGGCTAACGTGCTTTTGACAACAGCTGATAATCAGGTAAGGGGACTGGCTGTACCAAAATGAAGGAATGGCGGGAAACAACGCATTGTTCATGATATGATGCATTCTCAGTATGGGTGGGCCTAGTATGTTCATATTGCTTAGTGCATACCTTTTAATGATGGGGTGTGGTGCCGTCTGTAGATGACGATGTGTGCCTAGCACTGGGATTGAACCTACGATGCTCAGCCGTAGCTCACGGTTTAGGCCTGTCCTCAACTCCATCCCCAACACCTCAGCTCAGTGGTTTCCAAACCTTTTTTGGTTACTGTACCACCTACTGAATTTTGCTCTGCCCGGAGTACCCCTGAGGTTCCCACTCATGTGCATTTTACCAGGAAGCCTATGGTCTCATGAGTCTTCTCAAGTACTCCTTGTGCGTAGTCCAAGTACCCCCAGGGGTCCTAGTATCCCTGGTTGGGAACCCCTGCCCTAGCTCATCGCGAGCCTACTAGATCAGTGGTTCCCAACCAGGGGTACTAGGACCCCTGGGGGTACTATCCAAAGGGGATACTTGAGAAGACTCAAGAGATCATAGGGAAACTAAAATGCACATGAGGGGGGTTCTTCAGGTGTACTCCGAGCAGAGCAAAATTCTATTGGTGGTACAGTAACCGAAAAGGTTGGGAAACACTGTACTAGATGGTAAAAGGCACTCGCATTGCCCCTGGTGTACAGTTGGAAATTGCCATGGATAGAAAATGCCACAGCTTCACCATTACAAAATGTCTGGACAACACATAATCCACTTGAGGTGGGGCTGGGTTTGCTTCACTGTTCCATCCATGCCAATGCTGACTTGTTCACTGATGGCTGTTAATAACATGATTACAACAACACAACAATTGCCCTGAGAGTAAGCAGAAATGCAAGTTGTTTTGACACTCTATTGAAAGGAATTATGTATTTTGCTAGCTCATTTAAACTTGTCACACACATGGGCGCCACCACCCACACACCACCACTTGCCAGGCAGATTGTGACAAATGCTTTTTTCCCCAGAGGGAATCATTTAAATCATGCAGAGACCAAGCACATCAACAACAACACAACAGCATGTCAACGCTGTAATGGTAATTAAATAGATTGGAAACATTAGATGTGCTCGTCTAGTGGGGTAAGACAAACGACTCTGACTTGTCAGGGAAGGCTGAGGAGCAATAATCACTCACACACATTTACACACACATACACAATCAATCAGTGTCATAACGACTCCCTAACTTGGAGTAAGTCGCTCTGGACTTGTCAATGTGTAAGTGTGGTACCGCATTGTAACAGTTATAGCCTAATAAGCTATAACATGTCGTAGTTACCATTTGGCCCAAATAAAAAACTATATTCCTTTAAAATTCAAGAAAAAAACCATATAGTTACAATAAACTATGTCTAAACAACTCAATGTTATATGCCCACTTTCAATTTTGAGTTTATATCCAATTAAATGAACCATTTAATTGATCAGTTCCTTGAATTTGTCCTCTGATGTGACATTACAATTCATGATAATATAATGGTTTAATGATTGCCAAACAGACAATTATTGAGTTACTTCTGTCTTTAAATCAGTAAGAATTTTCGGCAATTTCAAATAAGCACAATAGAGATTGCATCGTCTGTGGATCTGTTGGTGCGTTATGCTAATTGGAGTGGGTCTAGGTTTTCTGGGATGATGGTGTTGATGTGAGCCATGACCAGCCTTTCAAAGCACGTCATGGCTACAGACGTGAGTGCTACGGGTCAGTAGTCATTTAGGCAGGTTACCTTAGTGTTCTTGGGCACAGGTACTATGGTGGTCTGCTTAAAAAACATTGTTGGTATTACTGACTCGGACAGGGAGAGGTTGAAAATGTCAGTGAAGACACTTGCCAGTTGGTCAGCACATGCTCACAGTACACGTCCTGGTAATCCGTCTGGCCACGCGGCCTTGTGAATGTTGACCTGTTTAAAGGTCTTACTCACATCGGCTGAGGAGAGCGTGATCGCACAGTCTTCCGGGAACAGCTGCGGCTCTCATGCATGTTTCAGTGTTATTTGCCTCGAAGCAAGCATAGAAATAGTTTAGCTCGTCTGGTAGGCTCGTGTCACTGGGCAGCTCTCGGCTGTGCTGCCCTTTGTCATCTGTAATGGTTTGCAAGCCCTGCCACATCTGACGAGCATCAGAGCCGGTGTAGTACAATTCGATCTTAGTCCTGTATTGAGGCTTTTCCTGTTTGATGGTTCGTTGGAGGGCATAGCAGGATTTCTTATACCGTAATTTCCGGACTATAAGCCGCTACTTTTTTCCCACGCTATGAACCTCGCGGTTTATACAATGACGCGGCTAATTTATGATTTTTATTTTTTTTTCACAAGATTCACGCCGCCAAAAAACTGAGCACCGTCACATAATGTGACGTAAATCGAGCGCGCTCAAACTTCCCATCATTTTGTCACCCTCATCATGGCAAAGACACGGAGAAATGCATATGATGCAGCTTTCAATTTGAAGGCGATCGATCTGGCTGTTGGAAAAGGAAATAGAGCTGCTGCACGGGAGCTTGGCCTTAATGAGTCGATGATAAGACGTTGGAAACAGCAGCGTGAGGAACTGACTCAGTGCAAAAAGACAACAAAAGCTTTCAGAGAAGAAAAGCAGATGGCCCGAACTAGAAAATGAGCTTGAAGACTGGGTCAACACACAGAGAGCAGACGGCCGAGGTGTTTCCAACTGTGCAGATCCGACTGAAAGCCAAAACAATCGCCACCGCAATGAAGTTTGACTTTCTTGGTAGGCTACTGTTTACTGCTATTTTTTTTATTTTTGTTACAAGCCGTGTTTCGTTAAAGCCTATTTATTTTTGTTACCAAGCCGTGTTTCGTTTAAAAGCCTATTTATTTTTGTTACAAGCCGTGTTTCGTTTAAAGGCTGTGTAAAGTTCATTTGTTTCAATGTACCGGTAGGCACTTGCGGCTTATAGACATGTGCGGTTTATTTATGTACAAAATACATATTCTTTTTAAATTCAGTGGGTACGGCTTATATTCAGGTGCGCTTAATAGTCCAGCAATTACGGTAAGCTTCTGGGTTAGAGTCCCGCTCCTTGAAAGCGGCAGCTCTAGCCTTTAGCTCAGTGCGGATGCCTGTAATCCATGTCTTCTGGTTGGGGTATGTACGTACAGTCACTGTGGGGACGACTTCATCGATGCACTTATTGATGAAGCCAATGACTGATGTGGTGTACTCCTCAATGCCATCGGAGGAATATTCCAGTCTGTGCTAGCAAAACAGTCCTGTAGTTTAGCATCTGCTTCATCTGACCACTTTTAGTCACTAGTCACTGGTGCCTTCTGCTTAAATTTTTGCTTGTATAATCAGGAATAAGGAGGATAGAATTATGGTCAGTATTGCCAAATGGAAGGCGAGAGAGAGCTTTGTATGCATCTCTGTGTGTGGAGTAAAGGTGGTCCAGAGTTTTTTTCCCTCTTGTTGCACATTTAACATGCTGATAGAAATTTGGTAAAACGGATTTAAGTTTCCCTGCATTAAAGTCCCCGGCTACTAGGATCACCGCCTCTGGGTGAGTGTTTTCTTGTTTGCTTATGGCGGAATACAGCTCATTCAATGCTGTCTTAGTGCCATTCTCTGACTGGTGGTATGTAAAACAGCTACAAAAAATCAGTGGTGGGCCATCAGGGCCAGCAAGGCCTTCTCTGCTGGCCTAAACATCATCAGAATATAATTTAAAAAAATATATATTTTCCCACAAATATGTATTAAATTATTCCCCAGAGTAAGAGTTATACTCTTCATTTCATAGCTTTCCTCTTGGTTGCACTGCTTCCAGCCCCAGGTTGAGATTTGGAGGGCTGGTCTTTATGTTAGATCTTTTATCCAATCATATTCAGCCATCATGTGTTGCCAGGGGTCTAAAATCTGCCCTCAGGCCTTCAGAATCAACAGTGCGGGCGCTTGTAGCTTAAAGTGAATGGAAATGAAAATTGTGTCAACCAATCAGCTTTAGAGTTGGCTATTGTACGCCTGCTGGCTGGCTCCAGTGTTACACAGGAGCCAGCTAGCAGGCGTAGTGCGTGCACGTCTTTTGATTGGATTACCAATATTGAGAGGCAGGTCCTATGGGCAGGTCTCTGCAGAACCTCAGAACTAGGAAACTGAATTTGATAAACAAATTAATTCGCGTACTACTAAGCTGTTTTTTCAACCCACAATGGCGGCAGGAGGAGAAGATATCGATTTGGTCGAGGATATAATTTTAACGGCATTCTCAAGACAAACTTTTCAAGAAAGGTTAGACATTGTAAGGAGAGGTCACCCGACGCCGACGCTACAAAGCCTGTCACACGCGGGAAAGGGGTTCGTTCGCCACTTTCAAAGTTCCAACTACGAGCGCTATCAATGGCTCACAGGCTCCGAGAAGCACATCAAACTGTACTGCTGGGAATGCCTATTATTTGCAAGTGATCGATTTGGTGTTTGGAGCCACACTGGCTTTGCAAACTTGAGTTGTCTAACCAAGGCAGCAACGAGACACCAAAGTATGGCTGGGCACTTACAAGCAATGGTGCTTTTGAAAACTTTTGAGGACACCCGAGTGGATCTACAGCTCAACGAACAAGCGTGCAGGGCAACGGAGCTGCACAATGAAAAGGTGAAGAAAAATAGGGAAATATTGAAAAGACTCATTGATTGTGTCATGTTTTTGGGTAAACAGGAACTTTCATTTAGGGGACACGATGAAAGTGCTGACTCCACAAACAAAGGGAACTACGCAACGCCTGGTTATACTGCGTTTCTGTCTAAATGTATAGTGTCTAGAGCCATGGCATCATAATGATGGTAATAAGAGGTGGATTAATTCGGGTGGGACTGTGTAGGACCTCACTGAAGGCCCAGGCCCCAGGCCCACGGCACGCCACTGCAAAAAATACAGATGAAAACTCTCTAGGTAGATAGTGTGGTCTACAGCTTATCATGAGATATTCTACCTCAGACGAGCAATAGCTCGAGACTCCCTTAGATATCGTGCACCAGCTGTTATTTACAAAAATACATAGTCTGCCGCCCCTTGTCTTACCAGACACCGCTGTTCTATCCGGCCGGTTATAACTGTTATAACCAGCCAGCTGTATGTTGATAGTGTCGTCGTTCAGCCACGACTCCGTGAAGCATAAGATATTACAGTTTTTAATGTCCCGTTGGTAGTTTAATCTTCAATTTTATTCTCCAAAGATTGCACGTTTGCTAGCAGAATGGAAAGAAGTGGTGGTTTATTCGATCACCTACGAATTCTCAGAAGGCAGCCTGCCCTCTGGCCCCTTTTTCTCTGCCTCCTCTTCAAGCAAATCACGGGGATCTGGGCCTGTTCCTGAGAAAGCAGTATATCATTCTCGTTGGGCTCGTCAGACTCGTTACAGGAAAAAAGGGATTCTGCCAGTCCGTGGTGAGTAATCGCAGTCCTGATATCCAGAAGTTTTTTTTCGGTCATAAGAGATGGTAGCGGCAACAAAAAAATAAGTTACAAACAACGCAAATAAACAAACACGTAAAACGTCAGCCTTCTTCTCCCGCGCCATTGGGTAAGATTCACAGTAATTTCCCTAAACCTAGATAAAAATAAACTATCCTGCTTATTATATAATCAGGAGTTGGAACCGGTTCAGGGAACAGAACCGAAACAGAACCAAAAATCGTAAAAATGTTAAAGAATTCAGGGAACAGAAACAGAACAGAGAAGGTAAGTGGACCACACTGTTCCAGAACAGAATCGTTATTTTAAAAGTATAGGATTCGGTTAATAACGTTATTTTACGTTCCAGGCATTTTTCTAGTCCTACAAAAAAACGCAACAAAGCGCCTATGCCAAGTCCTCATTCTGTCACTCAGAAACCTATTCCAGTGTCTGCCCGCAAGCTGAAAATATTTGCCAGTGTGTGTGTGTTTAGGCTACCTGCCCCTCCCCCTTGCAAAGCATAGGCTACTGTACTAACAATACTAGCTTGAGTGCACTAAGATACGGAGACAGAGTTTTAAATTGGCTAGAGAAGAATGGATTAACTTGTAATGCTAGTTAAGGATACTTTAGGCCTAGTTGTCACGTTTCACATTGGATTTATTAACTACAAAAGGTAAGAGATTTTTTTGAATTTTGGTGCCGCTCTGCACACACAAGCTTCTTAGCTAGCTAGCTCAAGCTTGTTAGCTAGCTAGCTCAAAGGACATTCCAAGTTCTTCCATAGAAACCATTCCTCCTAGGTATAATTCTGTGGACCTAATTCAGATTATACATGTCATAACAAGATGCCCAGCGCTTCAAGCCTCCTCCTCAACCCTCTTGTTCTCTCCCCACCCCGCAAAATTTCAGTCGCATTTTGCGCCATAGGCTACACTTGTCTGTCCATCATGCATGTAAACAACTAGCTTGCCTGCTCCATCCGCACTGATTGGTGAAGTCATTTAATGAGCTAAATGTAAACACCTGTTGATGTCACGGGTTAAAAAATGTACAGAAAGGAGCTATATAAACCGTTACTTTTGGGGGGGTTCGAACTGTCTCAAAACCTTATTTTGCTGGTCAGAATAGTGGAATGGAATGGTGGTACTACCTCAAAACGGAACAGGGAACCTGAGTGAACCATATTGTTCCACAACAGAACCGTTATTTTATAAGCATAGGATCCATTTAATAACGTAATTTTACGGCATTTTTTCTAGTCCTAAAAAAAACCGCAACAAAGTGTCTATGCAAAGCCCTCATTCTGTCACTCAGAAACCTATTCCGGTGTCTGCCTGCAAGCTGAAAATCTTTGCCAGTGTGTGTGTGTTTAGGCTACCTGCCACCACAGTTTTTCAAGTAACATTGGAGCAATCATTGAAACCCAAAAAATATTTAATGAGTCATTCACAGTTTCATTGTGCCAACCATGTGTACTAAGACTTGCATGGCTTAATCTTTGGGACTAGAATATGGCAGGATCAACCAGGTAGAGCAGGGGGGGAACAGTCTCCAAAAGAAGCACGGCTGATGAGGGCCCCTCCCAGGAGTGAAACTGGTAGGGCAGACAGAGAGGGACCAAGGGGATGGATGGTCTAATGCACAGCCCGTTCTCATAATCTGCCTGCACCATCACTAGAGCCAGATAAAAGAACCAGAACCTCCCCAGGCGGCAGAGACAGACCCAGAGGTCGCTGGCGGAATGGTCATCTGCAGGGAGTGAGAACCAGGCGTGGTAGAATGAATAAATATTGCACTCAGAATCACTTAAAAGGATCAAAATTGCAACAGGATACAAATAGGTCTAATGCAAATAAGAGTTATTTGATTAAAAATAAGTCTAAAAAGGTCATTATAGAAGTTTATTAATTGGTTACGTTCCCCGGAGTGACAGCTATTTCCTCTGGTGTGACTCTATCTTAATTTCACACCAAGGTAACAAAGCTGTCTCACCATTGGAAATTTCAAGCTGTATGGCCCATGTTGGGCCTTATTGTCAACAGTAAGCCTTCCATATGTTTTCACCACTACATTGCTTTCTATACTTCAATTGTCAAAAAAATATTTATTATTTTCATTATTACATTAAAAAGGTGTCCCACCAAAGGACTAAGAAACTGACCCATGGTATGGCAATGGCAGAGAAGTGAAACAGTTGGATAAATATTTCTGATACTTCCAATCTGATCAGGTCATGTGTTCCAGCCATGGCTTCTGTACTTCCTCATTGCAAGAGAACTCTTCCCAGAATTTTGTCACACCAAGTTGGCATTGCTTTTAGGGACAAAATGTAATCAATCAGAACTATTTGGAAATGTCATGAATAGACTTAGGGACTATTGTTTCTTGAAAGAAACTTCTGTGTTACTATTAAACAAGTAGGTGAAGGGAATTTTCTTTGTTTTTTCATGAATTTACTTAAGTTCAAAGTTCCACAACCTTACCTGGGACAGTCTGACATTGGACAATTGTCACGTTCGGTTCGAAATTGCAAGAAAACAAATGATACACTGCATGAATTTACTTATGCTCCAAGTAAAGAAACTAAGCTTTTGGTATTATATCACAATTTTAGCTCATTTAAGTTAAGTTACATTTGTGTTTGCCATCGTGGACAAACAAAATGGACGTCACGTCAACTACCAACAATCAGCTGTTGTAATGACTGTTCATGTATGATATGCATCTTGATGTATGACGTTGCAGAGGTATGAATGGAATTTTGGTCAAGAGAAGCTTTTGGGCTGTTTGTTATGTTACATGTAATTTAGTAGGATAGGCTATGACATGAGTTCTCCATTGACCATGACCAAAACACAGAGAACCCATATAAACGAATTATTATGACTTTATTATAAATTAAATTAAATTTAATTTTATTTGTCACATACACATGGTTAGCAGATGTTAATGCAAGTGTAGCGAAATGCTTGTGCTTCTAGTTCCGACAATGCAGTAATAACCAACAAGTAATCTAACCTAACAATTCCACAACTACTACCTTATACACACAAGTGTAAAGGGATAAAGAATATGTACATAAAGATATATGAATGAGTGATGGTACAGAACGGCATAGGCAAGATGCAGTAGATGGTATAGAGTACAGTATATACATATGAGATGAGTAATGTAGGGTATGTAAACATAAAGTGGCATAGTTTAAAGTGGCTAGTGATACATGTATTACATAAAGATGGCAAGATGCAGTAGATGATATAGAGTACAGTATATACATATACATATGAGATGAGTAATGTAGGGTATGTAAACATTATATTAAGTGGCATTGTTTAAAGTGGCTAGTGGTACATTTTTACATAATTTCCATCAATTCCCATTATTAAAGTGGCTGGAGTTGAGTAGGTATGTTGACAGCGGCCACTAAATGTTAGTGGTTGCTGTTTAACAGTCTGATGGCCTTGAGATAGAAGCTGTTTTTTAGTCTCTCGGTCCCTGCTTTGATGCACCTGTACTGACCTCGCCTTCTGGATGATAGTGGGGTGAACAGGCAGTGGCTTGGGTGGTTGTTGTCCTTGATGATCTTTATGGCCTTCCTGTGACATCGGGTGGTGTAGGTGTCCTGGAGGGCGGGTAGTTTTCCCCCGGTGATGTGTTGTGCATCACGTACAGGTCTTCAGTTGCATGACCAAACAAATACAGAGAACCCTTTGGTTATTATAAAAGTATTTACTTCATTAGGATAGCCTTGGAAGCCCAGGCTTCTTACTTTTCCGGTTTGAAAGCCAGGGTACGACAGAGTCAGGATGGAAACTAGTAAAACGTTGCCACTTAACAAATCAATCAAGTGTTTCACATGGAAGGAGTTCCAAAGAGACGTTGTGTTTCAACAAAATACATCTGAATTGCAACTAGCTTGCATGCATAAGATACAAAACGAATGCTGCATAGGCTACAAAAACTTTGTCCAACATGGTAGGCAAAAAGACATGAACAAAACAAGGAAAAAAACTAAGCGGAAAGAAATCCCTCTCCTGAGGGGAAACGTCAAACGCGAGCCACCGTTTCCATTCGAACTCGAAATCAAAACTTTAAGTTTGCCAGATTTCCAATCGTCGAGCAAACAAGACAGGATTTTGGAAGGCTGGCCACGCGAAACTGTTGTTAGGAAGACAGGAATACAATCATAGAAATACTGTGGAAAATGCTTGCCTGGATATGGAGCAGGCTCTGAGTATATCCCGGGAGAGCAAGGGCCTGATAAAATATCTGCTTCATTATTTATACTGGAGATCAGCTGCTATTTCACCGGAATAATAACACACCACTGTCTGAGGCTGCGTGTGTATGTGTGTACTTCCTGTTCTGTCTTGTGTACATAATGACCCACACCATAGACACATCCTGTGAATCCAGCCCTCCCAGTGGTTTCCTAACCATCTCGTCTCGAAGCACCTAAACCCCCTGATTCAAGACACCAATCAGCACCTACATCCCTGAAAGACCCCATTGGTCAACAACCTGTTGCATCCCCCAAAGACCAACCTATCAGCTTTCTACAACCTCGGGCAGCTCAGTTTGCTCAGTAGGAGTGAAATTCAATAATTAGTTGGCAGACACATAAAGAAGGATCATTGTTCAGGCAGACAATGTTGTTTGCTTTTTCTGCTGTTTCGCGAAGTACAAGATTGGAAGGACCTCCGGGACGGCAGGAATATCATATGAAGTTACAGAGCAGCCCAGACAAGGCTAATTGATTAGCTTTCTCTGCAGAAAATCTATAGTCTCTTAATTGAAAAGTGAATCTGACATGGTAGCATTAGCATCACAATGGACACACAGGTGTTTATTAGAGCTAGCTTATTAGCAATGGTTATCAATAGTGTAGATCATTATCAATTCAGTCTCATAGAAAAACAAGGATGTTTTTCACGGGTTCGGCCAATAGGCCTATATGTACTTGCCTGAATTCTAACTTAAAATGAATGTGTATTGTTTGTCATGGGAATTTGGCTTTTGGAATTCAAGTCAATATACACAAAATGTAATCGAGTCAAAATGTATATACAGTGCCTTCAGAAAGTATTTACACCCCTTGACCTTTTCCACATTTTCTTGTGTTACTATCTGAATTTAAAATGGGTTAAATTGAGATTGTGTCACTGGACTAAACACAATTGTGTTTTTAGAAATATTTACTGTACACATTTGTAAAACGTTTAAAGCTGAAATGTCTTGGGTGAATAAATATTCAACCCCTTTGTTATGGCAAGCTTGAATTCCTATCATGGGTAAAAGTTTGCTTAACAAGTCACATAATAAATTGCATGGCATCACACTGTGTGCAATGATAGTGTTTAACATGATTATTGAATGACTACCTCATCTCTGTAACGGATTTCCTCTTTGTCTGAGGAGGAGTAGCAAGGATCGGACCAATGTGCAGCGTGGTAAGTGTCCATAATAGATTTTTAATAAATCAAAATGAACACAGAACAAAAATAACAAAACACGAACAAACAACCGAAACAGTCCTGTATGGTACTAACACAGGAAACAACCACCCACCAAACACAATAGAAAACAGGCTACCTAAATATGGCTCCCAATCAGAGACAACGACTGACACCTGCCTCTGATTGAGAACCATACTAGGCCAAACACATAGAAATATAACAACAGAACAAAACATAGAATGCCCACCCCAACTCACGCCCTGACCAACTAAAATAAAGACATAAAAAAGGAACTAAGGTAAAAACGTGACAATCTCTGTACCCCATACATACAATTATCTGTAATGTCCCTCAGTTGAGCAGTGAATTAAAACACAGATTCAACCACAAAGAAGTGCACCTATTGGTAGATGGGTAAAAATATAAAAAGCAGACATTGAATATTCCTTTGAGCATGTTGAAGTTGTTAATTACACGTTGGATGGCGTATCAATACACCCAGTCACTAGACAGATACAGACATCTTTCCTAACTCCGTTGCCGGAGAGCAAGAAAACTGCTCAGGGATTTCACCATGAGGCCAATCGTGACTTAAACAGTAACAAAGTTTAATGGCTGTGAGAGGAGACCTCTGAGTATGGATCAACAACATTGTAGTTACTGCACAATACTAGCCTAAATGACAGCGTGAAAAGAAGGAAGCCTGTACAGAATACAAATATTCCAAAACATGCATCCTGTTTGCAATAAGGCACTAATGCAAAACTGTCCTGAATACAAAGCATTATGTTTGGGGCAACTCCAACACAACACATCACACATCACATCACTCTTCATATTTGCAAGATGGCGTAGCAGTCGTACGTGTGTTTTGTCTTGTCCCGTGTAAATATCATTTTCCTCATTTTATTTGTATATATTTCGTATATATTTTAATCTCACTTTCCATCTACGGACTGAATATACTCTCCTGCAACCCGCCTCACTCAATGTGGTACGGATCTGCTATTTTTATACTTTAGAACCGGAACCCCCATCAGCAGCTAGACAGCTAACTAGCTACTAGCTAGTAGTCAGTTAGCCACTGCTAGCGGTCTTCACCGTTAACTCGGACATCAGCCAGCCTCAGCTCGGTCAATACCTGCCAGTCTGAACCTTTACACCGGATCATCGCAGCTAGTTAGCTGCAATCCAAGTGGCTACTCCTGACTAACGTCTCTGTCTCGAAACAAGCACCAGTTAGCCTTGAGCTAGCCTCGAGCTAGGCCCATCTCCTGGCTAGCCGAAGAGGTACACCAGCTAATTCTTGGGCTACAATACCTCTTTTGCCAATTGGCCTGGACCCTTTACTGCCGACGCGGGGCCCCGCCGATCCATCAGAACTGGTCTGCCGACGTAATCGTCCGAGGTGGTTTCAACAGGCTCTTCCGTTGCGACGTCGCCGAAGACCCATCTGCTATCCCCGGCCCGCTAGCTGTCTGAATCACTGTGTCTCCAGCTCGCCTAGCGTAGTAGCAACTACTGAATGCCTCCCTGACTCACCTATTGCTACTCATTGGACCCTATGATCACTCAGCTACATATGCCTCTCCCTAATGTTAATATCCCTTGTCTATTGCTGTTTTGGTTAGTTATTATTGTCTTATTTCAAAGTAGAGCTCCCAGCCCTGCCCACAATGCCTTAGATAGCCCTTTTTTCCCAACCCCCACACGGTGCGGTGACCTCACCTGGTGACCTCACCTGCCTCTAGAGACAAAACCTCTCTCATCACCACTCAATGCCTAGATTTACCTCCACTGTACTCACATCCTACCATACCCTTGTCTGTACATTATGCCTTGAATCTATTCTTCCACGCCCAGAAATCTGCTCCTTTTACTCTCTGTTCCGAACGCACTAGATGACCAGTTCTTATAGCCTTTAGCCGTACTCTTATCCTACTCCTTTAAAGAGCAACCAAGGCTTTTATGGTTACAGAAGTCAACAAATGAGAGCGCCTGGGGAATAGGAGTGGTGCTGGGGGCTGCAGGTCCTGGCTTAACCTCTACTGGTGATGTAGAGGTTAACCCAGGCCCTGCAGCCCCCAGCACCACTCCTATTCCCCAGGCGCTCTCATTTGTTGACTTCCGTAACCGTAAAAGCCTTGGTTTCATGCAAGTTAACATCAGAAGCCTCCTCCCTAAAAAAGAAAAGATGACCAAGGTACTCTTCATATAATTAATTTAAATGCCTTTATTAGTATGGCATGTTCAATAGAAACAAAGTTTTAAAAATCCGACGTGTTTCGGGTGCATGGCCTTCGTCAGGGAGTACAACAAAATAATACAATGTCCTCTTTAAATCAAAATCAAATCAAATCAAATATTATTTGTCACATACACATGGTTAGCAGACGTTAATGCGAGTGTAGTGAAATGCTTGTGCTTCTAGTTCCGACAATGCAGTAATAACCAACGAGTAATCTAACCTAACAATTCCACAACTACTACCTTATACACACAAGTGTAAAGGGATAAAGAATATGTACATAAAGATATATGAATGCGTGATGGTACAGAACGGCATAGGCAAGATGCAGTAGATGGTATAGAGTACAGTATATACATATGAGATGAACAGCTTTACCAATTAGCCCTAATTAGAAGAGGGAGTGGTTACAAAATTGATTGGACACACCTAGTAAGCAATACTATACACATTAAAAAGTGAAATACTGTAGATATGTTATCATAAAAATACAACTCCAAGCTAGAAGTATCAGAACACTTAGAAAGGTAGTTCTAACCTTAAATATGACTGGTTAGAAGTGTCAAGAATAAGAAAGCAATATATTCCATAGTACACTAGAACACAGCAAAACATGAACAACAGTCTAAACATATGTGAGGGCAATTGAGCATAATGTCCAATAGATGACAGCAAATGGACCTATCACAACCCTACAGGAAGGGTGAGAAATCCATATCTTCATTTAAACCAGGGTATTTATTGGCCTGTAGTTTGTAAATCCAAAAACTTTCCCTTTGGTTTAACTGTTTAAGACGGTTCCCTTTTCTAATAGAGGCCGGAATATGATCAATACCCATAGCTTGTAGGGAGGCAGGGTTGCCATGGTGTAAGGACTTGTAGTGCCTTGCCATGGGGTCGTCTTCATTGCCTACCCGTATGGGGTACTTGTGTTCCGCTAAGCGGTCTTGAAGGCGTCTCTTTGTCCGTCCAATGTAGAACACCTTGCACTGTGGACATTCCAATCTATAGATGACATGAGTGGTTTTGCAGTTAATGAAATGCTTGACGTAATACTCCATTTTGGAAGCTGTGTCAAATAAAATTCTGTGCAATATTTCTGCAATGGTTACATTTAAAAGAGCCCTTGGGTTTGTGGTCAAGCCAGAGAGTCACCCGGAAGATAACTGTGAACTAATTTGTCATTTAGGGTAGGACATCTCTTAAAGCTTATGACTGGTGGCTCAGGAAAGACTTGGCGTAGTAGCGTATCACTTTGGATGATTCCCCAATAATTTTTTATGATTCTTTTAATGTTCTCTGCTTCAGTGCTGTATTTTGTAACAAAATACACTCTCTCTGATGTATCACGAGGCACTCGTGTTCTCTCTGTCAAGTAATCCAGCCCTTATACCTGCATCTTTCAGGACCTGAACGCTGTAGCCCCGATTCAAGAAGCGATTCTCCAATTCAGCAGATTTGACACTGTTGTCTGTTTCCTGATTGCAAATTCTGCGGACTCTTTGCAATTGGCCATATGGAATATTCTCTTTTAGCCTTTTGGGGTGAACACTGTCTGCCCTCAGAATGGTATTCCCATCTGTAGGCTTCCTAAAGATTGATGTGTGCAAACAACCTTTGTCATTTTTACTAATGTCGAGGTCCAAAAAATGTATGTTATCCTTGCTGTATGTACTCCATAGTTAGTTTGATGTTAGAGTTAATGCTGTTAAGGTATTGGTGGCATCTTCTGAGCCGAACCAAAACAGGCAAACATCATCAATAGAGTCCCCACCATATAATCCGGTCAAAGAAATGGTTATTAGAAGGATCCAAAATGAAGTCATTTTGGAGTAGGAAGGGCTGTAGCAGCGTAGGAAGGGCTGTAGCAAGCTCCCATGGCACATCCTTTGACCTGTTTAAAAATACGGTCCTGAAAGATAAAGATGTTATGATTAAGAGTTCATTCAGTCAGTGAGACAATGAATTCTGTAGGAGGCATCTCAGTTTCAGGTCGGGTACTCAAGAAATGGTGCATAGCTGCCGAACCTTGTTCATGCTCAATGGTGGTGTATAGAGACTGCACATCCATGGTGACTAAAAAGGAAGCTGTACCTATATTGTTCAATTCCTTAATTTTGTTCAACACATCTGTGGTATCTTAAAGATAGGCTGGAAGTGACGTCAGAAATAGCTTAATAAAGTATTCAATCTACTTAGAGATGGGTTCTGTCAGACTTTCATTACCACTAATGACTGGTCTGCATGGGGGATTTTAAAGATTTTTGTGGACTTTTGGAAGAAGGTAAAAAGAAGCCATACGCAGACTGCCATTGAAAATAAATTTCAACTCATTGTCTGAAATGTAACCATTTTCCTTAGCTCCTGTGAGGATCCCTTTCAATTCAGTTTTTAGGTCCTCTGTAGGGTTGAAGGTAAGAGATTGGTAGAATTCATCATTGTCTAATTGACGGTAGGCTTCTGTCACATATTTGTCTTTACTCCACACTACTGTAGCGCCACCCTTGTCTGCTTTTTTAACCACAATCCGTTCATTTTTGGACAATGATTCAACTGCATCCCTCTCTGTCTTAGAAAGATTACGTTGTGTTTGGTTGGAGTCAATTTTACCCTTAAACAGATTCTCCACATCAAAATTCACTTTCTTGGCAAATGTATTTAGTGTGGATTTCTGGACGATGGGACAAAAAGTGGACTTGGGCTTAAAAGGTGTTTTTGAGGGAACAGAAACTGCCTGACCTGAGACACTGTAGTTGGAGAGATGTTTTGCTTGTACCAGGCCTTCACATGTAGATTCCTGTAGAAACTAAATAGGTCAATCTTTGTATTAAATTCATAAGTTGAATATGTGGGGGCAAAGGACAGTCATTTAGACAATACCCTTATGCAATCATCAGAAAGGGGTTCTCCAGAAATGTTGATCACAGCCTTGTTCTGGTCCTGCTCCGTGTGGTTGGATAGTCTTGATTTCTTCCTCCCTCTCCGTGTTGGCCTCTTCTGCGTCCTCTCCCTCTCTTGTTGAGGAACCTGCATGACTCCTCTTCCTGATCTAATAAATCTTGGGAGGAGCTGGCCTCTGAGTGTCTGGGGTGATCCTCATCGTCACTGTTTGTAAAGTTGAAAGAAACAGATCTAGGCTTCCTTCTCTGCGGATGTGAATCTGAATTCTTGCGTGTTGGTTTTCTCCAGGCAAAGACCTTGCCATCTCTATAGTCTACTTCATCTCTTCTAAATTTTCTTAGCTTGTCTTGCTTCAATGTCAGAGTGAATGTGTCTACTTTCTCTTTCAAGATCTCATCACATTGTGCTTTGTTAGAATTGTCACTGTGTTCTGTGATTTTCCTTTTTACTTCTTCAATTTCTGTTTGGACTACTTGTCCGTTCTTTTTAGATTCTTCTATTAGAAGTAGCATTAGGTCAAAAGAACACTTGTTGAGAATAGCCTCCCATGTATCTCTAAATTCAGTTTTACCTTGTGCTCCATTAGCTGGAAACTTCATAATACGGAGTCCTCTGGGGATTAGGCCTTTCCTCCAATAGTCAGACAAGGTGATAGAATTGAGGTCAAGTTTGGTATCTTTCTCCACAAGGTGTTGCAAGTCTCTGTAAGCCTTGTTGAAGTACATTCCAGTATTCTCTGTGGCTGTCATCTCATCTAGCAATGAGGTAGTGGTAATAATCCTTTGGCCCTCTTCATGGGAATAGAAAAATCTTGTAGCGTCTTGGGTAAAATCCATAGTTTGAGTTGTAAAAAGTCCTCAAAAACACAGAAAAAAATTACTGTGGAGCTGCTTCCTCTAAGCACCACCCAAGTGCTATTCTTAACTAGTAGAAAGAGGAGGACGTTTGTTTTATTCACTGCTTTAGCACATGTCCTAGCTGTGTCTGAATCCTGGCTTAGGAAGGCCACCAAAAATCCTGAAATGTCCATCCCCAACTACCATATTTTCCGACAAGATAGAACTACCAAAGGGAGCGGAGTTGCAATCTACTGCAGAGATAGCCTGCAGAGTTCTGTCATACTATCCAGGTCTGTGCCCAAACAATTCGAGCTTCTACTATTAAAAATCCACCTTTCCAGAAACAAGTATCTCACCGTTGCCGTTTGTTATAGACCCCCCTCAGCCCCCAGCTCCCCTGGACACCATATTGATTGCCCCCCATATATCTTCAGAGTTCGTACTGTTAGGTGACCTAAACTGGGATATGCTTAACACCCCGGCCGTCCTACAATCTAAACTATTACACAAATTATCAAGGAACCTACCAGGTACAACCCTAAATCCGTAACCATGGGCACCCTCTTAGATATCATTCTGACCAACTTGCCCTCTAAATACACCTCTGCTGTCTTCAACCAGGATCTCAAAGATTACCGTCTCATTGTCTGCGTCCATAATGGGTCCGCGGTCAAATGACCACCCCTCATCACTGTCAAATGCTCCCTAAAACACTTCAGCGAGCAGGCCTTTCTAGTCAACCTGACCACAACTTTGGAAGTATGCTTGGTGTCATTGTCCATTTGGAAGACCCATTTGCGACCAAGCTTTAACTTCCTGACTGATGTCTTGAGATGTTGATTCAAAATATCCACATAATATTTCATCCTCATGATGCCATCTATTTTGTGAAGTGCACCAGTCCCTCCTGCAGCAAAGCACCCCCACATTATGATGCTGCCACCCCCGGGCTTCACGGTTGGGATGGTGTTCTTCGGCTTGCAAGCCTCCCCCTTTTTCCTCCAAACATAGCGATGGTCATTATGGCCAAACAGTTCTATTTTTGTTTCATCAGACCAGAGGACATTTCTCCAAAAAGTACGATCTTTGTCCCCATGTGCAGTTGCCAACCGTAGTCTTTTTTTATGGCAGCTTTGGAGCAGTGGCTTCTTCGATATAGGACTCGTTTTACTGTGGATATAGATACTTTTGTACCTGTTTCTTCTAGCATCTTCACAAGGTCCTTTGCTGTTGTTCTGGGATTGATTTGCACTTTTCGCACCAAAGTACGTTCATCTCTAAGAGACAGAACGCGTCTCCTTCCTGAGCGGTATGATGGTTGCGTGGTCCTAAGGTGTTTATACTTGCGTACTATTGTCTGTACAGATGAACGTGGTGCCTTCAGGCATTTGGACATTTTTCCAAAGGATGATCTAGGCTTGTGGACATCTACAATGAGGTCATGATTTCTTTTCATTTTCCCATGATGTCAAGCAAAGAGGCACTGAGTTTGAAGGTAGGTCTTTAAATACATCCACATGTACACCTCCAATTGACTCAAACGATGTCAATTAGCCTAACGCAAGCTTCTAAATCCATGACATAATTTTCTGGAATCTTCCAAGCTGTTTAAAGGCACAGTCAACTTAATGTATGTACACTTCTGACCCACTGGAATTGCGATACAGTTGATTATAAGTGAAATAATCTGTCTGTAAACAATTGTTGGAAAAATGATCTGTGTCATGCACAAAGTAGATGTCCTAACCAACTTGCCAGAACTATAGTTTGTTAAAAAGACATTTGTGGAGTGTTGAAAAACGAGTTTTAATGACTCCATCCTAATTGTATGTAAACTTCCGACTTCAACTGTAGGTTGTTGGGGTGGTATTGTGAGTGACCCGGCCTGTAGAGTGCCCGTCCAGCGCTCTAACGTTCATGGGAATGGAGAGGGGCTGAGTGGGGATGCCCAGCTCGGCTCGGATGCCAGTGTAGCGTCCTTAAACTCTCATCAGCCTTAGAGCCGATGAGTACCCGGAGAGATTTCGACTGGTTTCCCCACAGCAAGATGGCATGAAAAGGGGTGCGAGTAAGGGGAGAGGAAAAGTTCTCTATATGGCCCACCAGAGTACTCGCTCCTACCGGTGAGCCTGGTCTTTTAGTGGACAGGTGGCCACGAAATGACCAGCAATCCCGCAATACAGGCAACTCTTAGTGTAAAGCCTGTATAGCCGTTCAGCTGGGGACAGCTCTACCTAGTTGCATCAGCTCGGAATGAGATGAATTGGCAGACTTTGGAGACTCTCGGGGGAACTCGGGTACCCTTGGGTTCTCTCGGCAACGGAGCCATCGGGGACTTAAGGCGGGGTGGAAGCCTTGAGGGGGCGAGTGAAATCGAACCTACTCTCCTTCCTTCGCTCCCGTAGTCACCCATCTATCCTAATGGTAAAGGCGATGAGCAAGTCGAGATCTGTTGGTAGTTCCTGTGCTACAAGCTCGTCCTATACTTCCTCCAATACTCCGTGCAGAAACATGTCAAACAATGCTTCCGGGTTCCAGGCACTCTCAGCCGCCAACGTGCGAAAGTCCACCGCGTAGTCTGCCACACTACTGGAGTCTGGAGCAGCTTACGAGCAGACTCTCTCCCGGACAACGGAGAATCAAACACCTCCCCAACTTCCTCCTTGAAGTCCTCCAGACTGCTCCAGACTGTTCCTCCCACATCGCCTTGGCCCAGGCGAGTGCCCTCCCGGACATCAGCGTTATGATGTACGCTATCCTAGGGCGGTCCAAGTGGAATGAAGAAGGTTGCAGCTCGAAAATGAGGGAGCACTGGGAGAGAAAAGCCCGGCAGGTTCCGGAATCCCCAGCGTAGCGCTCCAGAGGAGGTAAGCAGGGTTCTCGGGACACTATGGTAGGCTGAGAGATTACAGGTGTGACCCGCTACCCAGTGGGAGGAATCCGTGGAATTGCTCCGGCAATGTATCGCACGCCTGGTAATGGTGTTCTGCCAGGGTATGGAGTCCCTCCATAAGACATTGAAGTAACTCCTCGTGTCTTCCAATGGTGGCTCCTTGCAGGGAGACAGCATTGTGGAGCTGGTCTGAGTCTGCTGGGTCAGTCATGGCCAGTTTGTACTATCACGTTTCAGGAGAAGACCCAGATGCAGACAGTGTCGAAGTAACAAAAGTTTATTACTGGAACAGGAGGCCGGAAAAACTACAGTTCAAGGGCAGGCAGGGTCAGTAATCCAGATCTGAGTCCATATGTTACAGAACGGCAGGCAGTCTCGGGGTCAGGTCAGGCAGTAGTCAATAATCCAGAGTGATGTGTCAAGGTACAGAATGTCAGGCAGGCTCAGGGTCATGGCAGGCAGAAATGGTCAAAACCGGGAAAACTAGAAAACAGGAACTAGAAAAAACTAGAAAACAGGAACTCAGGAACTGAGGAACTCCCCCTTGCACCCTGCAGGTGCAACGCTGGTAGGCTTGACAAACAAAACAAACTGGTAACAGAGAAACAGAGAACACAGGTATAAGTACACTGGGGGAAATGGGGAAGATGGGCGACACCTGGAGGGGGGTGGAGACAAGCACAAAGACAGCTGAAACAGATCAGGGTGTGACATTCAGAATAACAACCAAGGTAGGAGAAATATATTATTGAGACTATCTAAATAATCAAAACTGGAACAACCATCTCAGTAATGGGTGCCATATGTTCAAACAACCTGTTGTAAAATTTAAAACATTCTCACGCTTTTTTTTATTTATCAGATTACTCAAACTCCTGATGTGAAGTTTGTAAATATGTAATGTTTATTACTGAGGTAAACACTAATGCTCAGGCACTATTAAGAATCCTTTCTGAATGCTTCTTGCCTTCCAAAGAATCTTCAAAGAACCCTTTCTTCGGAAAAATGGTTCTGAGGACGAAAAATATTTGCCTTTGCCTTTAAAATTAACCTTGTCTTCCAAAAAGGTTTCTAAATATGAAAAGATTTCTTGGTAGAATCGTATCCCTCCGCAATGAACCCTTTTGAAACCCTTTTCTTTAAGAGTGTAAGCATGCCTGCCTGTAAGTGGCTTTGGATAAAGATGTCTGCCAAATGACATATACATTTTTATTATATATTATGATTTATGATTTAGGTCTCTGTGTGACAGTCACATACTCCACTGTATCACACATATTTAGCATTCATTTGTTTGTGTCACGCCCTGGCCATAGAGAGGTTTTTATTCTCTATTTTGGTTAGGCCAGGGTGTGACTAGGGTGGGCATTCTAGTTTCTTTATTTCTATGTTTTCTATTTCTTTGTTTTTGGCCGAGTGTGGTTCCCAATCAGAGGCAGCTGTCTATCGTTGTCTCTGATTGGGAATCATACTTAGTAGGCCTATAGGCAGGATAATTTATATTCATTATACAGTGTATTCAAAAGAATTCAGACACTTTTTCCACATTTTGTTATGTTACAACCTTATTCTAAAATGGATTTAAAAAAAAATTAAATCCTCATCAATCCTACACAATCCTACACACAATACCCCATAATGACAAAGTGAACACAGGGAAAGATGAACGGAGCAAAGTACAGAGAGATTCTTGATGAAAACCTGTCTCAGACTGGGGAGAAGGTTCACCTTCCAACAGGACAATGACCCTAAGCACACAGCCAAGACAACGCAGGAGTGGCTTCGGGACAAGTCTCCAAATGTCTGAGTGACCCAGCCAGAGCCTGGACTTGAACCCAGGCCAAAGGTGCTTCAACAAAGTACTGAGTAAAGGGTCTGAATACTTATGTAAATGTTATATTTCTGTTTTTTATATGTACATTTGGAAAAATGTGCAATTTCCTTTGTCATTATGGAGTATTGTGTGTAGAATGATGAGGGGTTTGGGAATACTTTCCGAATGCACTGTATACAGCTGTTTGAATAGCAGCCTCTCACATCAACGTTTGTTATGGTGTTGTCACGATCGTGTGGAGGAGAGACGGACCAAGGCGCAGCGGGATATGAATACATCTTCTTTTATTAGAACGACGAAGATGAACACGAAACAAAACACTTATACAAACTATACAAAACAACAAACGACCGTGAAGCTACAAACGAAAGTGCACACACAAGCTACTTACGTTCAACATAGACAATTACCCACAAACACCTAAAGCCTATGGCTACCTTAAATATGGCTCCCAATCAGAGACAACAATAACCAGCTGTCTCTGATTGAGAACCAAATCAGGCAACCATAGACTTTCCTAAACTCAACCATAGACATACCTAGACACATACACTCAACACAAACCCATACACTACAACCAACACCCCCTATACCATATAATCACCCAAAACACACACATACCCCATGTCACACCCTGACCTAACTAAAATAATAAAGAAAACAAATAATACTAAGGCCAGGGCGTGACAGTACCCCCCCCAAAAGGTGCGGACTCCGGCCGCAAAACCTGACATATAAAGGGAGGGTCCGGGGTGGGCCCTAATATGGCGGCGGCTCGGGTGCGGGACGTGGCCCCCACTCCAGCATTGTCAATATCCGCTTCGGTGTCTCTGGTAGATCCTGGCTGACTGGCGGATTCAGCCGATCCCGGCTGACTGGCGACTCTGGCTGCCCATGGCTGGCGGGCGACTCTGGCTGCCCATGGCTGGCGGGCGACTCTGGCTGCCCATGGCTGGCGGGCGACTCTGGCTGCCCATGGCTGGCGGGCGACTCTGGCTGCCCATGGCTGGCGGGCGACTCTGGCTGCCCATGGCTGGCGGGCGACTCTGGCTGCCCATGGCTGGCGGGCGACTCTGGACGCTCATGGCTCGCTGGCGGCTCTGGACGCTCATGGCTCGCTGGCGGCTCTGGACGCTCATGGCTCGCTGGCGGCTCTGGCAGATCCTGTCTGGTTGGCGGCTCTGGCAGATCCTGTCTGGTTGGCGGCTCTGGCAGATCCTGTCTGACGAATGGCTCTAGCAGCTCCTGACTGACGAACGGCTCTGACGGCTCGGGACAGACGGGCGGCTCTAATGGCTCGGGACAGACGGATGGCTCAGACGGCACTGGGCAGACGGATGGCTCAGATGGCACTGGGCAGACGGATGGCTCAGACGGCGCTGGGCAGACGGATGGCTCAGATGGCGCTGGGCAGACGGATGGCTCAGATGGCGCTGGGGAGACGGATGGCTCAGATGGCGCTGGGGAGACGGATGGCTCAGATGGCGCTGGGGAGACGGATGGCTCTGGCCGGATGAGGCGCACTGTAGGCCTGGTGCGTGGTGCCGGAACTGGTGGTACCGGGCTGGAGACACGCATCTCAAGGCTAGTGTGGGGAGAAGGAACAGGGCATACTGGACCCTGGATACGCACATTAGGCCTAGTGCGTGGTGCCGGCACTGGTGGTACCGGGCTGGGGACACGCACTTCAAGGCTAGTGCGGGGAGCAGCAACAGGATGCACAGAACTCTGGAGACGCACAGGAGACTTGGTGCGTGGCGTAGGCACAGGTGGTAATGGGCGGGAGACACGCACCATTGGACGAGTGCGTGGAGGAGGAACAGGGCTCTGGAGACACACTGGAAGCCTGGTGCGTGGTGTAGGCACTGGTGGAACTGGACTGGGGCGGGGAGGTGGCGCCGGAAATACCGGACCGTGCAGGCGTACTGACTCCCTTGAGCACCGAGCCTGCCCAACCTTACCTGGTTGAATGGTCCCCGTCGCCCGCCCAGTGCGGGGAGGTGGAATAACCCGCACCGGGCTATGTAGGCGAACCGGGGACACCATGCGTAAGGCTGGTGCCATGTAAGCCGGCCCGAGGAGACGCACTGGAGACCAGACGCGTTGAGCCGGCTTCATGGCACCTGGCTCAATGCCCAATCTAGCCCTACCAGTGCGGGGAGGTGGAATAACCCGCACCGGGCTATGAACACGTACAGGAGACACCGTGCGCTCTACTGCGTAACACGGTGTCCGCCCGTACTCCCGCTCTCCACGGTTAGCCTGGGAAGTGGGCGCAGGTCTCCTACCTGCCCTCGGCCCACTACCTCTAAGCCGCCCCCCAAGACATTTTTGGGTTGTACTTGCGGGCTTCCAGCCTTGCCTCCGTGCTGCCTCCTCATATCGCCTCCTCTCGGCTTTCGCTGCCTCCAGCTCTTCACGAGGGAGGCGATATTTTCCCGGTTGTGCCCAAGGTCCCTTTCCATCCAAAATCTCCTCCCATGTCCATGAATCCTTTGTTCCTTGCTCCTGTTGCCACTGATCACACTGCTTGATCCTTGTTTGGTGGGTAATTCTGTCACGATCGTGTGGAGGAGAGACGGACCAAGGCGCAGCGGGATATGAATACATCTTCTTTTATTAGAACGACGAAGATGAACACGAAACAAAACACTTATACAAACTATACAAAACAACAAACGACCGTGAAGCTACAAACGAAAGTGCACACACAAGCTACTTACGTTCAACATAGACAATTACCCACAAACACCTAAAGCCTATGGCTACCTTAAATATGGCGACAACAATAACCAGAGACAACAATAACCAGCTGTCTCTGATTGAGAACCAAATCAGGCAACCATAGACTTTCCTAAACACCTACACTCAACCATAGACATACCTAGACACATACACTCAACACAAACCCATACACAACAACCAACACCCCCTATACCATATAATCACCCAAAACACACACATACCCCATGTCACACCCTGACCTAACTAAAATAATAAAGAAAACAAATAATACTAAGGCCAGGGCGTGACAGGTGTTCATTCAAATTTGGATTCAACCAGGCAGGTTTGGGACTCGGAGTCACAACTACATCTCTCTGCTTTAATTATTAGAGACATAAAAATTATACATTTGGACTCCATTTAACCTTGGGTTGCCCTGAATTCTAAAAGCCAAAACTCTGACGTGATTCTGAGGAAACTGCCAGAGGAAGCAACTCATAGAGTTACATATTGACAATGCTATCAAATCAAAGTTTATTTGTCACGTGCGCCGAATACAACAGGTGTAGGTAGACCTTACAGTGAAATGCTTACTTGCAGGCTCTAACCAATAGTGCGAAAAAAAGGTGTGTGTGTGTGTGTGTGTGTGTGTGTGTGTGTGTGTGTGTGTGTGTGTGTGTGTGTGTGTGTGTGTGTGTGTGTGTGTGTGTGTGTAAGTAAAGAAATAAAACAACAGTAAAAATACATTTGAAAATAACAGTAGCAAGGCTATATACAGACACCGGTTAGTCAGGCTTATTGAGGTAGTATGTACATGTAGGTATGGTTAAAGTGACTATGCATATATGATGAACAGAGAGTAGCAGTAGCATAAAAGGAGGGGTTGGCGGGAGGTGGGACACAATGCAGATAGCCCAGTTAGCCAATGTGCGGGAGCACTGGTTGGTCGGGCCAATTGAGGTAATATGTACATGGATGTATGGTTAAAGTGACCATGCATATAAGATAAACAGAGAGTAGCAGCAGCGTAAAAGAGGGGTTGGGGGGGGCACACAATGTAAATAGTCCGGGTAACCATTGGTTACCTGTTCAGAAGTCTTATGGCTTGGGGGTAAAAACTGTTGAGAAGCCTTTTTGTCCTAGACTTGGCACTCCGGTACCGCTTGTCATGCGGTAGTAGAGAGAACAGTCTATGACTGGGGTGGCTGGGGTCTTTGACAATTTTTAGGGCCTTCCTCTGACACCGCCTGGTGTAGAGGTCCTGGATGGCAGGCAGCTTTGCCCCAGTGATGTATTGGGCCGTACGCACTACCCTCTGAAGTGCCTTGCGGTCAGAGGCCGAGCAATTGCCGTACCAGGCAGTGATGCAACCGGTCAGGATGCTCTCGATGTTGCAGCTGTAGAACCTTTTGAGGATCTCAGGACCCATGCCAAATCTTTTTAGTTTCCTGAGGTGGAATAGGATTTGTCGTGCCCTCTTCACGACTGTCTTGGTGTGTTTGGACCATTCTAGTTTGTTGTTGATGTGGACACCAAGGAATTTGAATCTCTCAACCTGCTCCACTACAGCCCCGTCGATGAGAATGGGGATGTGCTCGGTGCTCCTTTTCCTGTAGTCCACAATCATCTCCTTAGTCTTGGTTACGTTGAGGGATAGGTTGTTATTCTGGAACCACCCGGCCAGGTCTCTGACCTCCTCCCTATAGGTTGTCTCGTCATTGTCTGTGATCAGGCCTACCACTGTTGTGTCGTTTGCAAACTTAATGATGGTGTTGGATTCGTGCCTGGCCATGCAGTCGTGGGTGAACAGGGAGTACAGGAGGGGACTGAGCACACACCCCTGGGGAGCTCCAGTGTTGAGGATCAGTGTGGCAGATGTGTTGCTACCTACCCTCACCACCTGGGGGCGATCATCATCATAAATCCTCATAAATACACAGATGTCCTCAACATCTGAAAAAGTAATGATTACAGTCTTCTTCTCAAGTTCAGCCTGAGGATTCTTTTCAATTGGCCCTCATTTGTTAAATCATCGATCGGAGTGTATCGTGTACACACCCTGGCACATTTTCTTTAGCCTTGAGCATTTAAATACACATTTGGGCCACATGGGGAAAACACAACCTGAGGCTGAACCATTACTACAGTATGTCTGGTCCTGAATGAGCACACAACACCCTCTAGCATCCTGTGTGTGAACTGCATGTCTGGGCGTAGAGGAGCTGGATCTGGAATGCAGGACATCTGTTGGACTTGGCAGTACTGTGGGAACTTGGAGCAGGAGAGTGCCAAAGACTGACTCACACACCCTCTGTCACGCATATACTGTATGCCTGCATGCAAGCATGCATGTGTGCAGACACACTTGCATTTAGGCATATACTGTATACACACACACACACACACAGACACACACACACACACACACACACACACAGACACACACACACATAAAAAAAAACAAGTCTGTCCGTCCGTCTGTCTGTCCTGTCTGTCTGTTACACAATTGTGGATTAAGCAACATAGATCTTGCTGTGTCTAGCAATCAGTCCTCCATTCCCATCATCTTTCAGGCATAGACAGTATTTCAGACAGTTTTAAAACTTATGGGACACAGACTAGAACACAATCTGCTGCATGCAGGGAGTAGAGTAGCTGCTCCAGTGTCCTTTCAATGATCTGGGCGAATGATACATTATATACACTACCCGGGTGACAGATGAGAATTACATCTGTCGCTCCAAACTCCATAATTCGTACTGTAAGAACTCGCCCGGTGCATTCCCAACTCCTCTGTTGACACCCATTCACTTGCACACACACCAGCACACAACCCCCCCCCCCCCCCCCACACACACACACACACACACACACACACACACAAACAAACACACCAGCATACACACACAGACACATTGTGAGAATGCAAGCATACACACATGCAAAATGTTGCAGGCAGGGAGTACTTGCCCGAAAAGCCTAATCTCTGATGAAACAAGCTACTGTAAATGACACGTTGTTTGCTTAGCTAGCTAGCTAGCTACATGATAAATGCATAGGCTACCCCAGCGTATCTGAAAATACATGATCAATTGATGTCTACTGGTCATGAATAGCATGCAGTTACTGCTGTATAACTCTGATCGAGCTAAATGTGGAATAAACCTGAAATGTGGAGTTCTGAATATGCTCTTCAAGGGGTGATGATATTAAAACCTTGAAAACGGCACGTAGTTGTCAATGGTTTTAGCGGAGCTGCGGGTCTCCTTGCCACCCAGCAGCCAATTCGAACACTCTGTACCGTATTGTGACATTTAATTGATAACGACCTATAGACAGTGCAACCGTCAAAAGGAATATGGGGAAATAGAAACACACTTGAAATATAATGCCAGGCTGCCATTATCAATACGAATTTGTTGCTAATTGACTTTCCTGGTTAAATAGAGGTTAAATAAAATAATATCGTACAGGGAGAAGAGCAACATAATATTTGGTGTCTTTTTACATTCCAATTAAACACAGACTGACTTAAAGAACCAACTGTTCTCTATGTTTTTCCTTGTCAAACCGTTTAAAAGTAATTTTATGTTTTGACATGAATCATTGTGACAGTTATAGTGTTGTCTGTCAAGGGCTGGGCATGTTGCCGACGTAGCTCTGACTAGACAATGGGTTTCTATTGCCAGCTCTGGACAGACATGAATCAGCCTGAATCAAGGTTACTGTATCAATGCCAATGAAATTCAAACTTGTGTAAAGTTTTTTTAGTTTTTTTTAGCACTGGAGTTAGACATGGGGAAAATCAGAGGGGATACAGGCAGGAGAGAGATACAGGTTGAAGGGTTGGAGCGGTGATTAAACCCTGGTCCTTGGTGGGGAGAGGAGTATACAGGTTTCTAACCCAGGAGCATTACAACTAGATGACGGGCTCTCCACAATCTTGTGTGGTCTTGGCCTAAATTCTAAAACACTAATTCCAAATTGACCAAATTGTCCTTATGGGTGTTCAGTCTGTCTGTCTGATATACATACAATTCGTAAATGATAAAATAATATTAATCATAAGTAACATGCAGCATAAATAATCAAATACATTTATGAATTCCCGGGACCCCCCACACATACAGTGCCGTTCGAAAAGTATTCAGACCCCTTGACTTTTTCCACATTTTGTTAGGTTACAGCCTTATTCTAAAATTGATTTAATTGTTTTTTCCCCCTCATCAATCCACGCACAATACCACATAATGACAAAGCAAAAGCAGGATTTTAGAAATGTTTGCTAATATATCCCCCCCAAAAAATTTAATATCACCTTTACCACTTATTTTGGGGCGGCAGGTGGTTAGAGCGTTGGGCCAGTAACTGAAAGGTTGCTAGATTGAATCCCCGAGCTGACAAGGTAAAAATTTGTCATTCTACCCCTGAACAAGGCAGTTAACCCACTGTTCCTAGGGCGTCATTGTAAATAAGAATTTGTTCTTAACTGACTTGCCTAGTTAAAGGAAGGTTAAATAATAAAAGTATTCAGACACTTTACTCTGTACTTTGTTGAAGCAGCTTTGGCAGCGATTACAGCCTCAAGTCTTCTTGGGTATGACGCTACAACCTTGGCACACCTGTATTTGGGGAGTTTCTCCCATTCTTTTCTGCAGATCTGTCAAGCTCTGTCAGGTTGGATGGGGAGCATCACTGCACAGCTAGTTTCAGGTCTCTCCAGAGATGTTCGATCAGGTTCAAGTCCAGGCTCTGGCTGGGCCACTCAAAGACATTCAGAGACTTGTTCTGAAGCCACTCCTGCGTTGTCTTGGCTGTGTGCTTAGGGTTGTTGTCCTGCTGGAAGGTGAACCTTCGCCCCAGTCTGATGTCCTGAGTATTCTGGAGCAGGTTTTCATTAAGGATCTCTCTGTACTTTGCTCCGTACATCTTTCCCTCGATCCTGAATAGTTTCCCACTCCCTGTCGCTGAATAACATCCCCACAGCATGATGCTTCCACCACCATGCTTCACCGTAGGGATGGTGCCAGGTTTCCTCCAGACTTGACGCTTGGCATTCAGGCCAAAGAGTTCAATCTTGGTTTCATCAGATCAGAGAATGTTGTTTCTCATGGTCTGAGAGTCTTTAGATGCCTTGGCAAACTCCAAGCGGGCTGTCATGTGCCTTTTACTGAGGAGTGGCTTCCGTTCGGCGACTCTACCATGAAGGCCTGATTGGTGGAGGGGGGCAGAGATGATTGCCCTTCTAGAAGTTTCTCCCATCTCTACAGAGGAACTCTAGAGCTCTGATAGACTGACCATCGGGTTTTTTGTCACCTTCCGGACCAAGGCCCTTCTCCCCCGATAGCTCAGTATTGGCGGTTCCTAACTTCGTCAATTTAAGATTGATGGAGGCCACTGTGTTCTTGGGGACCTTCAATGCTGCAGAAATGTTTTGGTACCCTTCCCCAGATCTGTGCCCTGACACAATCCTGTCTCGGAGCTCTACGGACAATTCCTACGACCCCATGGCTTGGTTTTTGCTCTGACATGCACTGTAAACTGTGGGACCTTATGTTGACAGGTGTGTGCCTTTCCAAATCATGTCTAATCAATTTAATTTACCACAGGTGTACTCCAATCAAGTTGTAGAAACATCTCAAGGATGATCAATGGAAGCAGGATGCACCTGAGCTCAATTTTGAGTCTCATAGCAAAGGGTCTGAATACTTATGTCAATAAGGTAATTCTGTTTTTGCTTTGTCATTATGGTGTATTGTGTGTAGATTGCTGAAGATTTTTTTTATCTAATCCATTTTAGATAAGGCTATAACGTAACAAAATGTGGAAAAAGTCAAGGGGTCTGAATACTTTCCGAAGGCACTGTACAATGTTCATCTGTAGCTCAGTTGGTAGAACATGGTGCTTGCAATGCCATGATAGTGTGTTCAATTCCTGGAACCACCCATATGTAAAATGCATGCACGCATTACTGTAAGTCGCTTTGGATAAAAGCGGCTAGTAAATGGCATATATTATTATACATACATTTGAAATCTATGTAATCTAGATCTGAATTCCAAAACACAAATGTATGACCAAATTGTCCTTATTTGTGTACAGTATGATAATCATGTGATAAGTATAGCCAGGATGTCACCAGCAGTCCTCATTGTTCCTCTAAGTCAGTCCTGACACTTACATACAGCTCTTAAATTACCACGGGACACCTTTACTGACTAAGGGCACAAGGGTAAAACCAACTGGTGGCGAGTTGCACCTGTTACTCTTTGATGGTAGGTAATGAAGACATAAGAAAGCTGTATCTATCTACTGATGACTTTTATATCCACTTAACAGTACTTCATGTCTTTTGCCTTTTGTTCTACATTTAACATTGCAGATGCTCTAGTCTACAAAATAGCAGGCGCTGACATTGCATCGTTGCACAATAAACGTTCAGGACCATGTCAAGCCTCTAACCCTGAATAAAGCCCCATTTATACCTGCCTCTTACATACGTCCTTCATCCTGATCTTGTTCTGATCTTGGCAGTTTACACTTAAAAGATCTGATCCAAATCAGTTCACAATGTGTCTTTTAGTCGTCTACAACCGTCTAAAAATGTGGGCACAATCAGAATGAGGATGAGATCAGGACAAAGTGCGAATTTTAGAACCAGGTATAAACGTGGCTTCAATCTGCCAATCACTCATCCAATATTTTCTGTAGCTCGTCTCTCTAGACATCCGGGTTGCCTCCCGCAATTTTGAACACGTCTGTACTTAATACAACGTCAGTTGGGCATTGAGAAGTTGTCTGTCTGAAAAAGACCAACCCCGGATTTGTTTTTTCTTATCAAAGTTGCCAAAAGTGTCCCTGAATGTTAGCCAGGTCGGGGGAAGAACTATAGTTTCAGTCCACTTGAATGACTCATGTGTTCCAATGTCACGTGACACCATAAACACCGACTTGGCCCAGTAAAGGAGAAATAGTGGGAAAGCTTAGCGGTTCAATGATGATAAGAACCTCATACTGGTTACAGTGCCATTGGGGGGAAAAAACATTTGTTACAGGTCTTAAAGTGGGCCATGAGGAAACTAACTGCATGATTGGCTTTAGCTGAGTGTGTGTGTGTGATTGTTTGTGTGTGTGCTTGCATGTGTGTGTGCATGTTTATGGAGAACGAAAAGCTTTAACTGAAAGAGAAAGGAATAGGGTCATGGGGAGATAATGGCACCATGCAGAGGTCTGCTCCTGTTTCCTCGCTCTCTGTCATGGAAATTAAGTTTGGAGGTTTTCTGGCAGACCACCGTGTCCACTACGCACCCTCTTTAACCAGCCAACAACACACAACACACTACCTCGTTGTGCGGCCAGTTACAAAACCAGATCCCAGTCTATTGATGTTAAAAGCAGTTCAATGACAGAGAAAGAACGTGTGATGAAACAAGGGACGAGCACAAGGTCCCATAGTGGAATGAGAACCCCAGTCTCCTTCCAAAGACGGACTCTCTATCCACTGTCCTAATAAGAATATCTATATTGGTGAAGAGCCTAAGGCGTCAATCATCTAGGGTCACTACAAAAGCAAGACAACAATGGTGGGTCAAATTTATTAAAATGTACTCCACTTGTATTTTACAGATGCTCTTATTCAAAGTGACTTGCTCAGGGACACATGGACAGATTTTTCAACTTGTCAGCTCAGGATTCGAACAAGCGACCTTTCGGTTGCTGGCCCAACGTGCTTATCCACTAGGCAAGCATGGTAGTGCCCTTCACATTGACAATACAATTACTTACTACTATGACTCTAGGACGGTACGCTCTTATTTAAGACATGTGGAGTGAGCTGGGCTTCCGTTCTGGGACTTTACAATAATTATTATTAAGGTAAGTGTTACGTTCCCCAGTTTCTGTGTTGTGGTTTGTATATTTGTATGTATTTCAGGAAATGGCGTCCTGGAATCCCCCAAGCAGCTGATTGGTCGACTCCATGGCTAATTGGAGCTGACCCCGCCCCCTCGTCAGGATACAGCTGTATCCCATTAGACTGCTGCTGAGGGAAGAGAGATGAGGGTGATAACCAGTGTTGGTTGTTGTTAGGTGATGAGTGTGTCCTGTGGTTTCGTTGTTGGTCTGTATAATTGTTGTGAAGTATTTTGTAGTGGTCCTGAGGTATGTTTATGTCCAAAGGACGGTTTTGATTATTGAAATTGTTTTATTCTTTTTTTGTTCCCGGGGGGAAGGGGAAGGCACCTTGGGAGTGCTTAGGCAAGAGGCCTGCGGGCATACATATACCTGTAGTATGTACTCTGTCTATGTACACTAGGTAAGACATGGGCAGACCATCCCCTGTATTTTGGTTAGTGCACCAGGTGGTGTTAGGTAAGTAGTGGGTAGGCAGGTAAGGTAGGAGAGGGGGCTTTGATATTTACTTTCTTTGCTTTGGTTCTGTCCATCCCCTTTTCCCCAAAAGTACCATGTGATGGAATAAATTCCCTGTAAACGGTAATTCTCTGCCTTTTGTGATCCATACCTCTTTCACTCCACGGGGAGTTGAGTTCTAGCAGGGTGTTGCGTTCCCTATTCCTAGAGGCGTATGTAACAGTAAGTAATTCACAGATTTTACGGTTTAATCCACAACCATGCAGGGTTGTGTCCTTCATGTTGACAATACGACTACTTTACTGCAGTTACGACAAATCAGGCCAGTTTGCGAGGTTAAGGGAAGTGGTTCCCAGCTCCTGTACGTGTTTATAATTTCAGGTTTGGTCCATAACCATTCAGGGTAGTTGGTGCCCTTCATGTTGACTTACTGATGTAATATTATTACGTCAAATCGAGTCACGCTTCTTAGACCATAGAAACAAGAAGCTTCTGTCCAAAACCGGTCTCCTGGTTGGCCTGAGCTGGGCTTCTATACAGGATGTATACAAGGGTTGTTCAAGGTAGCTACTGTATGTGTTACATTTCTGATATGAGGTTTGGTTTAAAGGGGTAATCCGCGATTCAAAAAAAACAACAAAACAGGCACCCCACCACTTGTTTTGGTAATAGCTGAGGGATGGGGCTGGAGAAGTGTAAACACACTCAAACTCATAGACAGAGCTATGGATGCAAGGACTGACCATCCATGAGACCCCCAAAAAACTCTAACCATTTTTTTTTTATTTTAACTGTTATTTACAAACAATGGAATAAAACCGGCTTATATTTTGGGGTTTCTGATGGGTTACGACAGTTGAACTAAGCTACTGCGGCATTTCTAAGTTATACTCCATGGCTGTATACTGTATAATTAACTTTAAAGTTTAAAAAGAATGCACCAGTCCTGGATTGCCCCTTTAAGATCAGATGGT
Source organism: Salvelinus alpinus (assembly GCF_045679555.1). Classification (NCBI taxonomy): domain Eukaryota; kingdom Metazoa; phylum Chordata; class Actinopteri; order Salmoniformes; family Salmonidae; genus Salvelinus; species Salvelinus alpinus. Next base: position 2,265,169 of record NC_092110.1, read on the forward strand.
CTATTTTAAGGGGTTTGGCGTCAAATACTTCAGGGGTCACTCCACTAGCGGTTGTCTTGCTTTACACCCTATGGGTCAGGCCGTTGGGTGATAGGCACGCGTGGGTTTAAATTATATTTGAAATCTTTCAAACACTTTCAGTGTTTGTTTTATTTGGACTGGAATGCGGGTTTCCACTTTTGCTACTTCCTGCTAATAAGCTATTGGTTCCATTGTGCCAGACAAGACCAATCGAGGCCAAATAGACCACTTTGAATTGATTTCAAATAGAATTTGAACCCAGGTCTTGCCAGGCCACGGTACTTTGTCCTACGACAATCTGGGTTGAGTGCAGGGATGCCTGACCATACACACTCAGTCAAAATTAAGGGAAGAATGTAAGAGGATTGTGATCATGACTCATTAGAGAAAAGCGATGGTCATTTCTGACCATTCACACTCTCATTGTGTCACTAACAGGTTCCCAAATCAGCTTGAATGTGTGTGCGTGTGTATCAGGATAATGAGGGGACCAGTTAAAGAGCGGTGCTGCTTTGTGTATCTTGTATAAACCCAGTACACACACACACACACACACACACTCCAATGTGTTCTGCTCGGAGGGCCCTCATCCAGACTTCTCATTTTCCCCTTCCTCCATTCTCCTTTACCTCCTATTTTCCCCCTCTTCCTCTTTACCTCTTCTCCTAGCCGCCTCTACATGTCTCCCCCTTTCCCCATTTGCTATCCTCCATTTCCTCCTCTGCCTCACCCCTCCCTCCTTTCCTCCCCCTTTCCCTTCCCTCTCTATCCACCTCGCCCTGACGTCTGTGCTATTCTGTGCAGTATTTGGCAGGCGAGCCAGACCACAAGTTCAGCCAGGAGGCTTGGTTTCACTCGAGCCCTACGGCCACGAGTAAACACGTTATAACCTGTCATAGAGAGTGTGTCGGGAGTCACGCTCCTCTCGGAAATAAAAACACAGGCGTTCAGTCTCCAACACGTCTGTGGCTTCGCTATTGTGGACCATAACCAACGCTGTCGTGTTTGAGGTGTCTCACCCACTGTATGTGTATCTCTTTGTTTTGTTTCGAGAAGGGTCGTCGGGTGCATAGGCACACACACGCACGTTCACACGTACGTGTGTGTCCCCCCCTTTGCTGCTATAACAGCATCCACTCTTCTGGGAAGGCATTCCACTAGATGTTGGAACATTGCTGTGGGGACTTGCTTCCATTCAGCCACAAGAGCATTAGCGAGGTCGGGTATTGATGTTGGGCGATTAGGCCTGGCTCGCAGTCGGTGTTCCAATTCATCCCAAAGGTGCTCGATGGGGTCGAGGTCAGGGCTCTGTGCAGGCCAGTTAAGTTCTTCCATACCGATCTGAACAAACCATTTCTGTATGGACCTCACTTTGTGCACGGGGGCATTGTCATGCTGAAACAGGAAAGGGCCTTCCCCAAACTGTTGCCACAAAGTTGGAAGCACAAAATCGTCTAGAATGTACGCTGTAATTGTATGCTGTAACGTTAAGATTTCCTTTCACTGGAACTAAGGGGCCTAGTACGAACCATGAAAAGCAGCCCCAGACCATTATTCCTCCTCCACCAAACTTTACAGTTGGCATTATGCATTCGGGCAGATAGCGTTCTCCTGGCATCCGCCAAACCCCGATTTGTCCGTCAGACTGCCAGATGGTGAACCGTGACTCATCACTCCAGAGAACGCGTTTCCACTGCTCCAGAGTCCAATGGCGGTGAGCTTTACACCACTCCAGCCGTCGCTTGGCATTGCACACGGTGATGTTAGGCTTGTGTGCGGCTGCTCAGCCATTGAAACCCATTTCATGCAGCTCCCGACGAACAGTTCTTGTGCTGACATTGCTTCCAGAGGCAGTTTGGAACTCAGTAGTGAGTGAGAATGAGGTGAGAATTTTTACGTGCTTCAGCACTTGGCGGTCCCGTTCTGTGAGCTTGTGTGGCCTACCACTTCACGGCTGAGCCGTTGTTGCTCCTAGATGTTTCCACTTCACAATAACAGCACTTACAGTTGACCAGGACAGCTCTAGCAGGGCAGAAATTTGACGAACTGACTTGTTGGAAAGGTAGCATCCTATGACGGTGCCATGTTGAAATTCACTGAGCTCTTCTACTGCCAATGTTTGTCTATGGAGATTGCATGGCTGTGTGCTCGATTTTATACACCTGTTAGCAACAGAAATCCAATGACAGCTAATTTTCAGTTTTCCCCTCCCCACTCAGACCAATCTTAGAAAGTCCTTGCAAAATTCTTGATTGAGAAATTGCTATTTGCTAAGAAGCTATTTTTGTTTCTTTTTGACATTTTTAATTGAAAACAATCACAGTAAGGTACTTAATTGTTACCCAGAAAGGATTTGATATTGAGATAAAAACAGCTGCATTGGACTTTTTAACTCCCTGAACAGTTCTTCCATTCTTTCAGCGCCGCTCTCTCTCTTTCACCTACACCCCATCGGCACTCACACAGACAGAAATCGCAGAGTAGCAAATCACAGTCAGCAGCAACAACTTTATTTTACTTTCCGTCCCTCTACTCTCCTGTATTTTTTTGAAAAGCAGCACTACACAGGATTGAGCATATGGATGAAGACGGGGGGTGGGGGGGGCATCAGTTTATGGACCTCCCCTAGAAATTGTTTGCGAATGTTGGATGGTTTGATGACGTTAAAAGACGTGTTGGTTTGAGTCTACGTCAGGGAGGTGAGGTCTGTCATCCGACCACAAACAGAGTCAGTAACCCTTTAGTCAGTGGTTTTCATTCTCACACCAGCCCCGTCTCGACCCAAACCAAATGTCTGTCTGCCTGTCTTTCCCATGGACAACTAAAAACCTCTTCAGTCACGTCACACCATACAACTGACACACACACCTTCTTAAGCCATCTAGACACCACCTGTCCTTAGTGTAACTCAACTCCTGTCACACACCTTAGAGCTCAGTGTACCAAAACGTCATGGTGAACGAGGCACTTTGTTTATCTTGACAATTCAACCATGAGCGCACCAATTGTAAATGTTTGATGTTCTACACGTGGCGTAAGTCTGGGTTGTCAAGATAAATTCAGTAGCACGTTAGCCATGAAGCTTTCAGGAAACTCGCCTCAGGTCTTGGAGACATGGTCGTCTCCCTCAACCCATTACATCTCTGTACACCCCTGCCTTATCGCTAACCAACATCGCTAACACAAACCATCACCAACAGCAAATAGCCCTGGGATTAGAGCTAGCTAGCTACGGATCCTTGGTAATAACTACAGTACACATATTGCCTCCGTTTCTGACTAACATGCTGTTGATGCTGTGCTTTGCTCTCCGGCTCACTTTCTCCCTCTCGCATCGTCTGTCAGGTTAAAACGACAATATGGAGGAGATCGATACAGCGCTAACCTCTGTGTTCTAGGTGGTGTGGTAACATGAAAGGTGTACTAGGAAGTGTCTGAGTCTAGATGGTTCTAAGCAGTCTACTCTACGTGGTTATGAATAGTGTTGTAACACCTCCCCCATACACACAAAATGGGAGTATGACACAATGTCTTCTTAAATAAAAAGCGGTACAAGTGCATCGGCATACAAAACATTACCATGGTGTAAAAACAAACATTAACATTAAAAACCATAAATAAATTAATATCATATTTTATATATTTATATATAGTTGGGTACTTTTGCTTTCTACTCTGTTCAGTAATTTGGTTTTCATTTTGAAAGGTGCCAGGTTAGAAGTTAATGTGGACTGTAACTAGAGAACTTATTCATGATTAGCAAACGGGGATGAAGGCATTGATAAAGCGTGTCAGCGGTTAACCTTTTCAGTCTCTCCTTTCAGTCAACTTACTACCATAGGTGGCAGAGCATCAGTCCATGCTCTTAAGTCTATTGGTTCTGTTCTGTTGTTTTCTGATGGAAAGTTGGTCTCCTTCCAGAAAGGAAGTTCATGAGATTTGGAACTTCGGAACCTTAGAACCTGTAACATGTTCTGTTCTGAGTGTTGACAGTCCAGTTTTGAAAGCACCTCGCCTTCCTTTTATTCTCCTTTTATACAAAAATAAACATTCTCTCTTCCTCTTTTTCAGCCGCGTTTAGTTGTTCATAGAACTAGAGGCATCTCTTCCTCTCTGTCTGGTCCGATCTCTTGCCGTAGCTCTGTTCCAGATACTGCCTCACATCCTTCAGGTTGTAGAAAAAGGGTCCCTTCCCTCCAAGGTAGGCGATCTTCCTCCTCTGCACGATGCACACCCTCTCGTTGGACACGCCGTAGGCCACGTTAGCATTGTTGTCCATGCAGTCGGCCACCAGCTGGCACTGAGATGGCAGGCTGAAGGACTCAATCAGCTTCTTGGCCGCCACCACCCTCTCCTCCAGTGATCGGTGCTTCCTGACCTCGAAGGAGCGCGGGCCCATGGCGGGCGCCACCCAGCCGTCCGAGGGGTGTGCCTCGTCGATGTAGACCAGCAGGAAGTCGGCCACATCTGAGAACTCCTCCACCAGCCGCCGGAAGGCGGGCAGGTGGCTGATGAAGGGAGGTCAGGTGGCCGAGCCGAAGTTCACCACAAGAGGGCGGTCCGACGACTCGAAGTCCAGCAGGCGGCACTCGTCCCCGGGATGAGGGCCCGTGGTGGTGGTCAAGCTGCTCCGCCGCCGGAAGCTACCAGGAACCTTGACCACTTTGGAGTTGGGTGCCTCAAAACCCAGTTTAACCTGCATGGGAGAGGAAGGAGAGGAGGGAGGAGGAGAGAAAGAGAGGTTGGTTAGCAACTGTTTGTATTGAGATTAACAGTCTTTCTAAAAGAATAGAAAGGTTTGGTTTTGACAGTCAATCAAGTGTAGACCAGGCACAATAATATATACTGTACATTCATACATACACACTCGTACACACATGCCCACAACCATGCACACCCACACACACACACACACACCCACAAAACACTAAATAATGCTTGACATGTTGTGAGGTGTCAAGTGCTAGACAGGACGTAATGGAAACTTGCACATTGAACTCACTGAGAATAACAAGCGCACAAAGCTGTCAATCAGGGCAAGCCTCAAGAATGAGTGTGTGTGTGTGTGTTAGTTGTGCGTGGATCCGCTGTTTGTTCACCTGCACCCATTAAATTATTGCATCTGAGCTCCTAGAGTGTGAGGCTTTTCTTGTTCAAGTGTTCACCCGCCCGCAATTGCTAATTACCCATCCGCAACCGCCTGACTAAGCCTTCAGAAAGTTTTCACACCCCTTGACTTTTTCCACAATTTGTTGTGTTACAAGGTGGGATTAAAATTGATTTAATTGTAAATATTTGTCAATGATCTACACAAAATACTCTTATGTCAAAGTGGGGGAAAGATTCTAACATTTGTAAAAGAAAGAACATAAAATATAAAACACGAATATCTCGATTTCCAGTTTTGAAAGCACCTCACCTTCCTTTTATTCTCCTTTTATACAAAAATAAACATTCTCTCTTCCTCTTTTTCAGCCGTGTTTAGTTGTTCATAGAACTAGAGGCATGTCTTCTTCTCTGTCTGGTCCGATCTCTTGCCGTAGCTCTGTTCCAGATACTGCCTCACATCCTTCAGGTTGTAGAAAAAGGGTCCCTTCCCTCCAAGGTAGGCGATCTTCCTCCTCTGCACGATGCACACCCTCTCGTTGGACACGCCGTAGGCTACGTTAGCATTGTTGTCCATGTATTCAACCCTCTAGAATCATGTTTGGTAGCAATTACAGCTGTGAGTCTTTCTGGGTAACTCTAAAAGCTTTGCAAACCTGGATTGTACAATATTTGCATATTATTCTTCTTCAATCTCCAAGCAGTTGACCATTGCTAGACAGCATTTTAACGTCTTGCCATCGATTTTAAAGTCTATTTAAATCAAAACTGTAATTAAGTCAATCAGGAACGTACAATGTCATCATGGTAATCAACTCCAGTGTATTTTTGGCTTTGTGTTTTAGGTTATTATCCTGCTGAAAGGTGAATTAGTCTCCAAGTGTCTGTTGGAAATTCCTCTAGGATTTTGACTGTGTTTAGCACTATTCTGTTTATTTGTATCCTTAAAAAAACTCCCTAGTCCTTGCCGATGACAGGCATACCCATAACATGATGCAGCCAGCACCAAGCTTGAAAATCAGGAGTGGTACTCAGTGACGTGTTGTGTTGGATTTGCTTTTTGTATTCAGGACATAAAGTTAATTACTTTGCCACATTTCTTGCAGTTTTACTTTAGTGCCTTACTGCAAACAGGATGCATGTTTTGGAGGGGGAAAAAAATTCTGTACAGGCTTCCTTCTTTTCACTCTGTTAATCTGTGTTTGAAATTCACTGCTCCACTGAGGGACCATACAGATAATTGTATGTGTGGGGTACAAAGATGAGGTAGTCATTCAAAAATCATGTTTAACACTATAGTCCATGCTAATTATTTAGTGAATCGTTAAGCACATTTTTACTCCTGAACTTATGTATGCTTGCCATAACAAAAGGGTTAAATACTTTTTTCGAAAATCATAATTCCACGTTGATATTATTGGGTATTGTGTGTGGGCCAGTGACTCAAAATCTAAATGTAATCCATTATTAATCCAGGATCCACAACAAAATGTGGAAAAAGTCAAGGGATGTGAATCATTTCTGAAGGCACTGTATATGTGACAAAGTGAACATCTGACCCTAACCCACAAATATAGAAAATGCACTGTGGGCTACAGTCAGAGATTGCAGAACGATTTTTTTGGGGGGACTAATTTAGATATGTTTGTGCTTATCTCTCTGACAATTTTGTAGGCTTTTTGTTAGTCAACTTGTTGACACATGCAGCTTCTCTTCTGTCATTATATGGTGCCCTAGAAGACTAAATAAACCTTTGCTCACCAGAATAATGTCATAGATGATAGAATGAATGGTTCAATCTAGTTGACATCGGTAACGTTTTCTCTGGGATCTCTGGTTCTTTCACAGAGCAAAGACGTTTAGGGACCGGGGACAAAATGCAATAACTCGACGACAAAAAAAACGGGAAAATGTTCAAATGACATCAATTTGACTGGTTGTGAAAACTGTGAAAAACGACCCGACATGTTTCTGGGAAGATTTCAGTTCGGCTTGGATGCATATTTTATGTGGTTGAAATACTATCAGCTTTTATGATGCTGATAAATATAGCACCAATACAGACGGTATCCAACGGTACATTTGCATTCTGTCAAGATGCTGAAAGAAAGAAATAATATTTCTCCACTCCTCTTCTCGAGTGAAAATGTTGCCTACATTTGGCGTATAATTTAACTGCAAGAAATGCGTGAGTTTATATTCAGGCTATATGAGAGGTTACAGGCCGACAGTCAGTGTCCAGATTTCAGTTTCCATTTAACCCATCTGAACAGTAGGCTAAAGTTCACTTGACGTGCCATAGGCCTATTTGAAGTCCCCATCTTGTGACGGTCGAATTTGTACAGCGCCTCACAATCACTGCTATCATCTTTTACAACTTCACCAAATCTTTCCCAAAGATTACTTTTCTGACCCTCCCTTCTCTTTACTTTCAGCTCCATTTCAAAGCTTTTCTCTTATTGAATTAAACTCTGACATTGTCCTTTTTCCCTCCTTGGATCGACGTGAACATTTTCTGCCTTTTCCCAAAAGCATTTAGTGATTGGCGTGTAGGCTATTTGGCATACACACAGTTACATGCTGACTGCAACGGGCGCGTGCGTGCGTGCGTACGTGTGTGCCATCGCGCGCATGGTGATTTTGTCCATCCACCCCAGACACGATCAGGACACGCAGGTTGGAATATCAAAACAAACGTTGAACCATTAAGTTGGGGACAGGTCAAAACATATTTAAAACATTCACGGGCATTTAGCTAGCTGACTCGCTGTTGCTAGCTATTTTGTCTTGGGATATAAACACTGGGTTGTTATTTTACCGGATATGTACAAGGTCCTTTTTTTCATGGATCTTTGTCGAATTTTGACCCATTTTGAGTCACACAAAATCGTGTGTTCTTTACTCCGACAATTAATCCACAGATAAAAGGGGAAACCTAGTTCATTTCTAGAAATCTCTCCTTGTTCAGTCAAATCACGTGTGTGTGTGTGTGTGTGTGTGTGTGTGTGTGTGTGTGTGTGTGTACATTAACCAAGCCAAGAGTCATTCATCAAAGTGAGATGGAGAGTGCTGGACAGAATTGCTTGCCTCCCCATGATCTCAATCCCCACTCGAACACCGCAAACCTGCCTCCCCATGACAGATCTAGAACATTGTAAATCTTCCTAAATGTTTTTCTTAGGTCATTTTGGAGGCAACGTCCGTTCGAGGTATTTTACATCAGTAAGTGATTAGATGTATTGAATTGACCAGTACACATGATAGACTTCCCCAAGTCCCTTTCATCCAGTCAGTCAGCAGCCTAAGAGTTGAAAAGAGGGTGAGTGCTGTTGTGGTAAGAGCCTTTTGACACTAACATTGCAATACTCTGTAACAGCCCCGACGCTGATTAGGCATGACTCATGAGAGTTCAGGAAAAGGTAGAAAAATGTAGTGTTTAGTAGGAGTAGGTGACGTAGACACAGCATGGGACAGGAGATTGAGGGAAGAAGGGGAGAGAGAGAAGGAGAGGAGAAAGAGAGGTGGAAACAGATAGAGAGCCATGGACTGAACGAGAGGCAGGGAGAGGGGAAGAGAGAGGGCATGAGAAAGGGAAAAAGAAGGAGTGAGAGAGAGAGGCTGGAGGAAAGGAGGGAGAGAAAGAGAGGAGGAATGTGACAATAATACAACAGAGGATCAAACTATCAAGAAGAGGGGAGATGTGGGGGAATCCTCTACCAAATTACCCAAAACTAGACACCCGCATTCTTCAGTAACTAACTTCATGCACGTGCTTCATGCATATAAAACGTGTAAATCCATACTGTACATTTACCTGGCTATCAAAATGCCTGTGTCAGATGATCTGTGTTAAATCTTACATGTGTACCTGGCTACCTGCCTGATGCCTAGTGTCTGGTTAGGACTGACACAACGATGTCTGTTTGGTTTGAGAGTTAAAATGTAACATTTAGGAGAAGCCAGACCTCTGAATTTCCAAGTAACTGAGGGTGAATGGCCCTCAGGTGTTTGACTGTCTGGGGGCCAAAGTTCATCACTTTTTAGATCAGATAACCTACATTTGATTTGATATTAAAGTTCGACATGCTGATTTAAACAAGGTGACCCATGGACATGGTCTCAGATGGCAAGATAAGAATTCAGCAATGCAGAAATAGTATAATTGTCCTTTCAGAATGAATGAATAAAAAAAAGACTATACACTGCTTTTGAAATGGCAAGAGTTACAGAGAAGCATGCCCAGCGAGACTATAAGTTTATTTATAAAGCACATTAGAATAGACTAGGCGTAACATAGTAAAAATAAATCCGTGACACTGAAATTTGTATGATATGTTATGTTTGGCATGGTTACATAAGACAGATGGTTACTTAAGACAAAAATTAAAGTAAGGTGGTTGGTCAGGGGTGGGCTCGTAATGTGAACATCTAGGAACCCAATCGTTGCTAGTTTGAATCTCATCATAGACAACTTTAGCATTTTAGACAATTAGCTACTTTTGCAACCACTTAGCTTGTTAGCTAACACCTACTCTAACCATAACCCTTTAACCTAACTCCTAAACTTGACACTAACCGTAACCCTAACCCCTAGCATGGCTAACATTAGACAGCAAGCTAACATTAGCCACCCAGCTGGAATTCGTAACATATACTAAGTTTAGCAAATTCGTAACATATTGTATGTTAAGCAAATTCGTAACATATTGTATGTTTGCAAGTCTTAACTGATTTGTCTAGTTAAATAAATAAAGCTTAAATTAAAAAAAATTGAAAACGAACTGGGTGATGGACATCCACAAATTAATACCATACAAAACGTGACATATAATATAAGTTTGCCAGATTTACATACAGAATAATACAAAATGCGCTGAGACCAGGTTGTGTGCTGAATTGGTTTTGACCAACTTTTATGCACGATGCCATTCTGACTCTTTTAGAGAACACTATTTTGCCGCCACAATGCCCAAGACCTGTGGGTGTGTTGTGCACAGGTATGCCACAATACAACTTCCTACAACTCATAGTACAACCATAAACTCTAACTAAAGCGTAGCCTGCAGTGAGTTAATATATATATGACAATACAACATGGTTCATTACCTGTTTATATGCATCCAGCAGGAAGCTGTTCCATATGGACCGGAGCCCTGCCGAGGTCAGCATACGCTGCCACTCTCCCCCGCCGCTGCCCGAGCAGCTCAGTAAGGACACTAGGCGCTTCACCAGCACCACCGAGTCGTAGAGCGCGAGGAACAAACAGTTGGAGAAGAAACCGGGCAGGATCTGGAGAGTGACCAGTAGGTCCACGCTGCCAGCGCCCATTTTATTTTAGGTTTCTGTCCCCAGACTAAAGGCGACTCCAGAGGCAGCGCAGCTCTGTCTCGGTTTTAGCTGCTTTCCAAACACATTCCGCGCCGGCTGGTGCTCCTCTGCTGTCCCCTGCTCGCTGTCGAACACTTTCACACACTTGCATAAATATGTCTCTGTCCCCTCTATCGAAGGCGCGCGGTCTTTATTATGATGCTCGCATTTCAACGGAGTGCGATCTGACTTGACTTGGACCGCACAAATGAATTGACACACAGGGATAACGAGAGACAGGAGAGGGCTCAAGGAGCGTATCTGATGGTTGAGAGCTGGGCTCCGCTGGTGCCAAAAGTGCTATAAAGGCTTTTTCTTCGCCCTTTGCAATTGCTTCTGTGCTCCGACGAGAATCCCTCTCTCCGATGTAACAGTCTTTTTTTATACCGTAAACCATTCGCCTCCGTGATATAGCTCCAGGCTTATCTTGTGGTAAGATCATGACGTCACGAGGAGGGCTCTCCATCTCTCGTGCGCGCGTCGGGGATAGCACTTCGGGGTAATATAGCACATGGAAACGGAGACGGCTGGCCAACCCTACAAGGAACTTTTCCAAAACAATCATACAGAAAATAGTCTCCTTTGAATGTAATTACTTTCCATCCCAAACTTGAACATGCAAAATAAATGGTTTATGTAGTCATCAAATCAAACGTGATACAGTATAAAGCACATTTCTTAAAACAAAATGCAGTTCAAAGTGGTTAAGTTTATTTATAAAGCACATTTCTTACAAAAATAATGCGGTTCAACTGAAAATTAGCTGTAACTAGCAGTGCAGTCAACGTGATTTTTCTTTGTTTTACAGGCAATATATTTCCACACTATGAGGTTGGAATAATACTGTGAAATGGTGAAAATTATGATAATGCATTTTTAGTGTATGAGATGTTTGAAAAGACACCTGAAATATCAGTCTCTTTTGGTGGAATGGAGTTTTGCCCTTCTATGGTGACATCACCACGCAGTAAATTAGAAAGAAAGAGACAGAAATAGAGTTCCAAGCCTTTCTGCCAATAACAGCACATTTTCAGTTTTCCCTTCCCTACTCAGACCAGATCTCTATGTGAGAGGAGTTGAGCTGTTGGAAATCCCACACATTATTTACAGAGTGGTCTTTGCACACTGCTCTGGCTCAACACCCCCCCCCCCCCCCCTTCACCAAAAAATCTCTCAGGGCTCACATCATAGGATGTAGGCTATTAAACAAGGATCTACTGATGATGTGTAGCTGTGTTAAAAAACAAATAGCTTTTTCTCTCATCTCTTGACGATCAGATACTTCACTTGTAACTGGCTCTATTGCCTCCCCTTTTACAGTCGATAGACAACTTCAGCACTGTTGCAGATTTAGACTCCTCTTTTTTAACAATAGCCTGTATTTTTGAATCCGCTCCACACTCCAGACAAATGAAGCATGCTCTGCTCCTCGCTCCAGCCCAGATCAGCTCCACTCAGCTCACATCCTCTGACTCAGACCATTCCCAGACAGTCCGAGCAAAATTCTCGCTTGACAAATTGGTCTTTGCTAAGAAGCTATTTTTGTTTATTTTTGACCATTTTAATTCAAAACAATCACAGTAAAGTACTTAAAGGGGCAATCAGCTGTTGCTACATCCATTTTTTCGGACTTATATGTACCCATTGATACTTGAAGATTATAACTTATAAATGCCTCATGAGCTTAGTTCAACTGTCATACCCCATTAGAACTCAACATTTTAAGCTTTTCAATATTTGCAAACAAAGAAAATGTAAACAAACACTATATATCTTCAAAACATGGTTAACACTATAAGTTTGATTCACACTCCAACACTCAGACATAATTTACAAACGAAGCATGTGTGTTTAGTGAGTCTAGCAATCAGAAGCAGTAAGGATGACCAGGGATGTTCTCTTGATAAGTGCGTGAATTGGACCATTTTCCTGTCCTTGCAAGCACTCAAAATGTAATGAGTACTTTTGGGTGTCAGGAAAAATGTATGGAGTAAAAAGTACATTATTGTCTTTAGGAATGTAATGAAGTAAAAGTAAAAGTTGTCAAAAATATAAATAGTCATGTAAAGTACAGATACCCCCAAAAATGACATAGTACTTTAAAATATTTGTACTTAATTGTTACCAGTGGTGTAAAGTACTTAAGTATCTTTCTGTGATTGCTTTCAATTAAAATGGTCAAAAGAAGCAAAAGAAGTTCTTAGCAAAGAGCAATTTCTCAATCATGAATTTGACTAGAACTGTCTGGGTGTGGTTTGAGTGGGGAGGGGAAAACTGAACTAGCTGTTAATGTCAGAGGTTTGGAACTCTCTTATTGGTCAATTGACTCATTTACTGCCCTTTTTTCAAACAGCTCTTACATTTAAAAGGGCATTATCATAATTGTCACACTTTCAAAGTATTATTCCAACCTTATTATGTGGGAATGTGTATAAAACACAGGAAGTCACATTTTTGACTGCTCTGGGCCTTTAAGAAAATAAAAACAAACGAATGCTGAGTTTTGCAAACCCCAGTGTTTTTAAGAACCCAAGTAAAGTTACTCTATATTTATATATTCAATAAAATATTGTTTTCCATAGACTGTCTCTGTATTTAACAGCTCATCTCAGCTAGAGTGGACAAAAGCGTTAACAGACTTGGATTTGTTTTCTAGGAAATAGTAAATCACCTTATGGCTGTGGCCTGTCAAAATGAACACCTGTCTCTCCTCCTTCAGTCAACATCTCCTACCCAGCCCAGTGACCCCACTCAGGGAAAAAAGGAGCCTGACGTTAAGATTATTAATTGATAGCTTACATCTTCATTTTGATTGAATGTCATGTATGTAATGTGTTGATAAAAATAAAGGTTACAATCTGATAGAGATGGAGAGATAGGGGGGAGTCAGAAAGAAAGAACAAGAGAGACCAGGTAAAGGGGGCAGAGAGAGAGAGGTCAAGACAGTGGTAGAGAGAGGGGGCAGAGGGAGAGATAGAAGGGGGGATCTCAGTGGGATCTCTAAGAAATGCCTGGGGTGACATTGGTAAACAGGATTGATGTGATTGTCGCTGGACATCTGCCATGTGGGACACCTTTGATGAACTCGTTATGTACCCCTCATGAATTAAAATACAGACCCGCATCTCTGTTTTGTCCGAGTTTAAAAGTAGAACATTTGCAGCCATCCACTTTCTTATGTCTGAAACACAGGCTTCCAGCGAGGGCAATTTTGGGGCTTCACCATGTTTCATCGAAATGTACAGCTGCGTGTCATCCGCATAGCAGTGAAAGTTAACATTATGTTTCCCAATGACATCACCAAGAGGTAAAATATATAGTGAAAACAATAGTGGTCCTAAAACGGAACCTTGAGGAACACCGAAATTTACAGTTGATTTGCCAAAGGACAAACCATCCACAGAGACAAACTGATATCTTTCCGACAGATAAGATCGAAACCAGGCCAGAACTTGTCCGTGTAGACCAATTTTAGTTTCCAATCTCTCCAAAAGAATGTGGTGATCGATGGTATCAAAAGAAGCACTAAGGTCTAGGAGCACGAGGACAGATGCAGAGCCTCGGTCTGACGCCATTAAAAGGTCATTTACCACCTTCACAAGTGCAGTCTCAGTGCTATGATGGGGTCTAAAATCAGACTGAAGCGTTTCGTATACATTGTTTGTCTTCAGGAAAGCAGTTGCTGCGCAACAGCTTTTCAATTTTTTGAAATGGGGGAATGGGAGATTTGATATAGGCCGATAGGTTATTATATTTTCTAGGTCAAGGTTTGGCTTTTTCAAGAGCCTTTAATACTGCCACTTTTAGTGAGTTTGGTACACATCCGGTGGATAGAGAGTCGTTTATTATGTTCAACATAGGAGGGCCAAGCACAGGAAGCAGTTCTTTCAGTAGTTTAGTTGGAATAGGGTCCAGTATGCAGCTTGAAGGTTTAGAGGCCATGATTATTTTCATCATTGTGTCAAGAGATAGAGTAATAAAACACTTGTCTGTCTCCCTTGATCCTAGGTCCTGGCAGAGTTGTGCAGACTCAGGACAACTGAGCTTTGGAGGAATACGCAGATTTAAAGAGGAGTCCGTAATTTGCTTTCTAATGATTATGATCTTTTCCTCAAAGAAGTTCATGAATTTATCAATGCTGAAGTGAAAGCCATCCTCTCTTGTGGAATGCTGCTTTTTAGTTAGCTTTGCGACAGTATCAAAAATACATTTTGGATTGTTCTTATTTTCCTCAATTAAGTTGGAAAAATAGGATGATCGAGCAGCACGATACTGCACGGTACTGTCTTTCCAAGCTAGTAGGAAGACTTCCAGTTTGGTGTGGCGCCATTTCCGTTCCAATTTTCTGGAAGCTTGCTTCAGAGCTCGGGTATTTTCTGTATATCAGGGAGCTAGTTTCTTATGACAAATGTGTTTTGTTTTTAGGGGTGCGACTGCATCTAGGGTATTGCGCAAGGATAAATTGAGTTCCTCAGTTAGGTGGTTAACTGAATGTTGTCCTCTGACGTCCTTGGGTAGGCGGAGGGAGTCTGGAAGAGCATCTGGGAATCTTTGGGGTGTCTGAGAATTTATAGCACGACTTTTGATGATCCTTGTTTGTGGTCTGAGCAGAGTATTTGTTGCGATTGCAAACGTAATAAAATGGTGGTCCGGTAGTCCAGGATTATGAGCAAAAACATTAAGACCCACAACATATATTCCACGGGACAAAACTAGGTCCAGAATATGACTGTGGCAGTGAGTAGGTCCGGAGACATGTTGGACAACACCTACTGAGTCGATGATGGTTCCGAAAGCCTTTTGGAGTGGGTCTGTGGACTTTTCCATGTGAATATTAAAGTCATCAAAAATGTGAATATTATCTGCCATGACTACAAGGTCCGATAGGAATTCAGGGAACTCAGTGAGGAACGCTGTATATGGCCCAGGAGGCCTGTAAACAGTAGCTATAAAAAGTGATTGAGTAGGCTGCATAGATTTCATGACTAGAAGCTCAAAAGACGAAAATGCCGTTTTTTTTGTAAATTGAAATTTGCTATCATAAATACACTCGGACCCATATACGAGTTGAACGCAGTGACTGTACAGTAACATGCTATAAATTATGTCAGAGCTCAGGCTATGCGCTTTACAGCGCTGTGTGGGTTTTGACTGACAACCATTCAGAACTTGAGCACCGCACACAACAAGAATTTGCCCTCGTCCCTCCCGCTAATTGGGCAACTTTTGCAAATGTTTTGATACCTGAGTGAGGGAAATGCTGTAAATTAAATAAATTAAGAGGACTTGATGCATTTTGAAAGATGAGACATTCAAGATTATAATAAATACCGTTTTGATATCATACAAGCAAGCTAAAAACACAAAAGTGCATTTTACATTTCCATATCATACAACTCATGTCATATACAGTGTCAATGTTTATGATCAATACATTTGATGTAGAGTTACAAGTTGACATGGTGTAATACCCTGGGTTGTTCTGAACCGAATGAGTGTCACGTTCTGACCTTAGTTCCTTTTTTATGTCTTTATTTTAGTGTGGTCAGAGCATGAGTTGGGGTGGGCATTCTATGTTGTTTTTCTATGTTTTGTTCTGTTGTTCTATTTTTATGTGTTTGGCCTAGTATGGTTCTCAATCAGAGGCAGGTGTCAGTCGTTGTCTCTGATTGGGAGCCATATTTAGGTAGCCTGTTTTACTTTGTGTTTTGGTGGGTGGTTGTTTCCTGTGTCTGTGTTTGCACCATACGGGACTGTTTCGATTTTTGTTTGTTCATTCACGTTGTTATTTTGTATTTTTGTAGTGTTCAGTTTTATATATTAAAATGGACACTTACCACGCTGCACATTGGTCCGATATCTCTTACTCCTCGTCAGAAGAAGAGGAAAATATCTTCCTTTTATGAATCCTGTCTGATTGTGAGGAGTAATGTCCAGCAGCACCTTTATAATTCTTCAAGCAATACAATTTGCCAATATTTTTTTTGCGTCGCAACATTGAAGGGTGAGTGGCCTCCAATTTTTTTTTTAAGAGATTGGGTGTCACGACTTCCGCCGAAGTTGACTCCCCTGCCTGTTCGGGCGGTGCTCGGCGGTCGTCGTCACCGTCCTACTAGCCGCCACCGATCCCTTTTTCGTTTGTCTGGTTGTTTTGTCTTATTAGTTGCACCTGTTTTTGTTTCGTAATGAGCTTCCCTATAATTAGGAGTAAGACCCGCCCTTGTTTTGTGCGGGATTGTTTTTTTGTTACGTGTGTGTATTTTGGGTGTTTGGCAAGTGTTTCTCTACGCCCTGGATGTTCGGGCTTATTCAGTTCTTGTGGAGAATAAATATAAAGTATATTTTTTTCCCAAGCGGCTCTCTCTCTCTGCGTCTGGTTCTTTCGCCAACCTAGTCCCGCGTGACAGAATCCCGCACCTCGCAAAATGGAACCAGCAGGAGCAGCCTCGTCTCCTCTCCCATCGATGGAAGAAAGGGTCCTCCATCACACCAGTGTTCTCCACAGAATTGGGTCGGCTATGGACCAAATGATGGAGAGGATGGATCGATGGGAGAGGAGTGGCATTCCCACCGCATCTTCAGCACCCCCTCCTCCAACACCTCCTGTTCCTGTTTCAGCATCCGGCTCCGGGGCTCTTCGGCTGGCGCTCCCACGGGAGTATGATGGAACGGCAGCCGGGTGTCAGGGGTTTCTTCTCCAGCTGGAGCTTTACCTGGCGACCGTGCGTCCTACTCCCTCCGGAGAGGAGAGCGTGAGCGCCCTCGTCTCCTGTTTTACTGGACGAGTTCTTGAATGGGCCAACGCAGTGTGGAATGGCCCAGACTCGGCGAGGGATCATTACCCTGAGTTCACCCGCCGATTCCGAGCTGTGTTTGACCACCCACCAGAGGGTCGTGCGGCGGGTGAACGGCTTTTCCACCTGCGTCAGGAGACGAGGAGCGTACAGGACTTTGCCCTGGAGTTCAGGACCTTGGCTGCAGGAGCAGGGTGGAACGACAGGGCCTTAATAGACCATTTCCGATGTAGCCTTAGGGAGGACGTCCGCAGGGAGCTAGCGTGTCGGGACACCACACTCACGCTGGACGAACTTATTGACATGGCCATCCGTCTTGACAACTTGCTGGCTGCCCGCGGACGTTCGGAACAGGTCCTGTCGTTTCCACCTCCTAGCCCTCCTGCTCCTATCCCTATGGAGTTAGGGGGGGCAGCGTCAAGGGGAACCGGAGAAGGAGTGTCCTCCTGCACCAGTTGTGGTCGGCGAGGGCACACGGCCGACCGGTGCTGGAGGAACTCTTCTGGGAGTCGGGAAGGCAGGCGGAACACTACTCGATCACCCCAGGTGAGTCAGCACCAGACTTACCCAGAGCTTCCTGTGAGTCATATGTATGTGTTAACCTATTTCCCTGGGTTTTCTCCCTCTCTACAGCATAAGGCGCTAGTCGATTCAGGCGCAGCTGGGAATTTTATTGATCGGGGTCTCGCATTAAGGCTAGGGATTCCCCTTGTGTCGTTAGACCTACCTTTCCCCGTGCACTCCTTAGATAGCCGACCATTAGGGTCAGGAATGGTCAGGGAGGCCACGGTACCACTGGACATGGTAACACAGGGTAGTCATAAGGAGCAGATTAGTCTGTTCCTTATCAACTCACCTGCGTTTCCAGTGGTATTGGGAATTCCCTGGCTAGCTCAGCACAACCCGGTGATTTCCTGGAAACAGGGGGCTCTTAAGGGGTGGTCAGAGGAGTGTTCAGGCAGGTGTCTAGGAGTTGACGTTGGTGCGACTACGGTGAAGAGTCCAGACCAGGTTTCCACCGTGCGCATTCCCTCTGAATATGCCGATTTGGCTATCGCCTTCAGTAAAAGGAAGGCGACCCAATTACCACCCCATCGACGAGGGGACTGCGCGATAAACCTCCTGGAGAACGCTGCACTTCCTAGGAGTCACGTGTATCCTTTGTCCCAGGAGGAGACAGCGGCTATGGAGACATATGTTACTGAATCACTGGGACAGGGATACATTCGGCCCTCCGCATCACCTGTCTCCTCGAGCTTCTTTTTTGTGAAGAAGAAGGATGGCGGTTTACGCCCGTGCATTGATTATCGAGGTCTAAATTCCATCACAGTGGGGTTTAGTTACCCACTACCTCTTATCGCTACGGCGGTGGAATCATTTCACGGGGCACGCTTCTTCACAAAATTGGACCTGAGGAGTGCGTATAATCTGGTGCGTATTCGGGGAGGAGATGAGTGGAAAACCGCATTTAGTACTACATCTGGCCATTATGAGTACCGCGTCATGCCATATGGGTTGAAAAATGCTCCAGCTGTCTTTCAATCCTTCGTAGATGAGATTCTCCGAGACCTGCTCGGGCAGGGAGTGGTAGTGTACATTGATGACATCTTGATCTACTCTGCCACCCGCGCGGCGCATGTGTCTCTGGTGCGTAAGGTACTTGGGCGACTGCTGGAGCATGACCTGTATTGCAAGGCGGAGAAATGTGAGTTCTTCAAACAGGCCGTTTCCTTCCTGGGTTATCGTATTTCCACCTACGGGTTGGTGATGGAGGATGACCGCGTTACAGCCGTGCGTAATTGGCCGACTCCGACCACGGTGAAAGAGGTGCAGCGGTTTTTAGGGTTTGCCAATTACTACCGGAGGTTTATCCGGGGTTTTGGTCAGGTGGCTGCTCCCATTACCTCACTGCTGAAGGGAGGACCGGTGCGCTTGCGTTGGTCAGCAGAGGCGGACAGAGCTTTCAGTCGTCTGAAGGAGCTGTTTACCAATGCGCCCGTGTTGGCGCATCCGGACCCCTCTTTAGCTTTCATAGTTGAGGTGGATGCGTCCGAGGCGGGGGTCGGGGCCGTGCTGTCCCAGCGCTCGGGCGAACCACCCAAGCTCCGCCCTTGTGCCTTCTTTTCGAGGAAACTCGGTCCGGCGGAGCGAAACTATGATGTGGGGGACCGGGAGTTGTTAGCTGTAGTCAAGGCTCTGAAGGTGTGGAGACATTGGCTTGAGGGGGCGAAACACCCTTTTCTCATCTGGACTGACCATCGTAATCTCGAGTACATCCGGGAAGCGAGGAGACTAAATCCGCGTCAAGCTAGATGGGCCATGTTTTTCACCCGGTTTCAGTTCACCATCTCATACCGACCAGGCTCCCAGAACACCAAGGCCGTCTCTATGATACCGAGGAGCGGTCCGTTGAGCCTCGTGGCACCGGTGGTATGGGAGGTGGACGCTGAGATAGAGAGAGCCTCACGGTTAGAGCAGACCCCTCCTAACTGTCCAGCGGGGGTTCAGTACGTGCCGGGAGGGGTCCGGGATAAGCTAATCCGTTGGGCTCATACTCTCCCCTCCTCGGGTCATCCTGGCATCGAGAGGACAGTGCGGAGTCTTAGAGGGAGATACTGGTGGCCCACGTTGGCTAAGGACGTGAGATTTTATGTCTCCTCCTGCTCGGTGTGTGCTCAGAGCAAGGCTCCTCGGCACTTGCCTAGAGGGAAGTTACAGCCCCTCCCCGTTCCACAACGGCCGTGGACACACTTATCGGTGGACTTTCTTACCGATCTTCCCCCGTCCCAGGGAAGTACTACGATTTTGGTCGTTGTGGATCGGTTTTCCAAGTCCTGCCGTCTCATCCCGTTGCCCGGTCTCCCTACGGCCCTGCAGACTGCGGAAGCCTTGTTTACCCATGTCTTCCGGCACTATGGGGTGCCTGAGGATATCGTTTCTGATCGGGGTCCCCAATTCACGTCCAGAGTTTGGAGGGCGTTTATGGAAAGACTGGGGGTCTCGGTCAGCTTGACCTCGGGTTTTCACCCCGAGAGTAATGGGCAGGTGGAACGCGTAAACCAGGATGTGGGCAGGTTTCTGCGGTCATATTGCCGGGACCGGCCTGGTGAGTGGACGAGGTATGTTCCTTGGGCTGAGCTCGCTCAGAACTCCCTCCGCCATTCCTCAACGAACATGTCCCCGTTTGAGTGTGTGTTAGGGTACCAGCCGGTCCTGGCCCCATGGCACCAGAGTCAGACCGAGGCTCCTGCGGTAGAGGACTGGGTACAGCGCTCCAAGGACACCTGGAAAGCCGTCCAGGAATCGCTAAAGTTAGCAGGACAACGGCAGAAGAGGAGCGCTGACCAGCACCGCAGTGAGGCCCCCGTGTTCACACCAGGGGACAGGGTCTGGCTCTCGACCCGAAACCTGCCTCTCCGCCTGCCCTGTCGGAAGCTGGGGCCGCAGTGTGTGGGGCCGTTTAAAGTCCTGAGGAGAATAAACGAGGTGTGTTATAGGTTACAACTCCTTAGGTATTACCGTATTAACCCCTCGTTTCATGTGTCTCTCCTCAGGCCGGTGGTGGCTGGTCCCCTGCAAGAAGGTGAGGTGCCTGAGGTCCCTCCACCCCCTCTGGAGATCGAGGGGTCCCCGGCGTACACAGTACGTGCCATTCTGGACTCGAGACGCCGGGTGAGGGGCCTACAGTACCTCGTGGACTGGGAGGGGTACGGTCCGGAGGAGAGATGCTGGGTTCCGGTGGGGGACATTTTAGATCCTACTTTACTGAGAGACTTCCACCGCCTCCACCCGGATCGCCCGGCACCTCGCCCTCCGGGTCGTCCTCGAGGCCGGTGGCGGCGCGCTGCGGGAGCCGCGCGTCAGGAGGGGGGTAATGTCACGACTTCCGCCGAAGTTGACTCCCCTGCCTGTTCGGGCGGTGCTCGGCGGTCGTCGTCACCGTCCTACTAGCCGCCACCGATCCCTTTTTCGTTTGTCTGGTTGTTTTGTCTTATTAGTTGCACCTGTTTTTGTTTCGTAATGAGCTTCCCTATAATTAGGAGTAAGACCCGCCCTTGTTTTGTGCGGGATTGTTTTTTTGTTACGTGTGTGTATTTTGGGTGTTTGGCAAGTGTTTCTCTACGCCCTGGATGTTCGGGCTTATTCAGTTCTTGTGGAGAATAAATATAAAGTATATTTTTTTCCCAAGCGGCTCTCTCTCTCTGCGTCTGGTTCTTTCGCCAACCTAGTCCCGCGTGACATTGGGTCTATGTATTGCTCCCTGGCTTCAGTAGAAGAGAGATCAGTTCCTCTTTTTGTGTGTCCGACAGTTTGCCATTTCTATACGAGTAATTAAAACATGATAGTACTTTATTGGATAAAGCAATCAATTAATCACATTTATTTATAAAGCTCTTTTTACATCAGTTGATGTCACAAAGTGCTTGTACAGAAACCCAGCCTAAAATACCAAAGAGCAAGCAATGCAGATGTAGAAGCACGGTGGCTAGAAAAAACTCACTAGAAAGGCAGGAACCTAGGAAAAAACCTAGAGAGGAACCAAGCTCTGAGGGGTGGCCAGTCCTGTTCTGGAGATTATAAGAGTACATGGCCATTAAGGTCAGATCATTCTTCAAGATGTTCAAATGTTAATAGATGACCAGCAGGGTCAAATAATAATCACAGTGGTTGAAGAGGGTGCAACAGTTCAGCACCTCAGGAGTAAAAGTCAGTTGGCTTTTCATAGCCGAGCATTCAGAGGTCGAGACAGCAGGTGCGAGGGAGAGAGAGAGAGAGAGAGAGAGAGGGTCGAAACAGCAGGTCCGGTATAAGGTAGCAGGTCCGGTGAACAGGTCAGGGTTCCAAAGCTGCAGGCAATACAACAGAAACTGGATCAGCAGCGGGACAAAGTAGCACATCTGCTGAACAGGACAGGGTTCCATAGACAGTTAGAACAGCAGAAACTGGATCAGCAGCATGACCAAGTGAACTGGGGATGGGGACAGCCAGGAGTCGTGAGGCCAGGTAGTCCTGAGGCATGGTCCTAGGACTCAGGTCCTCTGGGAGGGGAGAGAGCGAGAGAGTATAAAGAGTAAGAGGGAGCATACTTAAGATAACACAGGACACCAGATAAGAGAGAAGAAATACACCAGATAGGACAGACTGACCCTAGCCCCCTCGGCACATAGACTATTGCAGCATAGATAATGGGGACTGAGACAGGGGGATCCGAAGACATTGTGGCCCTGTCCGACGATATCCCCGGAAAGGGCCAACCAGGCAGGATATAACCCTACCTACTTTGCCAAAGCAGCCCACGAAGATCTCCCCTACCACATAAGCCCGTTGGGTGCAGGACTGGACAGGAAGATAACGTCAATGACTTAACCCACTCAAGTTGAGTATAGCGGGGTAAAAGTCTGGCAAGACATGATGCACTACTCTATAGGGTCAGAGGCAGATAATCCAAGTGGAGAGAGGGCAGCCGGCCAGGCAAAGACAGCAAGGGTGGTTCGTCACTGCAGTGCCTTACCATTCACCTTCGCAACCCTCAATCATAGAACCTACTGAATAGATGAGTCTTCAGTAAAGACTTAAAAGTTGATACCGAATTTACGTCTCTCACATGGATCGGCAGACCATTCCATAAAAATGTAGTTCTATAGGAAAAAGCCCTGCCTCCATCTTCTTGCATAGAAATTCTAGAAACAATAAGCAGGCCTGTGTCTTGTGACCATAGTGTACGTGTAGGTAGGTATAGCAAGACCAAATCGGAGAGATAGGTGGGAGCAAGTTCATGTAATGCTTTGTAGGTTAACAATAAAACCTTGAAATCAGCCCTAGCCTGACCAGGAGGGTCCAGAGTAACGCCAAGGTCCTGTATTTGAGATGACTGTGCAACCATTGATATGAATTGTCAGATCAAACGGCAGATCTCTGAGGTTCTTGAGACCTAGAACTAGCATCTCTGTTTTGTCCTAGTTCAAAGTAAAACATTTGCCACCATCTATTTCCTTATGTCTGAAACACAGGCTTCCATGGTAGGCAATTGTGTGGGTTCATCATGTTTCAGTGAAAGGTACAGCTGTGTTCCATCTGCATAGCAGTGAAAGTTGACATTGTGTTTCCGAATGACATCACCAAGTGATTTTTATAGTGAAAATGGAACTTTGAGGAACACTGAAACTTACCATTGATTTGTCAGAGGACAAAGCATCCACAGAGATTAACTGATATCTTTCCGACAAATAAGATCTAAACCAGGCAAGAACTTGTCCGCGTAGCCCAATTTGGGTTTCCAATCTCTCCAAAAGAATGGGGTCTAAAATGATGGGGTCTAAAACCAGACTGGAGCGTTTGGTTTATATTATTTGTCTTCAGGAAGGCAGTGAGTTGCTGGGCAACAGCTTTCAAAATATTTTGAGAGGAATGGGAGATTCGATATAGGCCTATAGTTTTTTGGTGATCTTTCAGTAGTTCATAAAATGTTTGATATATCTCTATTGGAATACCATCGAGGCCAGGCTTTACCCTGTCTGAACAATTTTTTTTGTATCACAGATACAGTGGCAAGAAAAAGTATGTGAACCCTTTGGAAATACCTGGATTTCTGCATAAATTGGTCATAACATTTGATCTGATCTTCATCTAGGTCACAACAGACAGTCTGCTTAAACTAATAACACAAACAATTATACGTTTTCATGTCTTTATTGAACACACCGTGTAAACATTCACAGTGCAGGGTGGGGAAAGTATGTGAACCCTTGGATTTAATAACTGGTTGACCCTCCTTTGGCATCAATAACCTCAACCAAACAATTTCTATAGTTGCGGATCAGACCTGCACAACAGCCAGGGGGAATGTTGGACCATTCCTCTTTACAAAACTGTTTCAGTTCAGCAATATTCTTGGGATGTCTGGTGTGAACTGCTCTCTTGAGGTCATGCCACAGCATCTCAATCGGGTTGAGGTCAGGACTCTGACTGGGCCACTCCAGAAGGCGTATTTTCTTCTGTTGAAGCCATTCTGTCGTTGATTTACCCAACATCACCCAACTTCTGTTGAGCTTCAATTGGCGAACAGATAGCCTTACATTCTCCTGCAAAATGTCTTGATAAACTTGGGAATTCATTTATCCATCGATGATAGCAAGCTGTCCAGGCCCTGAGGCAGCAAAGCAGCCCCAAACCATGATGTTGCCTCCACCATACTTTACAGTTGGGATGAGGTTTTGATGTTGGTGTGCTGTGCCTTTTTTTCTCCACACATAGTGTTGTGTGTTCCTTCCAAATAACTCAACTGTAGTTTCATCTGTCCACAGAATATTTTGCCAGTAGTGCTGCGAAACATCCAGGTGCACTTTTGCAAACTTCAGATGTGCAGCATGGTTTTTTTGGACAGCAGTGGCTTCTTCCATGGTGTCCTCCCATGAACACCATTCTTGTTTAGTGTTTTACGTATCGTAGACTCGTCAACAGAGATGTTAGTATGTTCCAGAGATTTCTGTAAGTCTTTAGCTGACACTCTAGGATTCTTCTTAACCTCATTGAGCATTCTGCGCTCTGCTCTTGCAGTCATCTTTGCAGGACGGCCACTGATAGGGAGAGTAGAAACAATGCTGAACATTCAACATTTATAAACAATTTGTCTTACCGTGGACTGATGAACATCAAGGCTTTTAGAAATACTTTTGTAACCGTTTCCAGCTTTATACATGCCAACAATTCTTCTGCGATCTCTTTTGTTCGAGGCATGGTTTACTTCAGGCAATGCTTCTTGTGGATAGCAAACTCAAATTCTGTGAGTGTTTTTTATAGGGCAAGGCAGCTCTAACCAACATCTCCAATCTTGTCTCATTGATTGGACTCCAGGTTAGCGGACTCCAATTAACTTTTGGAGAAGTCATTAGCCTCGGGTTTCACATTATTTTTCCAACCTATACTGTGAATGTTTTTAAATGATGTGTTCAGTACAGTCAAGAAAAATGTGTAACTAGTTTAAGCACACATATGTTTGTCTATTGTTGTGACTTAGATGAAGATCAGATCAAATTTGATGACCGATTTATGCAGAAATCCAGTTAATTCCAAAGGGTTCACATACTTTTTCTTGTCACTGTAGTTTAACATGACTTTTTGCGAGAAGGATATCACAAAACTAATTTTCAAGTGAGGTTGGAGGAACTTAACAAGAGAACATTTGTTTGGTGAGATAAGGATTTCTCCATCATTTGTAACAATTTTGTGTAGGTTCTTTTTGTCGCATTTCTATGTTGAAGGTTTAGAAAAAACATGTTGCAGTTTTCGCCGTTATCCAATTTTCTCCGTTTTTTAGATAAATGAAACCCGATCTTTCCTGAATAAGGTCCTCAACCTCTTTTGTTTTGCGTCTAGATTATTCACTGCTTCTGTCTTACATTTATCAACATCATTGATGTGAAATGTTAGATTTTCTATTTCTGTTGTAAGTCTTTTCTCCGTTGACCAATACTGTTTTTGTTTTTGGAATGGCCTCAAAAGGCACATTTAAAGGCATCCCTCACAATAAGTGTAAGTCCCCTTCTTTCTCGCACTCTCCCTCTCCCTCTCCTCCCCTCTGTTCTGGGTCAAACCAATTTAACAGCACTAACAAGTCTTGAAGAAGTCAAATTCAGCTCTATTCCTCCCTCAGCAGTCCAGCGGGGATAGCCAAATTGGCTATGTTCACTGTGCGGGTGAGAGAACACTGGAGAGGCAGGGTTCTTAGAAACAGATCTGCCACGTCATTCAGTTCCCAAAAAGCATTATGAACACCTCCAGGACGGATTATTACAATGACTGTTTGTTAATGCACCACACTGACAATGTTGATTAGCTCCCCCCACCCTCTCTCCATCACTTTATCCAAATGTCAGCAACACAGAATTTCTATCAGTCATAACTAAAAGACCATATGCCACGATGAATATTTGCATTATCACACTTCATCAGAAATACATTAAAGAGTATGATCTAAGTGTCTGCGGAGTGTTCATTAAGAGATATTACTTGGCCTGTCATTGCATACATAATTTATGTTTTAAATTAAGATACATTATTAAGGGATGTAGGTTGTGTAGTAATTTAGTGGGCTAAAGTCAGATTATACTGAAGACACTCTATGGGCCTAAAATGTCTGTGCCATCTGTAACAATAATGGTGGGTAAGGATGAGAGCATAATATACAATGCTTTAAGATTATGTAATATTCCATCATGTTTCATTATGCTTACTCAGGTACTGTACAGTAATATCCTGGTATATGATACACAGCTCCGCTGCCCATGAATGTGTAAATGCTTATAAAGTATGTACCACTGGAGACTTATAGTGTAAGTATGTACCGTACGCACCGTTAAGGCAATAATCCTGCTTGTCCCACCAGAACTGTTTTTATTAAAGGAATGAGCACCCTTCCCACTCGTCTCAGAACTTTAGACTGTGAGGAGAGGGCACAGGAAATAAAGGAGAATATGTGTCAATCAGCAGTGGGATGGATTCGTACCCATGCCGACACGGGACATGTGTGCAATGGCGGCAAGAGTTTGAGGAAAGGAGACATCACCGCATGATGCTATATGATCAAATGAGCCACCTTTGATACAGGTACAAATGTTTGCCCAATGCCCACTGATGCATATAAAGTCAACATGGTTCATTGTCATACTTGTCTTTCTAACACAAAATGAATGGTTCTTTGTTGACAGAAGCGTGGGTTAGGTTCAGTGACTAATACACTATGCAAACACAGGCATGTGGACATTACATTTGCATAGTGAACATAATAACGATGTACACACTACAGTCTTACAAGGAGATGCTGTCTGCATCGATAGAAGGTAAACAAAGGAACATACCCCTCGATACATACATAACACATGCACGCACGCACACACGCACACCAGAATGCTTTCCTGAAATATTTACTCTAATCTCAAAGTTGTATAAGATCTAGGTTAAATCCTACATACAATAAGCTCCAGAATTGCAAACTTGGCATTTGGATATGGCCATGTTTATCTAACTTGATTTGGATGGATACAGTGTTAGAAACAGCAGGTGAGAGTGATGTTTCAGTACAGGGGTCTTCACTACAGGGGCTGGTCAGGGGCTACTACCAACATCGTCTCATTAGATTATGTCAAAATAGGGACATTTAACCATTTATCATCATCATACATACATACATACATACATACATACATACATACATACATACATACAATGACCCCAAGCATACTTCCAAAGTTGTGGCAAAATGGCTTAAGGATCACAAAGTCAAGTTATTGGGGTGGCCCTCACAAAGCCCTGACCTCAATCCTATAGAACATTTGTGGGCAGAACTGAAAAAGCATGCGCGAGCAAGGAGGCCTACAAACCTGACTCAGTTACACCAGCTCTGTCAGGAGGAATGGGCCAAAATTCACCCAATTTATTGTGGGAAGCTTGTGGAAGGCTACCCAAAACGTATGACCCAAGTTAAACAATTTAAAGGCAATGCTACCAAATAATAATTGAGTGTATGTAAACTTCTGACCCACTGGGAATGTGATGAAAGAAATGAAAGCTGAAATAAATCATTCTCTCTACTATTATTCTGACATTTCACATTCTTAAAATAAAGTGGTGATCCTAACTGACCTAACCTTACGAGGAATTAATGTCAGGAATTGTGCAAAACTGAGTTTAAATGTATTTGGCTAAGGTGTATGTAAACTTCGGACTTCAACTGTATATACAATATGCCATTTAGCAGACGCTTTAATCCAAAGTGATTTACAGTCACGCATGCATACGGTACGTTTTACGTACGTATCAGAACTCAGGATGACTTCTTATGGCTGCAATCCCGTTAACGGGATGACATGACAACAGCCAGTGAAAGTGCAGGGCGCCAAATTCAAACAACAGAAATCTCATAATTTAAATTTCTCAAACATACATGTATTTTATACCATTTTAAAGGTAATCTTGTTGTTAATCCCACCAAAGTGTCCGATTTCAAATAGGCTACAGCGAAAGCACCACAAACGATTATGTTAGGTCACCGCAAAATCACAGAAAAACACAGTCATTTTTCCGGCCAAAGACAGGAGTCACAAAAAGCAGAAATAGAGATAAAACTAATCACTAACCTTTGATCTTCATCAGGTGACACTCATAGGACTTCATGTTACACAATACATATGTTTTGTTCGATAAAGCTCATATTTATATCCAAAAACCTCAGTTTACATTGGCGCCATGTTCAGAAATGCCTCCAAAATATCAGGAGAAATTGCAGAGAGCCACGTCAAATAACATAAATACTCATCATAAACTTTGATGAAAGATACATGTTTTACATAGAATTAAAGATACACTTATTCTTAATGCAACCGCTGTGTCAGATTTCAAAAAGCTTTACGGCAAAAGCACAATATTCAATAATCTGAGAACAGCGTTCAGCCACAAAAGGAAGCCATACAGTTACCTGCCAAATTGTGCAGTCAACAAAACTCATAAAAAGCATTATAAATCTTCACTTACCTTTGCTGATCTTCGTCGGAATGCACTCCCAGGACTCCCACTTCCACAAGAAATGTTCGTTTTGTTCGGTAATGTCCATCATTTATGTCCAAATAGTTATTTTTGTTAGCGTGTTTGGTAAACAAATCCAAAGTCAGGAAGCGCGTTCACTAAAAGCTGACGAAATGTCAAAAAGTTCCGTAACAGTCAGTAGAAACATGTCAAACGATGTATTGAATCAATCTTTAGAATGTTTTTAACATAAATCTTCAGTAACGTTCCAACCGGAGAATTATGTTGACTTCAGATATGTGATGGAACAGAGCTCCCTCTCACGTGAACGCGCATGGCCAGAGCATGGCCAGGTCATGGCCAGGTCATGGTAGACCTGACTATTTCCTGTCTCCTTCGGCCCCACTTCACAGTAGAGGCATCAGACAAGGTTCTACAGACTGTTGACATCTAGTGGAAGCCGTAGGAAGTGCAAACTCATCCATATCCCACTGTTTGTTTAATAGGGGCTGTGTTGAAAATCTACCAACCTCAGAATTCCCACTTCCTGTTTGGATTTTTCTCATGTTTTTGCCTGCCATATGAGTTCTGTTATACTCACAGACATCATTCAAACAGATTTAGAAACTTCAGAGTGTTTTCTATCCAATACGAATAATATTGGAAAGCCTCTGTGCACCTTTCATCCAAGCTACTCAATACTGCCCCTGCAGCCATAAGAAGATAAGGCCCACATGCAGACAGCTAGAGTCACAGATGCTTACTGACCCAAACAGGGGGCAGGCAAAGGCAGGCAGAGGTCCGTAATCCAGGGCAGAGTGAATAAGGTACAGAACAGCAGGCAGGCTCGGGGTCAGGACAAGCAGAAGTTCGTAACCAGGACATAGTCAGGCAGGTACACAACGGCAGGCAGGCTCGGGGTCAGGGCAGGCAGAATGGTCAGAACTGGGTAAACTAGGAAACAGAACATGAGAAAGCAGGGAGACGGGAAAACGCTCTGGTAAGACCTGACAAGACAAACTGGCAACAGAAACAGAGAACACATGTATAAATACACTGGGGATAATGAGGAAGATGGGAAACACCTGGAGGGGGGTGGAAACAAGCACAAAGACAGGTGAAACAGATCAGGGTGTGACAGTCCGGGTGGTCCGGGAATTGATCCAACTATAATGGCATTGCAAGCCGGGAACAATAGTATTTTAAGTGGGGGGATAAAGAAGGGGGAGAAGAACACACACACACACACAGCACCTAGGGGCCCAAGGTAATGAGTGTGCTTTGCAACTGAGTAACTCTGAGTGAATGACACAACAGCATCCAAACATATGACAGCATCCATCCAAACAGAGGAAAGGTTATTGTTTCAGAAGTAGATAAAAAGAGGTAGAGTATGGCAATATGGAAACTAGTGACTAGGTGCCACTTATGGAACCAAGCATGGGTCGGGTTGACTGGCAGTTGACAGGTACTGGTGGCAGTATACTTTGGCTCAGGAGGACATGCACTGAACGTGGTCTGGGCCTCCGTTCTCTTCATCGGAGGAATCTGGAGAGCTTCGCGATTAATCAGTGTCTTAAACTGAGAAAGGGAGAAAGAGAACGAAAGACAGCGAGAACGTGAATGTTCAATCTCAACACAAATGTCATCGTAGCTACTACTGGGGAGAGAGAGAGAGAGATGTACTGATTTGATTACGGAAATAGAGAGGACACACGGAATGTGGGTTATTGTGTGCTCCACTCACCCTCAGGGGCTGTCTTTTTCTCATGTGCCTCACGAGGAACCACAGCAGCTGTGTGTGTGTACTGGTCTCAAAGGCAAACACTGTCCTCATCACGCTTGCGCATGTTCTTCTTCATCACCTTCAACAACTACAACAGTCACATTAAAACGTACAGCTTCGGTATGCAGTATCCAAGTGGTGCTATGCAGTGTCTATATGCAGTGGGATATGTTTGTGACATTGGTGATATGTCGAGGTTTGTATGAGTAGAAGGATAAGTGCCGTACATCTTTCAGGCTCTTGAATCCTGTGGGGTTCTCGGCAGAGGGGGACCACAGTTAAACGTCATGATACAGACCACTGGTGGTCTGTATTGGGAGGTGAAGGTGGGGCTCCGGCAAATGAACCTGTGACAGATTAGTGAGTGAGAATGAAACTGATACTGATACTGTAGAGTTTTGTTCGAGGGTATTACTTGTGTCATCCCATTGTCTCAATCAGCAAAGCCATTTTTCATTGTCATACATCTTACCACCCACCATCCCCCTCTCTCTCCCTCACCAGTCCTCCTCTGTCTCCCTCCGTGAACTGGATGATGCGAGAAGAGACCTTGTCCCCACATGTAGATGTATCCACAGTCGGTGTCGCTGACCACAAACATAAAAGCAACCCCCTTCAATGTGAGAAGGAGAAATAAAGAGGGAGAAATAGGAGGAAAAGAGAGAGTAGCACACTGGAATTCTAAGTTATAACATGGTAGTACAGTGTTGTTCATGTGTCTTATAACTGACCAGTTCATAATCATTCCTTCCTCTTTTTGTCCCAGTACCTCTAGCGTTGTTGCGATGGCACTTGTATCTCCTGCGGTAATCGGTACCGTAAGACCTCTGAACAGACAGACAGACGGACAGCTACAGACAGACGTGTCACAGATGGGAAGGACAGACACGAGGAAAGTTATAAGAGTCAAAGCAATTAAGACATGAATAAAACTGTGTTTGACTCCTTGTGTTTTCCCTGTGCCGTCATAACTGCAGTGGACACTAAGCAGGTAATGTTTGTTTTGGACTAGCTGTACAACAGGTGAGATGGACAGAACCTCTTCAGTACGCCACCATTATAATTGTCATTGATCTTCCTCTGGTCATATATCCTACAGCGGAAGAAGGGGAAGAGAGGTGAGAGAGAGATTGCAAGAATGCACTTTCTAATTCTGTCTCATAACACACCTGTGAGAGGGATTGGAGTCTCAGCTGACATACTGATCTCTCCCATCCACGGCAAAGTGAAGAACAATAAGCAGTACATAACAAACCGAATGTAAACTAGGCTACTACAGTCAGCCGACTAGAACGCATGGTGTTATTGGGGAATGTGTCAGAATTCAAGCAATTAGGCTAATCAAGCATCATAGCAAACGAGTCAAATTAGGCTATATCAGCTATTACATTTACATTTAAGTCATTTAGCAGATGCTCTTATCCAGAGCGACTTACAAATTGGTGCATTCACCTTATGATATCCAGTGGAACAACCACTTTACAATAGTGCATCTAACTCTTTTAAGGGGGGGGGGGGTTTAGAAGGATTACTTTATCCTATCCTAGGTATTCCTTAAAGAGGTGGGGTTTCAGGTGTCTCCGGAAGGTGGTGATTGACTCCGCTGACCTGGCGTCGTGAGGGAGTTTGTTCCACCATTGGGGTGCCAGAGCAGCGAACAATTTTGACTGGGCTGAGCGGGAACTGTACTTCCTCAGAGGTAGGGAGGCGAGCAGGCCAGAGGTGGATGAACGCAGTGCCCTTGTTTGGGTGTAGGGCCTGATCAGAGCCTGAAGGTACGGAGGTGCCGTTCCCCTCACAGCTCCGTAGGCAAGCACCATGGTCTTGTAGCGGATGCGAGCTTCAACTGGAAGCCAGTGGAGCTATGTGAAGCTAACTAGACTGATGTTGGAACATTGCTGTGGGGACTTGTTTCCATTCAGCCACAAGAGCATTAGTGAGGTCATCCCTTCAAGCCTTATTCAGCACTGCTTTACAGAGGTAATCTCAAAACACAAAGCCCCTAGTGGAGCTACAAACAGACTATATAAGTAGTGAGTGGAGTTACAAACATACAATCTGCAAAGAAAATCGTATTGGACTCGCGGTAGCGCCGTAACGCTGGCTAGCGTATTAGCTCGAGTTGGGCCTACCCCCACACCAAAGCTAGTTAGCGTTGCTAGCTAACGACTCAGAATAATGACCATACTCACCCCTGGATGTGTCAATTGCCTACAACTGACACAGAACATCGCTGATTTGGATTAAAGAAGATGAACAGCTGATTGACTCTTTGCTTGAGTCCGCAAAAAATGTGGTGAACGAAGACACTTGCCCCATGGCTTGTCACCACGGCCTCGGAAGAGCCTGCAGCTGTGAGACATACTTTGATCCCGCTAGAAGAGCCTTGGCCATTACCGGGAGCTATACTCAAGCACCCGGTATGATCCACTGCCTCTGCTCTGCCTCAGGAGCCATGGATTACTGTACGGAAACCCCAAAACCTTGGCAGGAAAACGCCAAGGCCAAGTGATGCCTTGGAACTGGGAAACAGATACCGGGTATTGGAAGAGTAGGATATATCTGCGTCTGGCCCCAAAGGAACGAACAACTCCGCCCGGAAGCAAGTTCGACCCCTGCCATCTTAACAATTTACAACGGAACAGCCCTTACAACTAGCCCCGAACAGCTTTCTAGGAGGAAGATAACTCAAGAGAGACGCAACTTTAAAAATGTACCAAGCAGCAGTCCCACTGTCCTTATTGTGGGCTCATCCATGATCCAAAATGTTTCTATTAGGAAAGCAGAGACCATCTGTTATGCGGGTGCCCGGATCCAGGACATTGACTGTATGATCCCGCTACTCATTAGTGAACACCCGACTGCCTCTGCTATCACTGTCCATGTAGGGTCAAATGATATTAAACTACAGCAATCTGAGCAATTTAAAAAGGACTTTAAATCACTGATTCATACTCTACTTAAATCAGGTAAACAATGCCTCATTTCAGGTCCACTCCCATCCCCACGCTCTACAGATAATCATTTCAGTCTACAGATAATCATTTCAGTCGTATACACCAGCTACACATCTGGCTTAAAGGTTATTGTTGTTCAATACGCATGCAATAGGTGGACAATTATAAAAGCTTTTCTACATCGACCAAATGTATTTCTCCGGGATGGATTACATCTGAATAGGTAGGGTACAAGCATTCTCTCCTCAAAACTGGCTCTCACTTCAGCCTCATACAGATCATGTGAGAATTGACAATATATAGCCATGAGGGTCGATACTCGGGATTGGTCGATTTCCCCGTCAGACTATACTCATTGCTCCCCCCACAGCTTTCAATAGCTCTACAGGTGCTGCTAACATGGATGAAACTTTGATTGACTTCATGTTATTGTTACACTCTTGTCAAGGTACCCTGTTGCCACTTCCTCGTACAGGCAGAGGGGTTATTGTTAGAAGTAATCTCGTCTCCATCCAACTCAGGCCTGTCAGCAGTTACACGAGGAAGCGTCGCTCATCTAATATTACCTTGAATGCTCCATCTGATATGAGCTCTCGAAACAGTGGCCTTGGAATTATTCATTTGAATGCTAGAAGCTTGATCCAAAAGTTAGATTTGATTGAAATACTGGTCTCACAATCACATGTTGACATATTGATTATATCTGAATCCTGGCTCTGTGTCTCTGTTCCAGACTCAGATGTTCTGTTAGCTGGGTATAATGTCTACAGAGCAGACAGAGTGAGTAGAAGTGGAGGTATTGCCATATATGTTAAACGCAACCTAGATGTCACTGTGTCCATTTCAACTTCTGTTCTGAAACAGTATGAATGCTTAGTTCTAAATGTGTGCCTTGGTCATAATGCACTATTAACGCTAGCGGGAGTTTATCGCCCACCCTCAGCTCCGGTATCTGCTCTATGCAAATTGTTTGAGTTAATGTCTAATTATGCAAACTCTGAATTATTGATTGTCGGAGATCTCAATCAGGACAGGCTGATGCCAGCATCGTTTAAATTAAAAGACATTTGTAATGAACTAAATCTTACTCGACTAATAACTATACCTACCTGTCCTAATACAAAAGACCCGAAAAAAAATCTACATTAATAGACCTTATCTTAACAAATACACCTCACAAATATATAGCTAGTGGGTTATTTGCAAATGACATCAGTGACCACTGCCCTATTGCATGTATCAGAGATACGAGGCTAAAAAAGCCTGATCCCCGTATAATTCTAAAGAGAAATGTCTTTATCCATGACCTTTATTACTCAGAGCTTTTATTCGTAAACTGCATAATGGACCCAGTTCTAGTCTTCTCTTTCTTTCATCAATTTTTACCTTCATGGCTGATAAATAGTTTGAAATTGTATCTGGAGCATCAGCATTTGTGGGTTCGATTACAGGCTCAAAATGGCCAGAAACAAATAACTTCCTTCTGAAACTCATCAGTCTATTCTTGTTCTGTGAAATGAAGGCTATTCCATGCGAGAAATTGCCAAGAAACTGAAGATCTCGTACAACGTTGTGTACTACTCCCTTCACAGAACAGTGCAAACTGGCCCTAACCAGAATATAAAAAAGAGTGGGAGGCCCCAGGGCACAACTGAGCAAGAGGACAAGTACATTAGAGTGTCTAGTTTGAAAAACAGACACCTCACAAGTCCTCAACTGGCAGCTTCATTAAATAGTACCCGCAAAACACCAGTCTCAACGTCAACAGTGAAGAGGCGACTCCGGGATGCTGGCCTTCTAGGCAGAGTTGCAAAGAAAAATCCATATCTCAGACTGGCTAATAAAAAGAAAAGATTAAGATGGGCAAGAGAACACAGACACTGGACAGAGGAACTCTGCCTAGAAGGCCAGCATCCCGAAGTCAGGTTTTCTAATGATCAATTAGCCTTTTAAAATGATAAACTTGGATTAGCTAACTCAACGTGCCATTGGATCACAGGAGTGATGGTTGCTGATAATGGGCCTCTGTACGCCTATGTAGATATTCCATTAGAAAAATCTGCCGTTTCCAGCTACAATAGTCATTTACAACATTAACAATGTCTACATTGTATTTCTGATCAATTTGATGTTATTTTAATGGACAAAATACAGGTTTTTCAAAAACAAGGACATTTCTAAGTGACCCCAAACTTTTGAACGGTAGTGTACATTCTCCTGTGTCCGTGAGAATCAAGGTTACCGCAAAATGCAAGCAATTTCGCTCTACGGTGTCCACAGATCGATTTGTAAGCGACAATGTCTGTCGGAACCGGTACCAGAACCATGCAGGTCCCCCTAAACAGGGACTTTACATCGGTTATTAAAAGGGGCAGTCGGCTATTTGAGACCATGTTTAACTGAAGCTGTGCGGTATGACAAGCCATACACGTGACTCCGTCTAGGATGCTATCTGATGCTCCCCATCCATGCCAGACCTGGATTCAATTACTCTTAAGAATAGCCCCAAAACCACAAGCCCCGCCCATCTGGCACTCCAGGCAGGCTAGAGCAAATGCTCAAAGTATTTGAATGATTTCAAATAGCATTTCCACCCAGGTCTGATCCATGCCGCTGTCCCTGTCAGTCCTGTGCACGGCATGTATGGCTGGATTAGCACGCCCTCACACACCAAGGAAACAGGGAGAGCAGACGCTTACACAGTATAGCCGACCCTGGGTTTGCACCCTGAGTCTAGACATGGGAAGGGTTGGGAAGCCGGAGAGAGAATTGGTGCGTGCTGCATAAGCTCTCTAGCAGTCACTGGGCTCCCCGGTTACTAATGCTATCGTGCGAGTTAGTTTAAAGAGAAAGGGTAAAAGGAGATCATGTATGTGTGTGTGTGTGTGTGTGAAAGAAAGAGGGCCAGAGGGAAATTGCATGTGTGTGTGCATGTTGTATGGTTGCGTGCATGTGTGATAGAGGGGTGGTGGGTTATTGGGATAATCAGTAACACTTTCTATTTTTTATTTCACCCTTAAAGTTGACTGAGAACACATTCTTATTTACAGCAATGACCTGGCCTGGGGAATAGTTACAGGGGGAGAGGAGGGGGGATGAATGAGCCAATTGGAAGCTGGGGATGATTTAACTAGGCCTTGCGTATGGTGATCTTAGGCTTGTGTGCGACTGCTCGGCCATGGAAACTAATTTCATGAAGCTCCCGATGAACAGTTCTTGCGCTGAAGATTGCTCCAGAGGCAGTTTGGAACAAGGTAGTGTGGCAACCGAGGACAGATGATTTTTACACGCTTCAGCACTCGGTGGTCTCGTTCTGTGAGCTTGTGTGGCCTACCACTTCGTGGCTGAGCCGTTGCTTCTCCTAGAGGTTTCCACTTCGCAATAACAGCACTTACAGTTGACCGGGCCAGCTCTAGCAGGGCAGAAATTTGACGAACTGACTTGTTAGAAAGATGACATCCTATGACGGTGCCACTTTGAAAGTCACTGACCTCTTCAGTAAGGCCATTCTACTGCCAATGTTTGTTTATGGAGATTGCATGGCTGTGTGCTTGGTTTTATACAGCTGTCAGTTTGGTTTCCTCTCTGATCCTATCTTTATTTATCCTTTAAATAAAAAAGCAGTGCCATATGGAGGAAGAATCTGTTCAATTTATATACTGTAAAGCTGGCAATATTAAGTTGCCAGCTTAATACTGTAATCTTCACCGCAGAGATGCTGTAATATATTTTACTGTACTATTTTCCTTACTGTAAAAACATATTACAGCATCCCTGCTGCAAATTTAGAATTGGCAATAGAAGTAACAACAGTTAACACATATGTAACCAAATAAGAGCATCATTGCAAAACAAATCTAAAAACTATATTGTGTGCCTGTGTGTGGGGTGTGTGATTGGGTACAATCCTAGTTCTATGATCAAGGGCAACTCTAATTAGGGGTATGGGGTTCAGAGGCGGTGAAACACACAACGGGACAGTTTGGGCAGGAGAACATCCAGGTTAGAGAAGTCAGCACAACATCAGGTGTTCCTCATGGGGCTCCGTATCAATCCTCCTCAGTTCTGATGTGTTAGCTCTTCTCACCCTTAATTAGGACAAGCATTGGAAAAGAAAGAATAGAATGAAAGACAGAGAGCACCAGGGC
Organism: Salvelinus alpinus; assembly: GCF_045679555.1. Lineage (NCBI taxonomy): Eukaryota > Metazoa > Chordata > Actinopteri > Salmoniformes > Salmonidae > Salvelinus > Salvelinus alpinus. The sequence goes on from NC_092110.1 coordinate 2,302,868, forward strand.
TGTTACTCTGTGGGAAAAAGACAGGGGACAAGGGAAATATCAAGCTGGTGTGTGTGTGTGTGTGTGTTCACTTACCTCACTAGAGGTCTCCATTTTAACTCAGTGAGCTCATGGAAGAATGGGGCAATGTAGGGAGTGATAACAGCTGGCTTCATCTGGGCCAACTTGTCATGCAATTTGCCCCATCTTCAGGGTTCATCATCATGGGTTGATTCGAACCTACAGCATACAGTGCCATCGGAAAGTATTCAGACCCCTTGACTTTTTCCACATTTTGTTATGTTACAGCCTTATTCTAAAATGGCTTACATTTAAAAAAAAATCCTCAGCAATCTACACACATTACCCCACAATGACAAAGCGAAAAACAGGTTTTTAGAAATGCTATCAAATGTATTAAAAAAAATTAAAAACAGAAACACCTTATTTACATTTATACCCTTTGCTGTGCGACTTGAATTTGAGCGTTGGTGCATCCTGTTTCCATTGATCATCCTTGAGATGTTTCCACAACTTGATTGGAGTCCACCTGCGGTAAATTCAATTGATTGGACATGATTGGGAAAGGCACACACCCGTCTATATAAGGTTCCACAGTTGACAGTGCATATCAGGTCAGCATTCAACACCATAGTACCCTCTAAGCTCATCATCAAGCTGGAGGCCCTGGGTCTCAACTCTGCCCTGTGCAATTGGGTCCTGAACTTTCTGACGGGCCGCCCCCAGGTGGTGAAGGTAGGAAACAACATCTCCACTTCGCTGACCGTCAACACTGGGGCCCCACAAAGGTGCATGCTCAGCCACCTCCTGTACTCCCTGTTCTCCCACGACTGCATGGCCATGCACACCTCCAACTCAATCATCAAGTTTGCAGACGACACAACAGTAGTGGGCTTGATTACCAATAACGACGAGACAGCCTACAGGGAGGAGGTGAGAGCACTCGGAGTGTGGTGTCAGGAAAACAACCTCGCACTCAACTTCAACAAAACAAAGGAGATGATTGTGGACTTCAGGAAACAGCAGAGGGAGCAACCCCCTATCCACATCGAAGGGTCAGCAGTGGAGAAGGTGGAAAGTTTTAAGTTCCTCGGTGTACACATCACAGACACACTTAAAACTTCTCTGGGATATGTGGGACGCTAGCAGAGCGCCAAATTCAAAACAACAGAAATCTCATAATTAAGATTCCTCAAACATACAAGTATTATACACCATTTTAAAGATAAACTTCTAGTTAATCCAGCCACAGTGTCTGATTTCAAAAAGGCTTTACGGCGAAAGCACACCAAGTCACAAGTCACAGAAAAACACAGCCATTTTCCAAAGGAGAGGTGTCACAAAACTCAGAAATAGCGTTAAAATTAATCACTAACCTTTGATGATCTTCACCGGATGGCACTCCCAGGACTCCATGTTAGACAATAAATGTGTATTTTGTTCGATAAAGTTCATCTTTATGTCCAAAAACCTCATTTGAAATTGATGTGTTATGTTCAGAAATGCATTGTCTCAAACAAACATCTGGTGAAAGTGTAGAGAGCCACATCAAATGACAGAAATACACATCATAAACATTGATAAAAGATACAAGTGTTAAACACACAATTAAAGATAAACGTCTCCTTAATGCAACCGCTGTGTCAGATTTCAAAAAGGCTTTACGGCGAAAGCACACTTTGCGATTATGTTTGGTCAGCGCCAAGTCACGTTATAAATATTCACTTACCTTTGGTGATCTTCATCGGAATGCACTCCCAGGAATCCCAGTTCCACAATACATTTTTGTTTTGTTTGATAAAGTCCATCATTTATGTCCAAATACCTCCTTTTTGTCCGCGCGTTTAGCCCAGTAATCCAAATGATCACTTAGTTCAGACGAAAAGTCAAAAAAGTTATATTACAGTTCGTAGAAATATGTCAAACGATGTATAGAATCAATCTTTAGGATGTTTTTATCATAAATCTTCAATCATGTTTCAACTGGACAATTCCTTTGTCTTTAGAAATGAAAAGGAACGCAGCTAACTCTCATGGCCGCGCGCCTGACTGAGCTCATGGCATTCTGCCAGACCTCTGTCTCAAACAGCTCTTATTCTCTCCCCTTCACAATAGAAGCCTGAAACAAGGTTCTAAAGACTGTTGACATCTAGTGGAAGCCTTAGGAAGTGCAATATGACCCCATAGACACTATATTGGATAGGCAAATACTTGAAAAACTACAAACCTCAGATTTCCCACTTCCTTGTTGGATATTTTCTCAGGTTTTTGCCTGCCATATGAGTTTTGTTATACTCACAGACATCATTCAAACAGTTTTAGAAACTTCAGAATGTTTTCTATCCACATCTCCTAATTATATGCATATTATAGCTTTTGGGCCTGAGTAGCAGGCAGTTTACTCTGGGCACCTTATTCATCCAAGCTACTCAATACTGCCCCCGTTCCCAAAGAAGTTAAATTATCCACTCACACAGACAGTGTTGTGCAGAAGGCGCAACAGCCTAACCAGCTCTGCTAGGGCGAGTAAAATGGTCAGAGTGGCGTGCTCCCTCATTATGTGTCTGGAAGTAGCTATTGTTGCAGAGTTATTTATCCAATAGAATAAGAGAGAGAGTTCTTCAATGGAAGCTTCTCTAACATCAGTGTCACCTTGGGACGTTAATCTTTATTTTTACAAAGCTAGAATGACTCTGTATTTGGATGATTCCACACTCTACATACCAGCAACCAAAGCCAGTAAGTCACTGAAATTATAAATAAGGAGTTACAATCAGCATCAGAATGGGTGATAAATAATAAACAAATACATCTGAAATTACATTCATTATATTTGGTTCCATACATTCTAAGACCTAAACCTCAACTGGAGTTGTGCATACATGGTGTGACCTTTGAGCAAGTTGAGGATGCTAAACACCTAGATATAACAGCGGATGGTCCATTATCATTGCAAAGCTGTCTGTTATTAAAAGATGTTCTGCATTTTTTTACACAAAAATCAACTGTACTAGTTGTTAAGGATCTGGTCTTGTCCCTTCTTGATCAAAGAAAGACCGAGCAAAACTGCAGTTGGCTCAAAACAGAGCAGCATTCCTTTCCATTAACTGCACATACAGAACTAACATCAACAACATGCATGCCAGTGTTTTCTGGTTGAGGGTTGATTAACTTCTTGTCAATAGGGGGGCGCTGTTTTCACTTTGGAAAATATCGTGCCCAAATTAAACTGCCTCGTACTCTATTCTAGATCGTACAATATGCATATTAGTATTACTATTGGATAGGAAACACTCAAGTTTCTAAAACTGTTTGAATTATATCTGTGAGTAAAACAGAACTCATTTTGCAGCAAACTTCCACATAGGAAGTGAAAAATCTGACAACGATGCTCTGTTCCAGGGCCCGCCTATTCAGTTGCCTAATATTTATCGATATGCATGCACTTCATACGCCTTCCACTAGATGTCAACAGGCAGTGGAAGGTGGAATGGGGTGTCTAGCTTGATCTGAGGCCGAACAAGAGCTTTTGGAGTGACAGGTCTGGAAATTTCTTTGTCTTCTCTGGCGCGCGAAGTACGTCGACATTGGCTTCTGAAAAGTGTTCGGTATACACGGCGGATATCTCCGGCTCTGATTTTATTTGATACATGTGATAATAACATCATAAAGTAGTTTTTTTCAACCGAGTTGTATCAGTTTATTCAACGTTTATTGGGACTTTTTGAATTTTCCGTTCTTTGCGTCAAGAGAAGATGGGCATGTTCGCGCCACATGGCTAGCTAAGGTTGCTAATTCGACAGGAGAAAAGGACATTCTAAAACCAAACAACGATTTATTCTGGACCTAGGACTCCTTGTACAAGATTCTGATGGAAGCTCAGCAAAAGTAAGAACAATTTATGATGTTATTTCGTATTTCTGAGGAAAATGTTATTTCTATTCTCTGCCGTTTGACGGGCGCTGTCTCGCAATAACGCAAGCTGTTTGTTATGGTAAAGTTATTTTTAAAAAATCTAACACGGCGGTTGCATTAAGAACCAGTGTATCTTTCATTTGCCATACAACAAGTACTTTTATGTAAAGTTTATGATGAGTTCTTTGGTCAGATTAGGTGAGTGTCCAAAATAGCTCCGGACATTCTGGTGAATCGATGCTACATATTCACAATGTATAACCACGGTTTGCAGCTCTAAATATGCACATTTTCGAACAAAACATAAGTGTATTGTATAACCTGATGTTATAAGACTGTCATCTGATGAAGTTGGTCAAGGTTAGTGATTAATTTTATATCTTTTGCTGGTTTTTGCGAATGGTATCTATGCGGTGAATAAATGCGGTTGTGTGTTTGGCTATTGTGGTAAGCTAATATAATGCTATATTGTGTTTTCCCTGTAAAACACTTAAAAAATCTGAAATATTGTCTGGATTCACAAGATGTTTATCTTTCATTTGCTGTACACCATGTATTTTTCATAAATGTTTTATGATGAGTATTTAGGTATTTCACGTTGCTCTCTGTAATTATTCTGGCTGCTTTGGTGATATTTTTGATGGTAGCTGCAATGTAAAACTAAATCAAATCAAATCAAGTTTATTTTATATAGCCCTTCGTACATCAGCTAATATCTCGAAGTGCTGTACAGAAACCCAGCCTAAAACTTTGATTTATACCTCAAATATGCACATTTTCGAACAAAACATAAATTTATTGTATAACATGTTATAAGACTGTCATCTGATGAAGTTGTTTCTTGGTTAGTGACTAATTATATCTCTATTTGGTCGGTTTTGTGATAGCTACCTATGCGGTAGAAACATGGTGAAAATATGCGGCTGAGTCTTTTGCTATTGTGGTTAGCTAATAGAAATACATATTGTGTTTTCGCTGTAAAACATTTTAAAAATCGGAAATGATGGCTGGATTCACAAGATGTTTATCTTTCATTTGCTGTATTGGACTTGTGATTTCATGATATTTATATGCTATTATTTACTTGTGGTGCTATGCTAGGCTATGCTAGTCAGCTTTTACTGATGAGGATGCTCCCGGATCCGGGATGGGTGTTAAGTAAAGGTTAACTGCTTCTGTTCTTGTTTTCGTGAGAAATATTACTGTGATGATAATGCCAGATTGTCTGCATAATCAAATAACATTCAGCTTAGACACCCATACATACCCCACAAGACATGTCACCAGAGATGTCTTCACAGTCCCCAAGTCCCCAAAACAAATTCAAGGCAACACACAGTATTATACAGAGCCATGATCGCATGGATCTCCCTGTCACGACTTCCGCCGAAGTTGGTCCCTCTCCTTGTTCGGGCGGCGGTCGACGTCACCGGCTTTCTAGTCACCACCGATCCATGTTTTGTTTTGTCTTCATTGTACACACCTGGTTTCCATTCCATAATCAATGTTCCTTATTTAACCCTCTGGCTTCCCTTTCTGTTTTGTGCATGATTGTCGTTGTCATGTGGGTTCGTTATTTTTGTGCTCTGGATATTTGTGTTTTTCCTTGTTGGAACATTGCTTAAATTTTTGTAAATTCTCTGTTTATTACTCATACCTGTGTCCTGCGCCTGACTCCGCCTTATCCATTCACCAAATCGCTGACAGAATCACGCACCATAGAATGGAGTCAGCAGGTGCAGCCAGCCCTCCTCTCCCAGTGGCGGAGTGCGTTCAGCAGCACGCGACTATGTTACAGATTCTCGGTACAGCCATGGATCGCGTGCTGCAAACCATGGACCGATGGGAGAGAGGGGGTTTTCCGGTTAACCCATCATCGTCACCCCAGCTCCCACAACAACCTACACTGATGACCACCCCTCCTTCATCAGGATCCAGTGGGATTCGGCTCTCGCTCCCGGGAGCGTATGACGGAACGGCTGCCGGGTGCCAGGGGTTCCTACTCCAGCTGGAGCTCTACCTGACAGCTGTTCAGCCGGCCCCTTCGGGACGGGAGAGAGTGAGCGCCCTCATCTCTTGTTTAACTGGTAAAGCACTGGAATGGGCCAACGCCATCTGGGGAAGGGAAGGCCCAACGTTGGACAATTACGAGGATTTCACCCGCCGCTTCCGGGCGGTTTTCGATCATCCACCTGAAGGGAGAGCGGCGGGGGACTGCTTGTACCATCTAAGACAGGGGATGAGGAGCGCTCAAGAGTTCGCGTGGGCCTTAGAACTCTGGCCGCCGGCAAGGGATGGAATGAGCGGGCCCTGGTCGACCACTATAGGTGTAGTTTACACGAGGACGCTCGTAGGGAGCTAGCCTGCAGGGACACCACCCTTAACCTTGACCAGCTGGTGGACCTATCCATCCGGCTGGATAACCTGTTGGCCTCACGCGGACGTCCGGATCGGGGTCCGTCAGTTCCATCCTCCAGCACCTCTGATCCAACACCGATGGAGCTGGGAGGTGCTGCTATGAGGGGGACCGGAGGGGGTACCATTCCCTGCACCACCTGTGGCCGCAGAGGGCACACTGCTGGTCGGTGCTGGGGAGGTTCCCCAGGGGGTCGAGGTAGCAGGCGGAGCACTGGTGGATCATCCCAGCTGAGTAGGCACACCAATAGGGGATCCCTATTGTTCCTGTTGATGTTCCCTTCCCTGTACATGCCTTAGATAGTCGTCCTTTGGGGTCGGGGCTAATTAGGGAGGTCACAGCTCCACTCTGTATGATAACGCAGGAGGGTCATGAGGAGAGAATTAGTCTCTTCCTGATCGACTCTCCTGCGTTTCCTGTTGTGTTGGGCCTTCCCTGGTTGGCCTCTCATGACCCCACTATTTCGTGGCAACAGAGGGCTCTCAAGGGATGGTCCCGTCAGTGCTCAGGGAGGTGTGTAGGTGTTTCCTTAGGTGCCACTACGGTGGAGAGTCCAAACCAGGTCTCCACCATGCACATTCCCCCCGAATATGCCGATTGGGCACTCACCTTCTGTAAAAAGAAGGCGACTCAATTACCACCTCATCGACAGGGGGATTGTGCGATAAATCTCTTGGTAGACCCTGCACTTCCCAGGAGTCACGTGTATCCTCTGTCACAAGAGGAGACGGCGGCTATGGAAACATATGTCACTGAATCTCTGGGACAGGGATACATTCGGCCTTCCACTTCACCTGTCTCCTCGAGTTTCTTTTTTGTGAAGAAGAAGGATGGAGGTTTACACCCGTTTATTGACTATTGAGGTTTAAATCAGATCACGGTAAAATACAGTTACCCGCTACCTCTCATAGCCAGTATGACAGAGTCATTGCACGGGGCGTGCTTCTTCACAAAATTGGACCTCAGGAGCGCTTACAACCTGGTGCGTATCCGGGCGGGAGATGAGTGGAAGACAGCATTTAGCACCACTTCTGGGCACTATGAGTACCTCGTCATGCTGTACGGGTTAATGAATGCTCCATCAGTCTTCCAATCCTTTATAGATGAGATTTTCAGGGACCTGCACGGGCAGGATGTAGTGGTGTATACAGATGACATTCTAATATACTCCGCTACACGCGCCAAGCATGTGTCCCTTGTACGCAGGGTGCTTGGTCGACTGTTGGAGCATGACCTGTATGTCAAGGCTGAGAAATGTCTGTTCTTCCAACAGTCTGTCTCCTTCCTAGGGTACCGCTTTTCCGCGTCATGGGTGGAGATGGAAAATGACCGCATTTCAGCCGTGCGTAATTGGCCGACGCCAACCACGGTAAAGGAGGTGCAGCGGTTCTTAGGGTTTGCCAATTACTACCGGAGGTTTATCCGGAGTTTTGGTCAGGTAGCGGTTCCCATTACCTCCTTGCTGAAGGGGGGACCGGTGCGACTGCAGTGGTCAGCTGGGGCGGATAGGCTTTTAGTCACATGAAGGCTCTGTTTACCTCGGCTCCCGTGCTGGCTCATCCTGATCCCTCCTTAGCATTCTGGGATAGGGGCTGTGCTGTCTCAGTGCTCGGGTACGCCACTAAAGCTCCGCCCCTGTGCTTTCTTTTCGAAGAAGCTCAGCACGTCGGAGCGAAACTATGATGTGGGGGACCGGGAGCTGTTGGCTGTTGTCGGGGCTCTGAAGGCATGGAGACATTGGCTTGAGGGGGCTAGACACCCTTTCCTCATTTGGACTGACCACCGCAATCTGGAGTACATTCGGGCAGCGAGGAGACTGAACCCTCGCCAGGTGATGTGGGCCATGTTTTTCACCTGCTTTGTTTTCACCCTATCCTACAGATCAGGTTCCCAGAACGTTAAGGCAGACACACTGTCCTGGATGTATGACACAGAGGAGCGGTCCGCGGATCCCACTCCAATAATTCCAGCTTCTTGCCTGGTGGCTCCGGTGGTATGGGAGGTGGATGCGGACATCGAGCGGGCGTCACGTGCAGAGCCCACTCCCACACAGTGTCCAGTTGGGCGTCTGTACGTTCCGTTTGATGTCCGCGATTGTTTGATCTGTTGGGCCCACACTTCACCCTCCTCTGGTCATCCTGGCATCGGTCGTACTGTCTTGCGCTGTCTTGCTGGGAAGTACTGGTGGCCCACGTTAGCTAGGGTTTATGTTTCCTCCTACTCGGTGTGCGCACAGTGCAAGGCACCTAGACACCTGCCCAGAGGAAAATTACAACCCCTTCCCGTTCCACAACGACCGTGGTCACACCTATCGGTGGATTTCGTGATGGATCTTCCCCCGTCACGGGGCAACACCACGATCCTGGTCGTTGTGGATCTATTTTCTAAGTCCTGCCGTCTCCTTCCTTTGCCCGGTCTCCATACGTCTCTACAGACTGCGGAGGCCCTGTTCACCCACGTATTCCGGCACTACGGGGTGCCTGAGGATATAGTTTCTGATCGGGGTCCCCAATTCACGTCTAAAGCGTTTATGGAACGCCTGGGGGTCTCGGTCAGCCTCACCTCAGGTTTTCACCCCGAGAGTAACGGGCAGGTGGAGAGAGTCAACCAGGATGTGGGTAGGTTTCTGCGGTCCTATTGCCAGGACCGGCCGGGGGAGTGGGCGGTTTTCATCCCCTGGGCGGAGATGGCCCAAAACTCCCTCCGCCACTCTTCCACTAACCTATCACCTTTTCAGTGTGTGCTAGGTTATCAGCCGGTCCTGGCACCGAGGCATCAGAGCCAGATCGAAGCTCCTGCGGTGGATGAATGGTTTCGGCACTCGGATGAGACATGGGACGCTGCCCATGTGCGTCTACAACGGGCCATCAGGTGGCAGAAGTCGAGTGCCAACCACCACCGCAGTGAGGCCCCAGTATGCACCGGGGGACCGGGTCTGGCTCTCGACCCGAAACCTACCCCTTCGCCTGCCCTGCCGGAAGCTGGGTCCGCGGTTTGTGGGGCCATTTAAAGTCCTGAGGAGACTGAACGAGGTTTGTTATAGGTTACAACTGTAAAGATTACCGTATTAACGCCCTCGTTCCATGTGTCTCTCCTCAGGCCGGTGGTGGCTGGTCCGCTCCAGCAGTCTGAGGTGCGGGAGGTTCCTCCGCCCCCTCTGGAAATCGAGGGGGCCCCGGCGTATACTGTGCGAGCCATCATGGACTCAAGGCGTCAGGCGTGAGGCCTTCAGTACCTCGTGGAGTGGGAGGGGTACGGTCCAGAGGAGAGATGCTGGGTGACGGTGGAGGAAATCCTGGATCTGTCATTACTGCAGGAATTTCACCGTCTCCATCCGGATCGCCCCGTGTCTCATCCTCCGGGTCATCCCCGAAGCCGGTGTCTGCGCGCTCCAGGAGCCGCGCGTCAAGGGGGGGGTACTGTCACGACTTTCGTCGAAGTTTGTCCCTCTCCTTGTTCGGGCGGCGTTCGGCGGTCGACGTCATCGGCTTTCTAGTCACCACCGATCCATGTTTCATTTTCGTTTTGTTTTGTCTTCATTATACACACCTGGTTTCCATTCCATAATCAATGTTCCTTATTTAACTCTCAGGCTTCCCTCTCTGTTTTGTGCGTGATTGTTGTTGTCATGTGAGTTCATTATTTTTGTGCTCTGCATATTTGTGTTTTTCCTTGTTGGAACATTGCTTAAATTTATTTGTAAATTCTCTGTTTATTACTCATACCTGTGTCCTGCACCTGACTCCGCCTTATCCATTCACCAAATCGCTGACACTCTTCCATTCTAAATTTGTATTTGTATTTATTATGGATCTCCACGTCCTGGGGCCCAGCAAAATTAAGGCAGTTATATACAATAAAAAATATTAAATTACATTTCACAACAGATTTAAAAGCACATTAAGTGTGTGCCCTCTTGCAAATATCCTACTATCACATACAGTGGGGAGAACAAGTTTTTGATACACTGCCGATTTTGCAGGTTTTACTACTTACAAAGCATGTAGAGGTCTGTAATTTTTATCATAGGTACACTTCAACTGTGAGAGACGGAATCTAAAACAAAAATCCAGAAAATCACATTGTATGATTTTTAAGTAATTAATTTGCATTTTATTGCATGACATAAGTATTTGATACATCAGAAAAGCAGAACTTCATATTTGGTACAGAAACCTTGGTTTGCAATTACAGAGATCATACGTTTCCTGTAGTTCTTGACCAGGTTTGCACACACTGCAGCAGGGTTTTTTGGCCCACTCCTCCATACAGACCTTCTCCAGATCCTTTAGGTTTCGGGGCTGTCGCTGGGCAATATGGACTTTCAGCTCCCTCCAAAGATTTTCTATTGGGTTCAGGTCTGGAGACTAGCTAGGCCACTCCAGGACCTTGAGATGCTTCTTACGGAGCCACTCCTTAGTTGCCCTGGCTGTATGTTTCGGGTCGTTGTCATGCTGGAAGACCCAGTCACGACCCATCTTCAATGCTCTTACTGAGGGAAGGAGGTTGTTGGCCAAGATCTCGCGATACATGGCCCCATCCATCCTCCCCTCAATACGGTGCAGTCGTCCTGTCCCCTTTGCAGAAAAGCGTCCCCAGAGAATGATGTTTCTACCTCCATGCTTCACGGTTGGGATGGTGTTCTTGGGGTTGTACTCATCCTTCCTCTTCCTCCAAACAGGGCGAGTGGAGTTTAGACCAAAAAGCTCTATTTTTGTCTCATCAGACCACATGATCTTCTCCCATTCCTCCTCTGGATCATCCAGATGGTCATTGGCAAACTTCAGACGGGCCTGGACATGCGCTGGCTTGAGCAGGGGGACCTTGCATGCGCTGCAGGATTTTAATCCATGACGGCATAGTGTGTTACTAATGGTTTTCTTTGAGACTGTGGTCCCAGCTCTCTTCAGGTCATTGACCAGGTCCTGCCGTGTAGTTCTGGGCTGATCCCTCACCTTCCTCATGATCATTGATGCCCCACGAGGTGAGATCTTGCATGGAGCCCCAGACCGAGGGTGATTGACTGTCATCTTCAACTTCTTCCATTTTCTAATAATTGCGCCAACAGTTGTTGCCTTCTCACCAAGCTGCTTGCCTATTGTCCTGTAGCCCATCCCAGCCTTGTGCAGGTCTACAATTTTACCCCTGATGTCCTTACACAGCTCTCTGGTCTTGGCCATTGTGGAGAGGTTGGAGTCTGTTTGATTGAGTGTGTGGACAGGTGTCTTTTATACAGGTAACGAGTTCAAACAGGTGCAGTTAATACAGGTAATGAGTGGAGAACAGGAGGGCTTCTTAAAGAAAAACTAACAGGTCTGTGAGAGCCGGAATTCTTACTGGTTGGTAGGTGATCAAATACTTATGTCATGCAATAAAATGCAAATTAATTACTTAAAAATCATACAATGTGATTTTCTGGATTTTTGTTTTAGATTCCGTCTCTCACAGTTGAAGTGTACCTATGATAAAAATTACAGACCTCTACATGCTTTGTAAGTAGGAAAACCTGCAAAATCAGCAGTGTATCAAATACTTGTTCTCCCCACTGTATCTACAACACAAAATCCATGTGTAAGTGTGTGTATAGTGCGTATGTTATCATGTGTGTGTGTATGCCCGTGCCTGTGCCTGTGTGTGTGTCTCTTCACAGTCCCCGCTGTTCCATAAGGTGTATTTTTATCTGTTTTTATATCAGATTTTACTGCTTGCATGAGTTACTTGATATGGATAGAGTTCCATGTAGTCATGGCTCTATGTAGTGCAGTGTGCCTCTCATAGTCTGTTCTGGACTCTGGGAATGTGAAGAGACCTCTGGTGGCATGTCAAGAGGGGTATGCATGGGTATCTGAGCTGTTAGCATTCAACATGACAATACTTCTCACAACTACAAGTAGTGATGAAGTCAATCTGTCCTCTACTTTGGGCCAGGAGAGATTGACATGCATATTATTCATGTTAGCTCTCCTTGTGCATTGAAGGGCCTGCAGTGCTGTCTTATTCTGAGCCAATTGTAATTTTCTTAAATCGCTCTTTGAGGCACCTGACCACACGACTGGACAGTAGTCCAGTTGCGAAAAAATTTAGGGACTGTAGGACCTGCCTTGTTGATAGCATTGTTAAGAAGGCAGAGCATCCCTTTATTATGGACAGACCTCTTCTCTTTTTAGCTACTGTTGCAACAATATGTTTTGACCATGACAGTTATGAAAGGGATAAACCAAGAAGTTTAGCCTCCTCAATTTGCTGCATTTAAATATGATTAATTACAAGATTTAGTTGAGGTTTAGGGTTTAGTGAATGATTTGTCCCAAATACAACGCTTTTAGTTTTTGAAATATTTAGGACTAACTTATTTCTTGCCACCCATTCTGAAACTGACTACAGCACTTTGTTAACTTCTTATGGGCAGGTGGTACGGTAGCGTCCCACCTGGCTAACATCCGAAATTGAAACTACAGAATTATAATTATTTAACTTTCATAAAATCACAAGTGTAATACATAAAAATAAAGCTTAACGTCTTGTTAATCCAGCCGCTGTCAGATTTCAAAAAGGCATATTTCAACCAGGCAGGTGCGCCACGAAAGTCAGAAATAGCGTTATAATAAATGCCTTACCTTTGATGATCTTCTTCTGTTGGCACTCCAAAAGGTCCCAGATACATCACAAATGGTCCTTTGTTCAATAATGTCCTTCTTTATATCCATAAAAACTCAGTTTAGCTGGCTCGCTTCAGTCAATAATCCACCCAGTTTCCCTCCATCAAAATGTATACAAAATGAATCCCAAACGTTACTAATACACTTTTCCAAACAAGTCAAACAACGTTTATAATCAAACCTTAGGTACCCTAATACGTAAATAAACAATAAAATTTAAGACGGAGAATCGTTATTGTCTTTACCGGAGAAAAATACCAAAGAACGCACTCTGTTCCACGTGCTTGAAAACACTACAGCCAAAATGGGAGCCACCTAGAAAAACTACAATTTCTGTCTCATTTTTCCAAAAACCAGCATGAAACTCTTTCTAAAGCCTTTTGACATCTAGTGGAAGCCCTAGGAACTGCAATCTGGGAGGATTTCGCCTTACAATAAAAGTGACAACCATTGAAAACAGTGGTAGGCTGAAAATATATATTTTTGGGATGGTTTGTCCTCGGGGTTTCGCTTGCCATATCAATTATGTTATACTCACAGACATAATTTTAACAGTTTTAGAAACCTTAGAGTGTTTTCTATCCAAATCTACCAATTATATGCATATCCTTCTGGGCCTGAGTAACAGGCAGTTTACTTTGGGCACGCTTTTCATCCGGACGTGAAAATACTGCCCCCTACCCAAGAGAGGTTAAGTGTTGCCGTGATCTCACTTGCTGTGGTAGTTGACATGTATAGCGTTGAGTCATCAGCATACATAGACAAATCTGGTTTTACTCAGAGCCAGTGGCAGGTCAGTCAAGGATCGGTAGGATGGTCAGTTTTACGAGGGTATGTTTAGCAGCATAAGTGAAGGAGGCTTTGTTGCGAAATAGGAGGCAGATTCTAGATTACATTTTGGATTAGAGATGCTTAATTCTGTGAATAACACTTGAATCTTTTATCAATGTTTATTATGAGTATTTCTGTAAATTGATGTGGCTCTGTGCAAATTCACGGGATGTTTTGGAGGCAAAGCCAAATGTAAACTGAGGTTTTTGGATATAAATATGAACTTGATTGAACAAAACATACATGTATTGTGTAACATGTTGTCCCGGGAGTGTCATCTGATGAAGAATATCAAAGGTTAGTGATTCATTTGATCAATATTTCTGCTTTTTGTGACTCCTCTCTTTGGTTGGAAAATCGCTGTAGGCTTTCTGTGACTAGTTGCTGACCTAACATAATGATATGTTCTGTTTTCGCCGAAAAGCCTTTTTGAAATCGGACACTGTGTTTGGATTAACGGGCATTTTATCTTTAAAATGGTGTCTAATACTTGTATGTTTGAGAAATTTGAATTATGAGATTTCTGTTGATTGAATTTGGCGCCCTGTATATTCATTGGCTGTTGGCTGCTAGCGGAACCCCGGTCCTAGACAGGTTAGTGAGTCTGGAAGGAGAGTTTACAGTCTAACCAGACACCTAGGTATTTGTAGTTGTCCACATATTCTAAGTCAGAACCGTCCAGAGTAGTGATGCTAGACGGGCGGGCGGGTGCGGGCAGCGATCGGTTTAGTTTTACTTGCATTTAAGAGCTGTTGGAGGCCACCGAAGGAGTGTTGTATAGCATAGAAGCTTGTCTGGAGGTTTGTTAACACATTGTCCAAAAAAGGGCCAGAAGTATACAGAATGGTGTCATCTGTGTTGAGGTGGATCAGAGAATCACCCGCAGCAAGAGCGACATCATTGATATATACAGAGAAAAGAGTCGGCCTGAGAATTGAACACTGTGGCACCCCCATAGAGACTGCCAGAGGCCCGGACAACAGGCCCTCCGATTTGACACACTGAACTCTATCAGAGAAGTAGTTGGTGAACCAGGCGAGGCAGTAATTTGAAAAACCAAGGCTGTTGAGTCTGCCGATAAAAATGCGGTGATTGACAGAGTCGAAAGCCTTGGCCAGGTCGATGAAGACGGTAGCACAGTACTGTCTTTTATCGATGGCGGTTATGATATTGTTTAGGACCTTGAGGTGCACCCACGACCAGCTCGGAAACCAGATTGCATTGCGGAGAAGGTACGGTGGGATTCTAAATGGTCGGTGATCTGTTTGTTAACTTGGCTTTTGAAAACTTTAGAATGGCAGGGTAGGATAAATATAGGTCTGTAACAGTTTGGGTCTAGAGTGTTTCCTCTTTTGAAGAGGGAGATGACCGATGATCCCTGACTATATGAAAGAGTGGTTGAACAGGCTAGTAATAGGGGTTGCAACAATTGCAGTGGATAATTTTAGAAAGAGAGGATCCAGATTGTCTAGCCCAGCTGATTTGTACATGTCCAGATTTTGCAGCTCTTTCAGAACATCAGCTATCTGGATTTGGGTGAAGGAGAAGTGGGGGAGGCTTGGGCAAGTTGCTGTGGGGGGTGCAGAGCTGTTGGTCGTGGTAGGGGTAGCCAGGTGGAAAGCATGGCCAGTCATAGAAAAATGCTTATTGAAATTCTCGAATATCGTAGATTTATCGTGGTGACAGTGTTTCCTAGCCTCAGTGCAGTGGGCAGCTGGAAGGAGGTGCTCTTATTACGGCTTTCCTAACTGCCTGTATATTGGTTCCTAACTTCCCTGAAAAGTTGCATATCGCGGGGGCTATTCGATGCTAATGCAGTATGGCACAGGATGTTTTTGTGCTGGTCAAGGGCAGTCAAGTCTGGAGTGAACCAAGGGCTATATCTGTTCTTAGTTAAACAATTTTTGAATGGGGCATGCTTGGTTAAGATGGTGAGGAAAGCACTTTTAAAGAATAACCAGGCATCCTCTACTGACGGAATGAGGTCAATATCCTTCCAGGATACCCGGGCCAGGTCGATTAGAAAGGCCTGCTCGCTGAAGTGTTTTAGGGAGCGTTTGACAGTGATGAGGGGTGGTCATTTGACTGCGGACCCATTACGGATGCAGGCAATGAGGCAGTAATCGCTGAGATCCTGGTTGAAGACAGCAGAGGTGTACTTAGAGGGCAGGTTGGTCAGGATGATAGGTTGTACCTGGTAGGTTCCTTGATAATGTGTGTGAGATTGAGGGCATCTAGATTAGATTGGAGGATGGCCGGGGTGTTAAGCATATTCTAGTTTAGGTCACCTAACAGTACGAACTCTGAAGATAAATGTGGGGCAGTTAAATCACATATGGTGTCCAGGGCACAGCTGTGGGCTGAGTGGGGTCTATAACAAGCTTATTTCTGGAATAGCATGACAGAACTCTGCCGACTATCTCTGTAGTAGATTGCAACTCCACCCCTTTTGGCAGTTCTATCTTGGCGGAAAAAGTTGTAGTTGGGGATGGAAATTTCTGAATTTTTGGTGGCCTTCTTAAGCCAGGATTCAGACACGGATAGGACATCAGGGTTGGCGGAGTGTGCTAAAGCAGCGAATAAAACAAACTTAGGGAGGAGGCTTCTGATGTTAACATGCATGAAACCAAGGCTTTTACGGTTACAGAAGTCAACAATTGATAGCACCTGGGGAATAGGAGTGGAACTGGGGGCTACAGGGCCTGGGTTAACCTCTACATCACCAGAGGAACAGAGAAGGAGTAGGATAAGGGTACGGCTAAAGGCTATAAGAACTGGTTGTCTGACCCTGTACGTTAAGTTGTGACGTGTCATGACTTAACGTACGGCACGCATTATGCAACTCATTCTGTGTCATACAGCCTCTTTCCACCGGGTGTAGCGCTTCTCTCGCATATTACAAACAAGAAAGGGACAGGGTAAGGGGAATACCAAGGCAATTGTACAACTGAATGCATTCATTTTTTGCAAGCCATCATGACTCTCAAAAGCCACGACAGCCGCTGTTTACTTCTGAAGATAACTTTAACGCTGCCTTAAAAACCCGATTTCAAATTCGACACAAACCTTCAAGTATGTATGTAATGACACATTACTCTTTATAGAGTTTATTTACATTTTAGAGGTGATAAGTTTTACAGATCGGATGGAAAAAGCTATTTCCCCACAAGACATATCTCCCCCTTTCACTATAACGCAGTAGGTTGCTCATTGCCTTCTTCAATCATGCAGAGACGGGCAGCATGAAGGCCTCGTCATTGATTTTGCTGGAAATGGAAGAAATTGTGCTGTACACAATTTACACTTTACCATATTACAGTTGACCTGGAAGTATTATGTTTTTTTGGGCGCTAAAATAAGGTCAACTCTACGGAACAGGGCGATGTACAAAAGTGTGTTAGTTACCGTTAGGTAAACAATGAACCATAATCCCAACTCATGACGTTACTACCATGCATGAATCTGCAGGTAGCTAACCAACCAGGTTCAATGTTAGCTACAGCAGCTAACACTAGGCTATAGCTAGCCAAGCAGATGGCTCTTTCTGTCAGAATTAGAAACGTGTAATATCTGAAAATGTAGCTAGCTAGACTATCTTACCCATATATATCATTCATGGATGGACGTGTCTCCTTTTGGATGCCATGGTTTCCCTTAGTTTGAAGATGTAATCTGGAGACAGGTGTTTTCTCCATCTCCTTAGCTATCATACTCAAATTCCACTGATTTCAAAACCCGGTCCTCCAGAAAGTGTAGAGCAACACTTATGCAGTTTTAATACACGATACATTAAAAAAAGCTGCATTAGACAGGATTACCTAGACATACTGACCAGCTCAAATAGACATAAGAAGATTGGTCTGCCATATAACACACTTCTGTGGCTAAACCAACTAGGCTCATAATTTAACAATTTTATTCATATTTACAGATGGCATTGAAGTTTGTTATTAAGGCACATGAACGTTCACATGTTCGAGAAGGCATTTTGATTTAAAAAAAAGTTTACGTTCAAATGGCTCTCCTGTGATGTAGTGACCCGCGACATACGCCTAGTTTCCTGAAACGGATCACAATTTTCCTTCAATTTGTAAGAGGCTGAATCTACACTGTGTGTACAAAAGATTTGAGACACCTGCTCTTTCCATGACATAGACTGACCAGGTGAATCCAGGAGAAATGTTGGTAACCAGTTTATAATAGCAATAAGGCACCTTGTATCACGTTTCAGGAGAAGACCCAGATGCAGACAGTGTCGAGGTAACAAAGGTTTATTACTAGAACAGGGGGCATGCAAAACGACAGGTCAAGCGCAGGCAGAGGTCAGTAATCCAGAACAGAGTCCATAAGGTCCAGAACGGCAGGCAGTCTCGTGGTCAGGGCAGGCAGAGATCAATAATCCAGGGTGATGTGACAAAGCACAGAACGGCAGGCAGGCTCAGCGTCAGGGCAGGCAGAAATGGTCAAAACCGGGAAAACTAGAAAACAGGAACTAGAAAAAGAAAGGTGAAAAACGCTGATAGGCTTCACGAACAAAATGAGGAAGATGGGCGACACCTGGAGGGGGGTTTAGACAAGCACAAAGACAGGTAAAAACAGATCAGTGTGACCCCCCCCCCCCCCCCCCTCTAGGGGTGCCACCTGGCGTCCTATCCTCGGTCGACCTTCGAGAAGCGCCTCACCGTGTACGCCGGTTGGCCAGGAGACAAAGGGCTGAGACATGAAGGTTTAATCCTAGACACATGAAAGTGGAATGAATACGGAGCGTACAAGGCAACAGAAGAAGAACAGTTAGAGGGGCTAAGTATCTTGGAGATAGGGAAAAGGCTGATAAACCAGGGGGAAAGATTGCGGGATGCCACCCGGAGGGGAAGATCTCGGGTGGACAGCCATATCCTCTGCCCAAGACGATACCGGGGAGCCGGGGTCCGGTGGCTGAGTGCCGTCGCCAGGCACAAGGTGGGACGGATGGTCTCGTGTTCCGGCGGTGTAGCCGCAGGGCTATAGCGGCGTGACAGCGCATCCGGCTTGACATTCTTGGATCCTAGTTGGTATGAGAGGGAGAAGTTGAACCGGGTGAAAAGCAGGACCCACCTAGCTTGCCTGGAATTGAGACACTTGGCGGTGTGGAGATATTCCAGGTTCTTGTGGTCTGTCCACACAATTAATGGTTTTTCCGCCCCCTCCAGCAGCCAGTGCCTCCACTCCTCCAACGCCATCTTCACCGCGAGAAGCTCACGATTCCCCACATTGTCGTTCTTCTCTGTATCATTGAGGTCGATGCGAGAAGAAGGTGCAGGGATGTAAAGCGGCAATAAAAGTTGCAGAATCCCAGGAAACGTTGCAGTTGCACTCTGGACGTAGGCTGGGGCCAATCCACCACCACACTCACCTTCCCGGGATCCATCTGTACTCTCCCTGCAGCGATGATGTAACTCAAGAAGGGGATGGTGGAGCGATGGAATTTGCACGTCTCTGCTTTCACAAAAAGCTGGTTCTCCAGGAGGTGTTGGAGTACCTGTCGGACGTGAAGCACGTGTTCTTGGGCGGAGCAGGAGAAAATGAGGATGTCGTCAAGGTAGACGAAGACAAACCGGTTCAACATGTTGCTGAGAACCTCATTCACCAGAGCCTGGAACACAGCAGGGGCATTGGTAAGGGCAAATGGCATGACCAGATACTCGTAGTGACTGCTGGCCATGTTGAAGACAGTCTTCCACTTGTCCCCTTACCGTATCCGCACCAGGTGGTAGGCGTTCCGTAGGTCCAGCTTGGAGAACACGGTGGCCCCCTGGAGCGGCTTGAAGGCAGAGGAGAAGAGTGGTAGAGGGTAGCTGTTCTTCACTGTGATGTCGTTGAGGCCCCGGTAGTCGATTCACGGACGCAGGGTTGTGTCCTTATTCACCACAAAGAAGAACCCTGCGCTGGCGGGGGAGGCAGAAGGATGGATGAACCCTGCAGTCCATGGCCTTGGTCTCCGTACCCAACAGAGAGTACAGTCGTACCCAGGGAGGAATGGTGCCTGGGTGAAGGTTGATCCCACAGTCATAGGGTCGGTGCGGCGTAAGCGAAGTGGCCCAGACCTTACTGAACATCTCCCGGAGGTCCTGGTACTCCGTGGGAATGGCGGAAAGGTCCGGGACAACTTCCGAGCCCATAGGAAGATGTCCCGGGGCATGCTGCACTGACTCCAGGCAATGAGCATGGCAGAATGGGCTCCAGCCCATGATGGCACCAGCAGACCTGTCAATAAGGGGATTGTGTCGCTGGAGCCAAGAGACTCCCAAAACCATGGAAACCTGAGGAGACTTTATAAGCAGGAATTGGATTGTCTCGTTGTGGTTCCTTGACACACGTAGGTTGATGGGGGTGGTATTGTGGGTTACCTGTCCAACGCTCTATAACGTCCATGGGAATGGAGAGGAGCTGAGTGGGGATGCCCAGCTCGGACGCCAGAGTAACGTCCATAAAGCTCTCATCGGCCCCAGAGTCAATGTGTACTGGGAGAGATTTCGACTTTTTCCCCCACAGCAAGATTGCATGAAAAGGGGTGCGAGGAAGGGAAGAGAAAAAGTTCTCCGTATGGCCCACCAGAATAGTCGCTCCTTCCGGTGAGCCTGGTCTTTTAGTGGACAGGTGGCCACGAAATAACGAGCAGTCCCGCAATACAGGCAACTCTTCATGTGAAACCTGTATCACCGTTCGGTCCCGTGTGGCTCAGTTGGTAGAGCATGGCGCTTGCAACGCCAGGGTTGTGGGTTCATTCCCCACGGGGGGACCAGGATGAATATGTATGAACTTTCCAATTTGTAAGTCGCTCTGGATAAGAGCGTCTGCTAAATGACTTAAATGTAAATGTAAATGTTCGGCTGGGTACAGCCTAGCTCTTCCTTAGTTGCATCGGCTCGGGAAGAAATGAATTGTCAGACTTCGGAAACTCTCGGGGGAACTCGGGTAGCCTCTGGTTCTCTCGGGCGTTGCGTCGTGCATAAGAAAAGCCCTTAGCCGTGGTATATTGGCCATATACCACACCCCCCCGGGCCTTATTGCTTAATTATACCACAGCATTGTTGAATACTCGTTTCTGATTGGCTAGAAGGGCATTCTAGAATGGACCTTAAAACCAGATAACAGGACAGTTGTACAAATATATCGGGACAGTTGGAATTGATACAGGGACAGTCATGCTCCTTCACAATATACACCTACACATGCAGACCGTACTTGCTACAAAGCTAAACCAACAACTACACAAACTGAAATTAGATCCAACATTGTAAATGCAGGTCCAACGAGGAAAAAACTTAGCTCGCTAGTTAGCTAGCATTGATTTGTTTTTTGCAGAGACATATTTTTGGGGAGCATCTGATGATGACCTAGCTAATGTGATGAACATTAATTTCTCTGGTCCCTACTGTTGCAGTCATAACGGAAGTGGCACTATGCTGTCAAATCCTCCCACATGTTTTTAGTTTGACCAGCTGTTTTCAGCAAGGGTATTTTTTTATTTGGTTGTCATATTGTCAAGTTTAATAGCAAAAAACTATTTAGCTAGCTTCTAGCCTAGTGTTTGATATGCAATGCAATCTCCTGGTAATTAACAGTTAGTGATGACGAGTGTCCTGATGAGAATCAAATCAAATCAAGTTTATTTTATATAGCCCTTCGTACATCAGCTAATATCTCGAAGTGCTGTACAGAAACCCAGCCTAAAACCCCAAACAGCAAGCAATGCAGGTTTAGAAGCACAGTGGCTAGGAAAAACTCCCTAGAAAGGCCAAAACCTAGGAAGAAACCTGGAGAGGAACCAGGCTATGAGGGGTGGCCAGTCCTCTTCTGGCTGTGCCGGGTGGAGATTATAACAGAACATGGCCAAGATGTTCAAATGTTCATAAATGACCAGCATGGTCAAATAATAATAAGTAAATGTCAGTTGGCTTTTCATAGCCGATCATTAAGAGTATCTCTACCGCTCCTGCGGTCTCTAGAGAGTTGAAAACAGCAGGTCTGGGACAGGTAGCACGTCCGGTGGACAGGTCAGGGTTCCATAGCCGCAGGCAGAACAGTTGAAACTGGACCAGCAGCAAGGCCAAGAAGACAAACTTTTCTAGCTATGCCAAGCAAAATTGGGCATTATCAGCTCATTGTTATGGATGTATTCAAATGAATGTCAAAAGAAAACAGCTACGTTGCTATTATTCTGGCTGCGGAGGTAGTGACTGTATTAGCCATAGCTAGCTGGTTAGCTAGCAAGCAAGGGATCGGAACGTTGCCTGCGAAAAGAACGATATCGAATGAATCGAACGATTGCGTCGCGTCTCTAGCAACCAAAGTATGAGAATGTATGAGTTTGCTTATATAAATGAAAATATCAACGGACATGTTTTATTTCTACTGGTAAATGTGGGCTTAGTATTGTTTTCTTTGGCAACTGGATAAACTCCTCCGTTTTGTACATTAACTTGGAAAAATGAACTCCATATTATGACATTCTTATAAGAGCCTCTGACAGGCTTTTACGACCCAGGGTTCAGGCAGAGTGTCATAGGGGGCCATAGCCAGATGGCTGCCTGTCAGATCTACGCTGCAATAATCTGCATATTGACCACCAGGGCTAAAGGTTCGGCCCTTAAATCCCAGACGGTCAAAGTTCAGCCATCACACCCCCTTAAACTCTTACCCCCTCACCTCTGTCTCCTCCCTCTGCCCCCCTGCCCCCTCTGTGCCACCTTCCTGTCCACGCTTCCTTCCCTAGCTCCTCAGGCCCAGATCCAATTTGGAAACTGAAAAAGACTGCATTTTCTTCCCTCTAAAATGCTGGCAAGTGTTTTTGGAGGCCGCCATCACCGCTTTTGTTTACAGACAGGCCTGACAGCGTTATCTGCTAGACAGTTGAGTAAACACAGGAGTCTGCCCACAGGGCACCGGCTTCCAACAGCTGCCAGTTTTCCAGGTGGGCATGGCTCGTTTCTCTGACAGAAATGTTAAGGTTAAGCAATAGTTCTGAGTGCTTAGTGCTTTTGGATTTATAAAAAAACAGTATTTGATTTCGTTTGATTTATATTTTTAATTTTTAATTACATTAACATGATTTTTTTGCTTTTAATTGAAATTCTAAAGCCAAAAATAGTGAACATTCAATTGCCAAAACATGGAAAATATTCCATTGTCTCTGACAGGTATACATTGGGTAGACATCAATAGAAAAATAGGAAATTACTATGAAATAATACAATATTTCAGTTGTGTATATTACTTCGTTTTTATGTTCATGACTTTATTATTTTTCATTCCTTAAAAGTCATCATCTCATCTCTGCTCAGGAAGGAGTAGCCAAACAGCCAGACAACGCTCTCTCTGCTCCCCATACTGTACTGTCTGTAGTCATACTACTTAGCTAGGCTAGTCTGCCTAAGCATGCTGCAGTGCTCTCTGACCAAATAATTTTACTAGCTCTTCAAAGTAGATAAAGCATACTTTCACGAACTGTCTCTACTGTATCCCTCGCTCCCTCTTAGTTGTGTTGTGTACTTTCGTCTCTCAGGTGGTCCATGCGATCTGTGTGTATCTAACCTAACTGTAGCAGGCGTTAAAGTGTATCCATCTATGTCCGAGACTGAAAAAACATGCACAAGGTCACAGTTAATTAACACGTTTCTCTGCTCAACTAGGCTGAATATTTGCTTCTCTGCTCAACTAGGCTCAACTAGGCTGAATATAACTCCCTTCAGCCCAGCGTCCCACTCTCTCGTGAATGATTTGATTTCTCTCTCGAGAAATGGCACTTTGGGCTCAGAAAAAAACAGAACTAAATGGAATTCAAGTTATTTAACCTACATCGGTCAATGAGTTGAGGTTAATAACCCTCCTAAAAATAATGTTGGTTAATCGTTCAGCACTATTCAGCAAATGTTGCACTATAAGAGACAGTTACGAGTTTTTCTAACACTTTCTTTTGAGAGTCCCGCTGTAGATGCTCAACAACTACCAACAAGACCTTCTGGTTGAAACGTTACACACAAGAAACTATATGGAAGCTTTCTACACACTGTGTCAAATGGCCTGTTTCTAAATGAATGGAAACGCACTGTACAGTTCAATGCGTGGCTATCTATTCCAATGAAATACTTGTTGAACATGTGGATATGTGTACTGTACACTACTTTTGAACAGTTCAGGATTACAGCCCATGTGTATGTGGGTCAACAATTCCTTAGGCACAGAAGGTATATAACTCAAAGTGCATCCTTACATGCACAGCACACTTGACCCTCTGGTTGACAGATCAGGTTGTCTTCTCTGCTCCCTCCCTCCCCTCAGCCTGGCCCGCCCTTTCACAAAACCCTCTGACACTTCTCCTCTGACGTGAATGGAACGTTGCAGGACCATTCACAACCAGGAAGTGACATGATCAGCTCAACTAATAACAGTTAAGGGTCTTTATCTACCTTAATCTTCACTAAAAGCTTAGGAACAATGTTGTTTTCCACCAGGTGCTTTACAACAAACAGTAGAGCCTCAGCTTAGTGAGGCTTGGTGCCATGGCAGGACAGCATGTATTCGGACAGGCCTTCTGGCCTAATTGTCTTGGAAGTTATTCATGCGTCCAGTAGTTTTAGATAATTGCATAATTATTCAAGGTGGGGTTTAGAGGATTGATGGGAGGTCTTGGACTCTAAAGCCTAGACTAAATATTCAGATATTGAACTGCCCTTGTGGATTAACAGAGCGGTAATGTACACCATGTCCCCCCATCGATCAGAGGTGAGATAAGTTCAAGAGGAAAGAGGGAGGCAGAGTATAATTTTTTTTAAATGTACTTTAATTTAACTAAACACATTTTTATTTACAATGCCGGCCTACCGGGGAACAGTGGGTTAACTGCCTTGTTCAGGGGCAGAACAACAGATTTTTACCTTGTTAGCTTGGGGATTCAATCCAGCAACCTTTCGGTTACTGGACCAACACTCTAACCACTCGGCTACCTGCCGCCCCTAGGGTGGGGGCAAATAGCCAGACTCTTAGTTCCACTTATTTTCAACAACATAGTATTATGAAAGAGAGAATGAAAGAATGACAGAGTGAGTGCGATATACAAAATGATATAGACAAATGGAAAGCAAGAAAAAGAGAGACAGAGAAAGAGATAGGGAAAGAGAGAATGAGTGATGTTCAGTAGCTAATGATGCAGAAGAGCTGTCCAGCGTTTCCTTCCTATCTGTCAGTCAGAACCGCACCTGGAAGTAGCTGCAGCACTGGAACATTAATCACAATCACAGTTTCCCTCTGTGTGTGTGTGCGCGCGCGTGTGGTTGTTTGGTTGTGTGTGTGTGTGAGTATGAATCTGTGTTGAAACATTTGACAAGTAATCACAAGCAGGTCCACCCAGCACCCGTGTAACAGGGTTAGAAACGTCCTTGTTGAGTTGAGTGACTTTCACCAAAATTATTTGTTTTTCATGTTATTCATGTTTTATGAGACTAGTGGCCTCTACTGGTGTAATGTGGTACGGCAGTTCTGTGGTTACATCCTGGTCTTTGCGATTTCCAGCTTAGTTTCATTTACCATTGTTGGAGATATGTAACAGCCTGTCTGTTGTATTTCGATAATTTAGATAAATAACTATTTGTTGTAAAATCTGATGTGTTGTGATGGGTTATTTGGACTACTTTAACTTTACTGTTATGCTAGCTATGCTAACGCTAGCACAGACTCTATGAAAAGTGAAATATGTTTTTATTTCGTGATGTACAGATCCTGTCATATCTGCAATTACCAAGAGAATTTCACCTACACAATCTGTGCGTTTTCACAGGTATTTTTATGTATATTTTCATCATGAATGTATTCTGTCAGCAAGCTATTAGCTAGCCAGCTATTAGTTTGCTTACTGTAAACCTAGAATGGCGTGCTGACAGAGTTATTTTGTTTTTGTAGAATTGTATGCATTCCGGGTTCACTTTTAGAATGCTGGTTATTATTATTATCAACTTTGTCTTGGGCCTAACAACACCCGTGCCAATATATCCAACAAACACCGGCTTCTCGGGCATTATCACTGAAATAGAAAATGGCTTGTTATTGTGGAACATTGTGAATTAATTAGATGCTGCACTATTGTAAAAGTATAGTTTTGTGTTTTGTGTTTTAATTTTGAATTGAACACTATTGTAAAACTACACGATCACATTGTAACATGTAGCTATATTAAATTGTAGCGTTTTTTATGTAATTGAGAACAATATTATGTGTATTATTGTACCACATTAAAGTTTATTTCACCATTGCTGGAGATCCTGTGTCATCACTGCAGTTACCTAGAGAACTTCCTGTGAGTGTGTGCGTGTGCGCATGCGTCTTCCCAGTGTGTCTCCAGAAATAAAGCAATCAAGAGTTAGAAATACAGTCCTCCCGTGTCCTGTCTCAGTCCGTTTGACCATTGTTACACCCGCCTACAAAGCTAATTTGTCTTGATTACGATCCAAGTGGCTGGCTGTGTACAGTGTTGTCATTAATTACACCAGTTGGTTTGGCAGGTGTACCAGCACCACCACAGATGTTACTACAGCTAACTCCAAAGCGAGAGAGAGAGAGAGAGAATGTCATTTTTGCTGGGGAATAAAGTGTTGTGACTGTTTGACTGAGTAGCTTGAAATTAAGCACTGCCAATTACACTATATGACCAAAAGTATGTGGACACCTGCTAGTTGAACATCTCATTCCAAAATAATGTGCATTATTATGGAGTTGGTCCCCCTTTGCTCCTATAACAGCCTCCAATCTTCTAGGAAGGCTTTCCACTAGATGTTGGAACATTGCTGCGGTGACTTGCTTCCATTCAGCCACAAGAGCGTTAATGAGGTCGGGCTCTGATGTTGGGCGATTAGGCCTGGCTCGCAGTCGGCGTTCCAATTCATCCCAAAGGTATTCGATGGGGTTGAGGTCAGGGCTCTGTGCAGGCCAGTCAAGTTCTTCCACACCGACCTCCATGTCTGTATGGACCTCGCTTTGTGCACGGGGACATTTGTCATGCTGAAACAGGAAACGGCTATCCCCAAACTGTTGCCACAAATTTGGAAGCACAGAATCATCTAGAATGTCATTGTATGCTGTAGCGTTAAGATTTCCCTTCACTGGAACGAAGGGGCCTAACCCGAACCATGAAAAACAGCCCCAGACTATTATTGCTCCTCCATCAAACCTTACAATTGGCACTATGCATTCGGGCAGGTAGTGTTCTCCTGGCATCTGCCAAACCCAGATTCATTGGACTGCCAGATGGTGAAGCATAATTCATCACTCCAGAGAACGCGTTTCCACTGCTCCAGAGTCCAATGGCGGTGAGCTTTACTCCACTCCAGCCAACGCTTGGCATTGCGCATGGTATGTACAGCCGAGGCTTGTGTACGGCTGCTCGGCAATGGAAACCCATTTCATGAAGCTCCCGAGAACTGGGTAATGATTGTTGGAACCAAGGACTGACGATTTTTACGCGCTACACTCTTCAGCACTCAGCGGTCCTGTTTTGTGAGCTTGTGTGGCCTACCACTTCGTGGCTGAGCAGTTGTTGCTCCTATATGTGTCCACTTCACAATAACAGCACTTACAGATGACTGGGGTAGCTCTAACAAGGCAGAAATTTGATGAATTGACTTGTTGGAAAGGTGGCATCCTATAACGGTGACATGTTGAAAGTCACTGAGCTCTTCAGTAAGGCCATTCTACTGCCAATGTTTGTTTTTGGAAATTGCATGGCTGCGTGCTCTATTTTATACACCTGTCAGCAATGGGTGTGGCTGAAATATCCAAATCCACTCATTTGAAGGGGTGTCGACATACACTATATTAGAGGTCGACCGATTATGATTTTTCAACGCCGATACTGATTATTGGAGGACCAAAAAAGCAGATACCGATTAATCGGCCGATTTTTATATATACACTGCTCAAAAAAATAAAGGGAACACTTAAACAACACAATGTGAAATCAAACTGTCCACTTAGGAAGCAACACTGAATGACAATAAATTTCACATGCTGTTGTGCAAATGGATGAGACAAAAGGTGGAAATTATAGGCAATTAGCAAGACACCCCCAATAAAGGAGTGGTTCTGCAGGTGGTGACCACAGACCACTTCTCAGTTCCTATGCTTCCTGGCTGATGTTTTGGTCACTTTTGAATGCTGGCGGTGCTTTCACTCTAGTGGTAGCATGAGACGGAGTCTACAACCCACACAAGTGGCTCAGGTAGTGCAGCTCATCCAGGATGGCACATCAATGCGAGCTGTGGCAAGAAGGTTTGCTGTGTCTGTCAGCGTAGTGTCCAGAGCATGGAGGCGCTACCAGGAGACAGGCCAGTACATCAAGAGACGTGGAGGAGGCCGTAGGAGGGCAACAACCCAGCAGCAGGACCGCTACCTCCGCCTTTGTGCAAGGAGGAGCACTGCCCGAGCACTGCAAAATGACCTCCAGCAGGCCACAAATGTGCATGTGTCTGCTCAAACGGTCAGAAACAGACTCCATGAGGGTGGTATGAGGGCCCGACGTCCACAGGTGGGGGTTGTGCTTACAGCCCAACACTGTGCAGGACGTTTGGCATTTGCCAGAGAACACCAAGATTGGCAAATTCGCCACTGGCGCCCTGTGCTCTTCACAGATGAAAGCAGGTTCACACTGAGCACATGAGCACATGTGACAGACGTGACAGAGTCTGGAGACGCTGTGGAGAACGTTCTACTGCCTGCAACATCCTCCAGCATGACCGGTTTGGCGGTGGGTCAGTCATGGTGTGGGGTGGCATTTCTTTGGGGGGCCGCACAGCCCTCCATGTGCTCGCCAGAGGTAGCTTGACTGCCATTAGGTACCGAGATGAGATCCTCAGACCCCTTGTGAGACCATATGCTGGTGCGGTTGGCCCTGGGTTCCTCCTAATGCAAGACAATGCCAGACCTCATGTGGCTGGAGTGTGTCAGCAGTTCCTGCAAGAGGAAGGCATTGATGCTATGGACTGGCCCGCCCGTTCCCCAGACCTGAATCCAATTGAGCACATCTGGGACATCATGTCTCGCTCCATCCACCAACGCCACGTTGCACCACAGACTGTCCAGGAGTTGGCGGATGCTTTAGTCCAGGTCTGGGAGGAGATCCCTCAGGAGACCATCCGCCACCTCATCAGGAGCATGCCCAGGCGTTGTAGGGAGGTCATACAGGCACGTGGAGGCCACACACACTACTGAGCCCCATTTTGACTTGTTTTAAGGACATTACATCAAAGTTGGATCAGCCTGTAGTGTGGTTTTCCACTTTAATTTTGAGTGTGACTCCAAATCCAGACCTCCATGGGTTGATACATTTGATTTACATTGATCATTTTTGTGTGATTTTGTTGTCAGCACATTCAACTATGTAAAGAAAAAAGTATTTAATAAGAATATTTCATTCATTCAGATCTAGGATGTGTTATTTTAGTGTTCCCTTTATTTTTTTGAGCAGTGTATATTTGTAATAATGACAATTACAACAATACTGAATGAACACTTACTTTAACTTAATATATTGCATAAATAAAATCAACTTAGTCTCAAATAAATAATGAAACATGTTCAATTTAGTTTAAATAACGCAAAAACAAAATGTTGGAGAAGAAAGTAAAAGTGCAATATGTGCCATGTAAAAAAGCTAACGTTTAAGTTCCCTTGCTCAGAACATGAGAACATATGAAAGCTGGTGGTTCCTTTTAACATGAGTCTTCAATATTCCCAGGTAAGAAGTTTAAGGTTGTAGTTATTATAGGACTATTTCTCTCTATACCATTTGTATTTCATATACCTTTGACTATTGGATGTTCTAATAGGTACATTAGTATTGCCAGCCTAATCTCGGGAGTTGATAGGCTTGAAGTCATAAACAGCGCAATGCTTGAAGCACAGTGAAGAGCTGCTGGCAAATGCACGAAAGTGCTGTTTGAATGAATGCTTACGAGCCTGCTGCTGCCTACCACCGCTCAGTCAGACTGCTCTATCAAATCAAAGACTAAATTATAATATAATAACACACAAAAATACGAGCCTTAGGTCATTAATATGGTCAAATACGGAAACTATCATTTCGAAAACAAAACGTTTATTCTTTCAGTGAAATACGGAAGCGTTCCGTATTTTATCTAACGGGTGGCATCCATAAGTCTAAATATTGCTGTTACATTACACAACCTTCAATGTTATGTCATAATTATGTAAAATTCTGGCAAATGAATTACGGTCTTTGTTAGGAAGAAATGGTCTTCACACAGTTCGCAACGAGCCAGGCGGCCCAAACTGCTGCATATGCCCTGACTCTGCTTGCACAGAACGCAAGAAAAGTGACAGAATTTCCCTAGATAAAAGAAATTCAAGTTAGCAGGCAATATTAAAATTTCTTCTTAATAGTGGGCGCTATTTTCACTTTGGGAAAAAATCGTGCCCAAATTAAACAGCCTCGTACTCTGTTCTAGATCATAGAATATGCATATTATTATTACTCTTGGATAGAAAACACTCTGAAGTTTCTAAAACTGTTTGAATTATATCTGTGAGTAAAACAGAACTAATTTGGCAGCAAACTTCCAAACAGGAAGTGAAAATTCTGAAATTGGGGCTCTGTGTCAGGGCCTGCCTATTCAACTGGCTTATATTTATGGATCTGTATGCACTTCATACGCCTTCCACTAGATGTCAACAGGCAGTAGAATGTTGAATGGGGTGTCTAGCTTGATGTGAGACCGAATGAGAGCTTTTGGAGTGACAGGTCCGCTCTTTTGGCAGTATTCAACTGCGCACCAGGGAACCTCACATTGTCTTCTGAAATGCGTTAGGTATACACGGCGAAATGCTCCGGCTCTGATTTTATTGGATACATATGAGAAAAACATCATAAAGTAGGATTTTCAACCGAGTTTGACCAGTTTATTCGACGTTTATTGAGACTTTTGGAATTTTTCGTTCCATGCGCTAAGTTTTCTTGGCCATGTGCCCTCCACATGGCTAGCCAAAGTTGCTAATTCGACAGAAGAAATGGACAATCTAAAACAAAACAACGATTTATTCTGGAACTAGGACTCCTTGCACAACATTCTGATGAAAGATCATCAAAAGTAAGAGAATATTTATGATGTTATTTCGTATTTTTGTGGTTTGTGTTGGCTCCAACAAGGCGGAGAATTGTTGGGCGCTGTCTCACAATATTGCATGCTGTACGTTGTACTAAAGTTATTTTTTAAAATCTAACACAGCGGTTGCATTAAGAACCAGTGTATCTTTCATTTGCTGTACAACATGTATTTTTTAGTAAAGTTTATGATGAGTTTTTTGGTTAGATTACGTGACTGTCCAAAATTTCTCTGGACAATTTTGTGCATCATGGCTACGTATTCACAATGTAAAACCACGATTTGTACCTCTAAATATGCACATTTTCGAACAAAAGATAAATGTATTGTATAACATGATGTTATAAGACTGTCATCTGATGAAGTTGTTCAAAGGTTAGTGATTAATTTTATCTCTATTTGTGGGTTTTGTGAAAGCTATGTTGGCGGTGAAAACATGGTGAAAACATGGCGTTGTGTGTTTGGCTATTGTGGTGAGCTAATATAAATATATATTGTGTTTTCGCTGTAAAACATTTAAAAAATCGGAAATGATGGCTGGATTCACAAGATGTTTATCTTTCATTTGCTGTATTGGACTTGTGATTTCATGAAATTATATTATATGATATCCCTGTCGCGTTAGGCTAGGCTATGCTAGTCAGCTTTTTTGATGAGGAGGATCCCGGATCCGGGAGAGAGAAGCGGTAGAGGCAGGTTTAATATGCAGGTTTAAAAATATATACGTGTATTGATTTTATGAAAGGCATTGATGTTTATGGTTAGGTACACATTGGTGCAACGACAATGCTTTTTTCGCGAATGCACTTGTTAAATCACCCGTTTGGCAAAGTAGGCTGTGATTCAATGACAAATGAACAGGCACTGCATCGATTATATGCAACGCAGGACAAGCTAGATAAACTAGTGATATCATCAACCATGTGTAGTTAACTAGTGATTATGTTAAGTTTTTTAAAAGATAAGTTTAATGCTAGCTAGCACCTTACCTTGGCTCCTTGCTGCACGCGCATAACAGTTAGTCAGCCTGCCACGCAGTCTCCTCGTGGAGTGCAATGTAATCGGCCATAATCGGTGTCCAAAAATACCGATTGTTATGAAAACTTGAAATCGGCCCTAATTAATCGGCCATTCCGATTAATCGGTCGACCTCTGCACTATATATACAAAAGTATGTTTTAAATTCACAGGCTCCAAGAGTGACAGAGTATTATGTGGATATGAGAGTGGATTATGTACTGTAAAATATTGTAATGTTCATTTCACTGACCCTTTTTAGTCACACTAATGTAGGTAGCTAGACAGTGTACTATTTCATCTTAATTCATGTAACGGGGTGGTACCAAGTTATAACCAATAGATCTAACAGTTTACTTTCTAAAGATTTTTCTGGACTTCATTAGTGTTGATCAGTACCTGAGCAGCAGCAGAGGCCAGTTTCTCTCCATGCGTCACTATAGTGGGGCGGCAGGTAGCCTAGTGGTTAGAATGTTGGGCCAGTAACCGAAAGGTTGCTAGATTGAATAACGGAGATGACAAGATAAAAATCTGTCATTCTGCCCCTGAACAAGGCAGTTAACCCACTGTTCCTAGGCCGTCATTGTAAATAAGAATTTGTTCTTAACTGACTTGCCTAGTTTTAAAAAAAAGTGACATGTGTATTATGTCACTATAGTGACATATAAGCAACTATTACTGAGTGACATACTTGGGAAAACACACACATTGTCTTGGTGAAATTATCTAGCTAACTGCAGTTATGGCACAGGATCTGGATATCATGAAATAAAAACATATTTAACTTTTCAAACAGTCCATGCTCGCGTTAGCATAACCCATACTACACAATCGACGGAGCTTCCAGCTAGCATAGTTTTTTATTTAACTAGGCAAGTCAGTTAAGAACAAATTCTTATTTACAATGACTGCCTACTCCGGCCAAACCCCTTCGACGCTGGGCGATTTGTATTGGTACTCCCAATCACGGCCAGATGAGATACAGCCTGGATTCGATACCAGGTACTATATTGACGCCTCTTGAACTGAGATGCAGTGCCTTAGACTGCTGCGCCGCTCTAACTGTGGCGAAATGCTAAATGTCTATAAAGTTACAGTAACTGGACAGAAGTCCAAATAAACCATCCCAATACATGCTAACACGAATGACAAATATAATACATCAGAGTTTTAAGGCAAGATATTTATCCAAAAAAGATTCAAATTACAAGGGACAAATTTTCTATTTTCATGTCATCTGACCATGGCACCGCCTGGAGTTTGATAAACGGCATTGGCACTTGGATAGGAACCGATATGGTCAGATGACATGAAAATAGAGCTTTTTGGCTATGCACACTAGTGGTGGGTTTGGCGTTGGAAAACAAATGCAGCAAAGTACCTCAAACCTACAGCAAACTATGGTGGTGGATCTTTGATGTTATTTGTGCTTTTGTGCTTCTACTCGTCCTGGGGCCCTTGTTAAGGTCAACGACATCATGGGCTTTACCAAGTTACAGAACATATTAACCAAAAACCTGCTTGCCTTTGCCAGGGGGCTGACAATTGGCCGCAAGTGGATCTTCCAGCAAGACAATAACCCCGAGCACTAATCAAAATCCACAAAGAAATTGTTAATTGACATCTAATTCAACATTTTGCAAGTCCATCTCAGTCTCCGGACTTGAACCCCATTGAAAACCCTTGGTTTGAATTGAAGAGGGCAGTCCATAAGCCAGACGAAGGATATCAAGGATCTGGATCGATTCTGTGTGGAGGAATGGTCTAAGATCATGTGTTCTTCAGTCTCATATGTATGCATGTATGTATGACTAAGTTTCTTTGTAAAAAAAGCATCTGCTAAATGGCTCTTTGCGTGAAAGGAGCAGCGACCCCATCCACTCAGGCATATGAGCCTTGTGACCCAGGCCATGTCCACATATACAGATGAAGTCGGAAGTTTACATACACTTAGGTTGGAGTCATGAAAACTCGTTTTTCAACCACTCCACAAATTTATTGTGAACAAACTACAGTTTTGGTAAGTCGGTTAGGACATCTACTTTGTGCATGACACAAATAATTTTTCCAACAATTGTTTACAGACAGATTATTTCACTTATTATTCACTGTATCACAATTCCAGTGGGTCAGAAGTTCACATACACTAAGGTGACTGTGCCTTCAAACAGCTTGGAAAATTCCAGAAAATTATGTCATGGCTTTAGAAGCTTCTGATAGGCTAATTTAAATGATTTGAGTCAATTGGAGGTGTACCTGTGGATGTATTTCAAGGCCTAACATCAAACTCAGTGCCTCTTTGCTTGACATCATGGGAAAATCAAAAGAAATCAGCCAAGACCTCAGAAAATAAATTGTAGACCTCTGGTTCATTCTTGGGAGTAATTTCCAAACGCCTGAAGGTACCACGTTCATCTGTACAAACAATAGTACGAAAGTTAAACATCATGGGATCACGCAGCCGTCATACCGCTCAGGAAAGAGACCCGTTCTGTCTCCTAGAGATGAACGTACTTTGGTGCGGAAAGTGCAAATCAATCCCAGAACAACAGCAAAGGACCTTGTGAAGATGCTGGAGGAAACAGGTACAAAAGTATCTATATCCACAGTAAAACGAGTCCTATATCAACATAACCCGAAAGGCCGCTCAGCAAGGAAGAAGCCACTGCTCCAAGACCGCCATAAAAAAGCCAGACTACGGTTTGCAACTGCACAAAGATCGTACTTTTTGGAGAAATAAAATGGCTTAAGGACAACAAAGTCAAGGTATTGGAGTGGCCATCACAAAGCCCTGACCTCAATCCTATAGAACATTTGTGGGTAGAACTGAAAAAGCGTGTGCGAGCAAGGAGGCCTAAAAACCTGTCAGGAGGAATGGGCCAAAATTCACCCAACTTATTGTGGGAAGCTTGTGGAAGGCAACCCGAAACGTTTGAGCCAACTTAAATAATTTAAAGGCAATGCTACCAAATACCAATTGAGTGTATGTAAACTTCTGACCCACTGGGAATGTGATGAAAGAAATGAAAGCTGAAATAAATCATTCTCTCTACTATTATTCTGACATGTCACATTCTTAAAATAAAGTGGTGATCCTAACTGACCTAAAACAGGGTATTTTTACTAGGATTAAATGTCAGGAATTGTGAAAAACTGAGTTTAAGTGTTTTTGGTTTAGGTGTATGTAAACTTCCGACTTCAACTGTAGACATGTATATAGTGTCAATTATAGGGATGAATATTTCCCCAAAAATCTAACAGATTTCAATACCGGGCATAATTCATATTTATCCCGAGAGTCCAAGGAAATCGCTAAAAAAATATCGGAAGTGCCCATTTAAAGCGTTAAAAACCAAGAGATGGTCACTATGCCAGTGTTCTCCCAAAATAATTGTGTTGTAGCGCCACATTGCCTGCGCCACTATGTAAAGATTGGACTGCAAGCGAAACTAATATTTACTAATGATAAGAGTAATTTTGATCGCCATTTAATTGTTGTTAATTGCGAAACAGACATAAATTCCAACCTTTATATATTCCTCAATTAATTCAGCGCATTTCAGCAGTAGGCCTAGGGTATTTCGATACAGAGCGCGCTCAGGACGCCCAGCGCGCACCCCGAGTACGCTATAGCGTTGTCGAGTCATAGAAACGTTGTAACCGCAGTCAAACAAAAGTCAAATGACCAAAGTTGCTAAACTTGCTAGATAGCCACCAACGAATGACAGAATATCTCCCATTTGGCAAAATCGAGTTGATGATTATACAGATGGCAGATCAACTCATGAATAACGGGGAGATGGAGAAGAAATTGTTTAGAAATCAAGGTATCTTAACCGGGGCAGAATGTTAAAAAAAAATCCATGTTTACTCTTATACCGTTTGTTGATCACACATTCTCTACGGAAGCTCTCATATGAGCAGTAACGAGACAGCGCTAAGAAGCGGGGTAAATGTTATAGCGGTATTTTGACATGCACTGGCGAGACGTGCTTTGAAAATGTAACCTATGGATTACAGAATAATTAATCATTTTCATGCGAGACAGTAGTCAGGATTTGGGGTTTTAGTGGGATTGTGACGATAGGAAAATAGTTTAGGCTCTATAAGACTACTGTTCGTGAGTGAATATATAAATAATACACTTGATTTAGGCTATATTATTGCATGCTAAATTGTTTCTGATTAGTGATAGATGAGCAAACGAATAAATGAGCCACCACTTCCACTTGTCCAGCCAGAGATCAATTCACCGAATACAAAGACATGGATTCAGTGAAACGAAATCACATTGATTGATTAGTCACATGCTTTTGGTCGGGAGCATAGGCTGAAGAGCTAAATCCACTGAGCATGTTATAACATGCTGGAAAAATGTTATGATCAGCTAATATATGAGCAAACTAGAATAACTCAATTTAGCTAACATTTCCCCGGCCTAACTGTTACCAAATATTACCAAAATTCAGTAAAAAAAAATCTGACATTGATTGATTTATCTAGAGGAGTCCCCGACGCTTGTCTCAAAGCAGCGCATTGTCCCAATCAAATCGGTGCTGAAATTATAATCTAGGTGAACACACACACACACACACACACACACACACACACACACACACACACACACACACACACACACACACACACACACACACTATTGCTTTAAAAGTGATATTACGGTTGGGACTTCGGGAGTTTCAATATAAACAAGAATTTCATATATGCCTTCAATTGCATTAGCCTACTTTATTCCAATATTTTGGAGATCCAGGGTGGAGGGGTGGGGATTAATGGTGTAAGGGGCTGGGGAGATCAAATCAAACTTTGTCACATGCGCCGAATACAACAAGTGTAGACCTTACCGTGAAATGCTTACTTACAAGCTCTTAGTGAAATGCTTACTTACAAGCTCTTAACCAACAGTGCAGTTCAAGAAAAGATTTACCAAATAAACTAAAGAAGAAAAAAAAGTAACACAATAAAATAACGAGGCTATATACAGGGGGTACCGGTACAGGCTAGTCGAGATGTGGGGTGAAGGGGGTGAGGGGAGGGTGGAGAGGTGTTGTAGTGGAGGGGATGGGAGCACTGGCCTTAGGAATAGAACCAATAATCCCTATAAAGCCTTTTTTTACACAGATATGACATTGACATAATCATGATGTGTGAAGGTTCAACATATCTTATTGTATCTCTTATCTTCTATTGTTATAAGACTGACATGTCTTTCTATGAAAAGGGGATAATGTTTGGCCTTGGTCTGTAAATGTGTGACAATAGGTTGTTATCAATAAACGTCACAGTAAGGTGCAGAATGTTCAATTTGCCTGCACTAGGGCAGGGAGACCCCCAGCTCCACTAAAACTGTCAGGGGTGCGTAACTGGTGGCATGGAAGTCAAACGCAGGAGAGCAGAACTTGGTAAATAGCCGGAGCAGTTTAATGTACATAACTACCGGCATACAAAAATAACAAAACACATGGGCAACAAAACCTGTATCGCACCAGTCACATAAAGCACACGTACTACAATAAACAATTCTCGACAAGGACATGGGGGAAACAGAGGGAACATATACAACATGTTATTAGGGAATTGAAACCAGGTGAGTGTGACAACCAGACAAAACAAATGGAACATGAAAAATGGATCGGCGATGGCTAGAAGACCGGTGATGTCGACCGCCGAACACCGCCCGAACAAGGAGAGGAACCGACTTCGGCAGAAGTCATGACAGTACCCCCCCCCCCTTGACACACGGCTCCAGCAGCACGCCGACACAGGCCTCGAGGACGACCCGGAGGGCGAGGCGTAGGGCGATCCAGACGGAGACGGTGGAAATCCCGCAGCATAGAAGGGTCCAACACGTCCTCCTCTGGAACCCAGCATCTCTCCTCCGGACCGTACCCCTCCCAGTCCACGGGGTATTGAAGGCCCCTCACCCGACGTCTCGAATCCAGGATGGATCGAACGGAGTACGCCGGGGCCCCCTCGATGTCCAGAGGTGCGGAGGAACCTCCTGCACCTCAGCTTCCTGGAGCGGACCAGCCACTACCGGCCTGAGGAGAGACACATGGAACAAGGGGTTAATGATGAGCCAACCAGGGAAGGCCCAGTACCATGGGAAACGCAGGAGAGTCAATGAGAAAGAGACTGATGCTCTCGTCGTGACTCCCCTGCATTACCATGACCAGGGAGATAGTGGCTTCCCTGATTAGCCTGGACCCCAATAGTCGATTATCCAGAGCGTGAACTGGGAAAGGTCTAGCCACAGGGATAATGGGGATCATAAGACTACGAGTGAGCGCTCTGTCAATAAAATTCCCAGCTGCGCCTGAATCGACTAGCGCCTTATGCTGGGAATCTGGAAAACAAACAGGTACAAACAGTTGGACAACAAAGGACTCTGGATAAGAGTGGTGCAGACTCACCTGGGGTGACGCCAGAGTGCCCTGCCTGCTGCCTCGACTCCCAGAGGGACCAACCCGGCACCGACCGGCAGTGTGTCCTCTGCGGCCACAGAT
This sequence comes from Salvelinus alpinus, assembly GCF_045679555.1. Taxonomy (NCBI): domain Eukaryota; kingdom Metazoa; phylum Chordata; class Actinopteri; order Salmoniformes; family Salmonidae; genus Salvelinus; species Salvelinus alpinus. Next base: position 2,341,377 of record NC_092110.1, read on the forward strand.
GGTGCACGAACTGGAACCCCCTCCAATCTTCCTACGCACCTCCCAGCTCCATAGGTTCAGGAGGGGCAGGTGCGAGGGGATGGAACCACCAGACCCCGATCTGAACGTCCGCGGGTAGCCAGCAGGTTGTCCAGCCGGATGGACAGGTCCACCAGCTGATCCAACGTGAGGGTGGTGTCTCTGCAGGCCAACTCCCGACGGACGTCCTCACGCACACTGCAACGGTAGTGGTCCTGTCGTTCCATCCCGTGCCGGCAGCCAGGGTCCTAAACTCTCGGGCAAACTCCTGGGCGATCCTCATCTCCGGCCTCAGCTGGAAGAGGCGCTCACCCGCCGCTCTACCCTCGGGCGGGTGGTCGAAGACCACCTGGAAACGGCGGGTGAACTCGGTGAAGTCGTGACTACTGACTGTGCATAAGTTACCATAAAACAACCAATTCTAATTTAGAAAACTAAATCACATTGTTTTCTTTTCAAAAGTATTCTTATACTTATTCATTCATCTTATACAACATTCAGAAGTAAACCTGACAGCTGGGAAATGTTCACTTTAAGATATACAGTTATGCATGTTTCCAGTCCTTCATGAGATCACCAAATGAAACATACTCGACATGACTGTCCCTTAAGTGTCCATGGACCATTCCCACATTCTCAAAAATAGAAATATTGTTTAATTCTCCCATTTTGGGGATTAGGAGTTTCGGCAAGAGAAGCACTTTGTTCTCCATAGACTCTCTCCCTCAATACTGCATGGCAGTTTCTACCAGGTATTTATGACCATTGTAAAACCTGATGTGAGAGAGAGAGTGAGAGATGGGAGGGGCACGATATACACCCAAAAAGGACCACATCGTGACACCAACCAGGCAGGGCCTCATGCAGTGTATAGTTTCCATTCTGATGACCAACCTGTTTTTCTCTCCTGCTTATTCTACCTCCTTAGAAGAAATTGCTTTTCTTTCTGATGTTTATTGCGCATGCAGCTAAATGTAAGTCCCAAAATTCTGATGTCTTGTTGTTTGGAGCTAAATAGTGTCTGTTGTAAATATGTTCCTTTTGTGTTAAACTTGCTAGCTAGTTAGCTTGCGTACACCCGCTAGCATTAGTGTAACCGGTGCTGTACTGCACCGCTGTAACTCTGCGTTGTGTGTGGTTGATTGAAACTATAGACGTGGACTTTGGAGATCAGGTAGTTTTAATTAACCTCTACCGCTTCTCTCTCCCGGATCCGGGATCCTCCTCATCAAAAAAGATGACTAGCATAGCCTAGCGCGACAGGGATATCATATAATATAATTTCATGAAATCACAAGTCCAATACAGCAAATGAAAGATAAACATCTTGTGAATCCAGCCATCATTTCCGATTTTTTTAATGTTTTACAGCGAAAACACAATATATATTTATATTAGCTCACCACAATAGCCAAACACACAACGCCATGTTTTCACCATGTTTCCACCGCAAAGGTAGCTTTCACAAAACCCACAAATAGAGATAAAATTAATCACTAACCTTGAACAACTTAATCAGATGACTGTCTTATAACATCATGTTATACAATACATTTATGTTTTGTTCGAAAATGTGCATATTTAGAGGTACAAATCGTGGTTTTACATTGTGAATACGTAGCCTGATGCACCAAATTGTCCGGAGATATTTTGGACAGTCACGTAATCTAACCAAAGAACTCATCATAAATTTTACAAAAAAAGACATGTTGTACAGCAAATGAAAGATACACTGGTTCTTAATGCAACCGCTGTGTTAGATTTTTAAAAATAACTTTAGTACAACATACAGCATGCAATATTGTGAGACAGCGCTCACCAATTCTCCGCCTTGTTGGAGCCAACACAAACCACAAAAATACGAAATAACATCATAAATATTCTCTTACTTTTGATGATCTTCCATCAGAATGTTGTGCAAGGAGTCCTAGTTCCAGAATAAATCATTGTTTTGTTTTAGAATGTCCATTTCTTCTGTCGAATTAGCAACTTTGGCTAGCCATGTGGAGGGCACATGTCCAAGAAATCTTTGCGCCTGGAACGAAAAAATCAAAAAGTCCCAATAAACGTCAAACTCAGTTGAAAATCCTACTTTATGATGTTTTTCTCATATGTATCCAATAAAATCAGAGCCAGAGCATTTCGTCGTGTATACCTAACACTTTTCAGAAGACAATGTGAGGTTCCCTGGTGCGCAGTTGAATACTGACAAAAGAGCGGACCTGTCACTCCAAAAGCTCTCATTCGGTCTCACATCAAGCTAGACACCCCATTCAACATTCTACTGCCTGTTGACATCTAGTGGAAGGCATCTGCATCCAAAGGAAAATAAAACATTTGTAGAGCACATATGTTCTGCGAATCGTCGCCTCTTTCTCTCGTAGTGCATCAAAATGATTTTCGAATACAAAAATGAGTACAGCCTCTCCTTATTATGCATCAACACAAAACATATATTTATCATAGATAAAACCACATACCTGCATCCAGAAGAAAATAAAACATTTGTAGAGCACATATGTTCTGCGAATCGTCGCCTCTTTCTACAACAGATGCACAATACAAGGGACTGGGATCATTCGAGGAGCTAGCCATCGTTCACACATACAAGAGCCTGCTAACACCTTAGCTAGCTATTAATAACATGTTGAATTCACAATGTGGATATCATCCTAAAAAGTACAATTACAAGTGCATCTCAACAATACCATCCACTTATGAGTAACCTCTAAATATTCAACGCTATTCATGAACAAAACACTGTGTGTATGACTGTGCTTAAAAGAATGAAACTTTTCTGAAGACGACAGAAAAAGCGTGCCTACCTTTCATAGTGCATCAAAATGATTTAAGCACGAGGACGCAGGGCAAAACTTAAGTACACACTCTCCTACACCCAGGATGCAGGCATGCATAATAACAAATCAACATGACATATTAATATATGAACCTGGTGAAATTTACACAGTACTTTAACAACTGTTACATTAGCATTAGCATTGTCATCCAGAATGCAATACTATTTAGCATGCTTATTAGCAATTAGAATTTGTCTGTGGTGCTAGGCTATTTTCGGTTGTTGATCCCTCATGCTTATTATGTTTTAAAATGTGTAGATATTTCTACATTGCTTTATTGTTCTTTATGCATCTAGCATGTGTTTGGGTCCAAATAGCCTGTTGTTGACATGCAAATAGGCATACTTTTCCCATACTGTGCTATAACCTAAGTTCTCCTCTTTTCTTTACAGAACCACAATTAGTACCAGAGGGAGTGATGTTGTGTGTGTGTGTGTGGATACGCATTAAACCCTTGAACTGGAACTACTGCTGCCTCCTGTTCTGAACGGACACCCCGTGGTGGTTACTACCGGCCTAAAATCCAGCACCTGAGATTTTTTGCCCTTTTTATTGGTCCTTCGAATTCATAAACAACCTATTTTTTTCAAGTTGTGTTGTGACAAGGTAGAGGTGGTATACAGAAGATAGCCCTATTTGGTAAAAGACCAATTCCATATTATGGCAAGAACAGCTCAAATAAGCAAAGAGAAATGACAGTCCATCATTACTTTAAGACATGAAGGTCAGTCAATCCGGAAAATATCAAGAAGTTTCTTCAAGGGGCGGCAGGTAGCCTAGTGGTTAGAGCATTGTGCCAGTAACAGAAAGATTGCTTGATCGAATCCCTGAACTGACAAGGTAAAAATCTGTCGTTCTGCTCCTGAACAAGGCAGTTAACCCACTGTTCCAAGGCTGTCATTGTAAATCAGAATTTGTTCTTAACTGACTAGCCTAGTTAAATAAAGGTTAAATAAAATTAAAAAAGTACAGTCGCATAAAATCAAGCGCTATGATGAAACTGGCTCTCAAGAGGACTGCCACAGGAAAGGAAGAACCAGAGGAGACTGCATGAATCAGGCCTTCATGTTCTAATTGCTGCAAAGAAACCACTACTAAAGGACAGAATAAGAGACTTGCTTGGGCCAAGAAACACGAGCAATGGACATTAGACTGTTGGAAATCTGTCCTCTGATGAGTCCAAATTTGAGATTTTTGGTTCCAACCACTATGTCTTTCTGAGACACAGAAATTTGTGGCCTGCTGGAGGTCATTTTGCAGTGCTCTGGCAGTGCTACTCCTTGCACAAATGCGGAGGTAGCGGTCCTGCTGCTGGGTTGTTGCCCTCCTACGGCCTCCTCCACGTCTCCTGATGTACTGGCCTGTCTCCTGGTAGCGCCTCCATGCTCTGGATACTACGCTGACAGACACAGCAAACCTTCTTGCCACAGCTCGCATTGATGTGCCATCCTGGATGAGCTGCACTACCTGAGCCACTTGTGTGGGTTGTAGACTCCGTCTCATGCTACCACTAGTGTGAGAGCACCGCCAGCATTCAAAAGTGACCAAAACATCAGCCAGGAAGCATAGGAACTGAGAAGTGGTCTGTGGTCACCACCTGCAGAATCACTCCTTTATTGGGGGTGTCTTGCTAATTGCCTATAATTTCCACCTTTTGTCTATTCCATTTGCACAACAGCATGTGCAATTTATTGTCAATCAGTGTTGCTTCCTAAGTGGACAGTTTGATTTCACAAAAGTGTGATTGACTTGGAGTTACATTGTGTTGTTTAAGTGTTCCCTTTATTTTTTTGAGCAGTGTATATACTGAGATCATGTGACACTTAAATAAAGTCCACCTGTGTGCAATCTAACTAATTATGTGACTTAAGAAGGTAATTGGTTGCACCAGATCGTATTTAGGGGCTTCATACCAAAGGGGGTGAATACATACAGTTGAATTCGGAAGTTTACAAACACTTAGGTTGGAGTCATTAAAACCCGTTTTTCAACCACTCCACAAATTTCTTGTTAACAAACTATAGTTTTGGCAAGTCGGTTAGGACATCTACTTTGTGCATGACACAAGTCATTTTTCCAACAATTGTTTACAGACAGATTATTTCACTTATAATTCACTGTATCACAATTTCAGTGGGTCAGAAGTTTACAAGCTGTCATCAAGGCAAATGTTGGCTATTTGAAGAATCTCAAATATAAAATATATTTGGATTTGTTTAACACATTTTTGGTTACTACCTGACTCCATGTGTTTTCTAAGTTTTGATATCTTCACTATTATTCTACAATGTAGAAAATAGCAAAAATAAAGAAAAACCCTTGAATGAGTAGGTGTTCTAAAACTTTTGACCAGGAAGAGTATATATACTCTTATATACCTTATATATATGGGCGACAGGTAGCCAACTTGCTTGTGGAAGCCTTTGACTGTGTAATGGCATAGCCTTGATTTGTTAATTTAGCAGACAATTTATTTCCCCAAGACCTTATCACAGTCAACACCTATTTTATAGTAACTAACGTGATGTAATGTAACAGAAGAAATTAGAACAGAATATTTTTCCAAATGAAAAAAGTTGGTAACACGAAGTGATGAGCATTTCATGTATGCAATAGTTATTCTCAAAGAGTGATCATTTCAAACCGGGCTCAGTTTGATGAGTTGAAATCATTTGTTCAGGGTTACAAATCAAAAACTGTCTTCTTTTTGATGTACAGACATTCTATTTACACTGAACTACAATATAAATGCAACATGTACAATGTTGGTTTCATGAGCAGAAATAAACGGTCCTAGAAATTTCCCATATGCACAAAAAGCTTATTTCTCTCAAATTAGTGAGCATTTCTCCTTTGCCAAGATAATCCATCCACCTGACAGATGTAGCATATCAAAAAGCTGATTAAACAGCACGATCATTACACAGGTGCTGTGGACAATAGATGGCCACTAAATTTCAACACAATGCCACAGATATCTCAAGTTTTGAGGGAGCGTGCAAGTGGCATTCTGACTGCTGGAATTGTCCACCAGAGAATATAATGTTCATTTCTCTACCATAAGCGCGTCCAATGTCGTTTTAGAGAATTTGGCAGTATGTCCAACCGGCCTCACAACTGCAGACCACGTGTAACCATGCCAGCCCAGGACCTCCACATCCAGCTTCTTCCCCTGTGGGATTGTCTGAGACCAGCCACCCGAACAGCTGATGAAACTGTGGGTTTGCACAACCGAAGAATCTCTGCACAAACTATCAAAATCCATCGTAGGAAATGCACATCTGTGTGCTCGTTGTCATCACCAGGGTGTTAACCTGACTGCTCACCTACCATGACCACTGGCACGCTGGAGAAGTGTATTCTTCACGGATTAATCACGGGTTTCAACTGTATGATTGAAACAGATGGCAGACCGCATGTATGGCGCCAATTGTGTATGGACAACAAACACAATTGTATTTTATCAATGGCAATTTCAATGCACAGAGATACCAAGACCAGATCCTGAGGCCCATTGTTGTGCCATTCCTCCGTCACCATCACCTAATGTTTGCGGATGTACAAGCATTTCGCTACACCCGCAATAAGATCTGCTAAGTATGTGTATGTGACCAATAAAATGTTATTTGACATTTGAATTGATGTTTCAGCATGATAATGCCCCCCAATATACAGGAACTTCGCACAGCCATTGAAGGGGAGTGGGACAACATTCCACAGGCCACAGTCAACAGCCTGATCAACTCTATGTGAAGGAGATGTGTCGTGCTGCATGAGGGAAATGGTGGTCACACCAGATGCTGATTGGTTTTATGATCCACGCCCCCCATCTTTTTTTTTAAGGTATCTGTGACCAACAGATGCATATCTGTATTCCCATTCATATGAAATCCATAGATTAGGACCTAATGAAATTTTCAATTGACTGATTTCCTTAAATCAATTGTAACTCAGTAAAATCTTTAAGTGTTGCATGCTACATTTATATATTTTTTTCAGTGTAGTTTATTCTGCCTGTTCTTTGGAATTTTATAAATGGACAATTCCACATTGTACACTGCATGAGGATGAATTATGGCCACAACATCTATTTGGCGAGTAGGGCTTAGGCTAATTATTATTTGAAAATACGCCCATTGTCTTTATGAAACTAATGTTTTGCATATTTTCAGCGTGGAACCTGTCTATTGTAATATCCTAATCTAACCAATTCTTAAATGGCACTAGCAGTACGCAAAGTAGCCTACGCGGAAAATAGACTGGACGCAATTATTACAAAACTATAACTCGTTGTCCATTTTTAACTTGTGCTAAAACTGTCCTCATTTGGCAAGGAATGTAGCTTGTGTATCCCATCAGTTAGATACGTTTTTATAGGCATTTATTTTGGTAGGCATAATGGGAGCATGTGCGAGCACTCAGGATGAGTGTGTAGAGGGAGCGGTCAGAACGCAATTGAGTGAGTGAGACATTGAGGGGTAAGGGGATTTAGGAAGAATAACTGCGTGATGCTTGTCTTAGTTAATTTTTTGTTGTTGTGCCCCACAAATGCTCATGTAGGCCTATGGAAGTCCAAGCAAATTAACGTAATCTTCAAGACAACTGCAAAAATTCAAAGCACATTCCAACAAATCATTTCTTAAAAATCGACGTTTTGACATGTGTCGAGACGCATGCCCATTCCTACCTCCAACATGTCACGGTGTAAGTGTCACCATGAAAATGTTTAAAACTTGTCTCAGCAGCATACATGTTTGATGCAACAAGGATAGAAATAGCTTATTTGGTCGATATTACTTGCAAAGCAGAGCTGTTTTATCGAGGTACAAATATCCTGTGCCTTTTCATTTGGCTCATAGGCGCATACAGACACGGCTTCGCTTGACTACAACCGCCAAGCGGCCACAGTGCTCACATATGGGATGGGGGGGGGGGGGCTCAACCAGGACTGTTACTTTTGAAACTGAATGAAAACATTTTAACACTGTGATTTACCCCATTGGTGTTGGAAAATAGATGGCAGAAAAAAAACATCTCACCGATTTTATGATTTAGTATACTATTAGGCGATTCTCCCAGAGGCTGCGATACAGCTAAACCTAATCACACTGCCCATGTTCATCATGGTTCTCCCGAATGGCGCAGTTGTCTAGGGCACTGCTAGAGGCGTCACTACAGACGTTTGTATTCTCTAGAACAGGGCTACTCAACTCTTACCTTATGAGTTCCCGGAGCCTGCTGGTTTTCTGTTCTACCTGATAATTAATTGCACACACCCGGTGTCCCAGGGGAACAATGAAAAAAAAATGCATTAGAACTGGCTTAGAGGGCTCGACAATATTTTTAAAAAAAAATGTAATGTAAAGATATCCACTGATATGGACTCTTTTCGCCCAGTGCTAGCTACATAACATGGGCAAATGCATGGACAATGCATCCTTCTGCTGCTTGACACCAAACCCACCACCGGTGTGCATGGCCAAAGAGGTTTATTTTCATGTCATCAAACAAATGTAATGCCTGGAGTTTGCTAAATAGCATTGGCACTTGGATTGGAACCTGGTGCTATGGTCAGATGGCATGAAAATAGAACTCTTTGGCTATGCACACCATTGGTGGCCTTGAAATATGGATGCATAAGCAGAAAATAACCCAATACCTACTGTAAAATATGTCAATGTGTTTAATGTTATGGGGCTATTTTGCTTCCACTGGTCCTGGTGCCCATGTTAAGGTCAATACCATCATGAACTGTACCTTTTAGCCCAAAACCTGGTTGCGTCTGCCAGGAAGCTGAACTTGGATCTTCCAGCAAGACAATAACCCTGAGCACATGTCAAAATCCACAAAGATATGGTAAACGTTTTGTAATGGCCATCTCAGTCTCCGGACTTGAACACCATTGAAAACCTGCGGTTTGAATTGAAGAGGGCAATTCAAGATTCCATTTGGAGGAACGGTCTAAGATCTGTCCCAATGTGTTCTCCAATCTCATAACACATTTTAGAAAAAGGCTCAGTGCCATTATCCTTGCAGAGTGAGATATTGAAAGGTGTTGAAAACAGGGATGCTGGAAATTTTGACCCCTATTTTAAAGAAAAAAATGACTTACAAAATCTCTATCTGAGCAATTGTATTAGTATAATTTTTCTGCTCATCTTTATCAAGGGTGCCAATAATTTTGGACCTGACTGTAGGTTGTACAACTGAATGCATTCAACTGAAATATGTCTTCCGCATTTAACCCAACCCCTCTGAATCAGAGAGGTGCGGGGGGCTGCCTTGTCAGGTATAGTACATTTTTATTTTATATCACCCAAATATACAATTAATGGTGGCCAATAGTAATAGATAGTGGTCATTGCTGGAATCCAGCTATGTTTCTGTGTTTTAATGCATTTGAGCAGGATACGCTTGGCCCCCAGCTGGGAATGTTTGAAATATGACATTATTGATAAAAATCTACAGTTTAATATCTTTCAGAGGGATAAAAATAAAATACCGTCCTTTGTTGATATATAATGTTATTGCAATGTTTTAGAGAGGTAAAAACATTGTGCAAGCATGTTAATCTTATTTAACTGCCGGCTATTTCCTCTGTGACTAGATCAGTAAAGGTTATCACTGATCGTTAACACAAAATTACACCGTCTTGTCACTTTCAGTAACGTAGGACGTCGTGACATCTTATGACATTTGCCATGTCATGTTTATGACAATAGTACGTGTTGCCCAACGGTCATCTCCTTAGGAGGCTAGGACTAGAGTGAAATGATATCACGATCAATCAATCCCTTAATCAATCAATCGATTGACCAAACAATCAATCCCATTTATTGTAACACTTTTAGAATACCGTGAGACTTTAGTGGACATATTTAGTGTCCTCTGTGTCTCTGCGAAAGCGTGACCACATGTACTGTATTGTTTCTTGTTATTGTGTTAGGATGTTCTGTGACTTTGCTCGCAGGTAAAGGACTGATAGAAGAACAGAAAGACGGGAACACATTGTTACTTTGGCCCAATGCCTAGAAACTATGTGTGCAAGGTCATGATCAGCCTATTGCACCCTGAGAGCAGAGACGAGTAGTTTGTGCATGAGTATAAAGAGTGCTGAAGGGAGACATCCCTTCAGAGCTTCTGACAGACTTGTACTTAGAGTACTGAGTTTGTTGTAACCTCTCCGGCCGTGAAAATAAATATCTGTTCATTTAACTTTGAATTTGAATCCTCTGTGGTAATTTCCACAACAAGACATGTACAAAATGTAGACTAAAACCTCCAAACAGGTAGTTTAAGGCGACATTGGAAAGGAAAATCTCTCCCAGGGATGAAAGGGAAGTAGTCTAGGAAATTGCCGGTCAGGCCATGGCACAGCCAGCATAGTGAAGGGCAACCAACCATGTCAGACAGGGACTGGGGCTCAAAGCATTGTAAGGGGGGAAACTCACCCGTCAACCCCAAAGAAACTGGGTCAAAGCAGTTTATATTGTATGAGAGAAACTGACCCCAAGAAAACATCTGGCGCAGCTCCAGAAAGCCAGTTTACAACAAAATAAACATCAACTGGAATCCACAGAGAGTCCTATGGAAACCACTAAACGCAATGCACCATGGGCAGGCTTGATGTTTTCCTCTAGAACTGTCTGTTGTTGTTGAAAGGTAAGGCTATTACGTTGGGCTGGAAGTCATTCATATTGCGGATGGGATTAATCAGAGCTGTTTTAGAGACATCAATCTTTAAGTGCATGGGGACAAGGTAGGAAGCACCAATGACAAATATCCGGGAAATGGTAGATCAAGTTATTCCATGGGACAAACAACATCGTGGAGGGCCACCAACAGTCAGACGGGGACAGGGGACAGAACACACTCTGATGGGGTGCCTTCACATAGCTAGCACTTTTCACTGGCGTCCAAAACAGTTTACATTGTAAGTGGGGAACTCGCCTCATTCAACCCCCCGAGAAAACCCCTGGCACTGCGCCAGAGAGCTATCTTACACAACATAAATGTGGATTGCAGGTCAACGTGACCTGAAATACACAATCCCCAGAGAGCACTACGGAAACCATGCCATTCTCAAAGCCCCGATCACTCAACCTCAATGCATCTTGACTGTTTTGGCCTTTATTTGACTAGGCAAGTCAGTTAGGAACAAATTCAATGACACTGGACCAATTGTGCACTGCCTGCCCTATGGTACTCCCAATCATGGCCAGTTGTGATACAGCCTGGAATTGAACCAGGGTGACACCTCTAGCACTGAGGTTCAGTGCCTTAGACCACTGCGCCACTCGGGAGCCCCATCAAATCTCCCCAGTTCCTGGAAGACCTCTATGAGCTGCTTCAATTAGCAGAGACCCTTATATACACTGAATATGCAAAACATCTTTCCATGACATTGACTGACCAGGTGAATTCAGGTGAAAGTTGAGATCCCTTGTTGATGTCACTTGTTAAATCCAAATCAATCAGTGTAAATGAAGGTGAGGAGACAGGTTAAAGAAGGATTTTTAATCCTTGAGACAATTGAGACATGGATTGTGTATGTGTGCCATTCAGAGGGTGAACGAGCAAGACAAAAGATTGAAGTGCCTTTGAACGGGGTATGGTAGTAGGTGCCAGGCGCACTGGTTGTGGCAAGAACTGCAATGCTGCTGGGTTTTTCACGATCAACAGTTTCCCTTGTGTATCAAGAATCGTTCACCACCAGCCAACTTGACACAACTGTGGGAAGCATTGGAGTCAACATGGGCCAGCATCCCTGTGGAATGCTTTTGACACCATGTCGAGTCCATGTCCCAACGAACTGATGCTGTTCTGAGGGTATTAGGAAGGTGTTCCTAATGTTTGTTCTACTCAGCTTTTGTCGGGTATGAAGGAGGGAGAGAGGGCTTAAACACCAAAGATGGCTTTTAAAATGCTTTTCTTGGACAGCAGTGATCTTGTGTTGTATACGTTGGGAATGGAATGGAGAAGGCTGGAGGAGAGGGAGAAGGGTTTTTCGGAGGGGGAGGGAGTGATTGATGGTGTAAAACATCAGTGCTGTCTTGGAGAGCAGAGACTGTAATGTATGCATTGGGTATGGAGGCGGGAGAATGTTTTTTTCAGGTGAGGGAGGGAGAGATGGTGTAAATAGGATGTTCTTAAAGAGCATAGACTTCATTTTCTCATATTGTATAACTTGGGAAAGGAAGGTGCAAGAGGAGGGGGAGAGGTTATTCGGGTGAGGGGGGGAAGGGATGGCGTCATGGCATGAACACCAGAGGAGGTACCGTTGAGAAGTAGTGACCTGCAACAGGGTGGCGCAGCATTCCAGCTCCGCAGGCCACGTAGCCAGGACCATGGTCCAGCAGGACAGAACAATTACAGTGTTGTGGCATCAATTAGTAGGCCTGTGCATGATTTAGCACATTCTCCAGCAGCTGTGTTTGGCTGGCCGATATTACAACTCATAATTACCCATCAGCTGCTCACAGACCTAACAGAAATTAACCACGCTGTATAATCAGATACAGTAATGGCCATCCACGCATTCTGATGGGCCGAGAAGCTTTGGAAGCCACGCTCACAGACCAAACTGAAATGAATTGCCCTTCGGGCTCTTTGTTTGGTATTTTGTTTTTCTTTCATATATGAGTTATGGTGCAGATTAAGGCCCTTAATGATCCGATATACAGTATGAACGAGATGTGAAAATCCTCTCACTACACTGTAAAAAATAATTGCCTGACTCATTAAAGCGTTTGAGTCGTGGTTAGTCAAACATCTCCAAATGCTGTAGAACTCAAATCACATTAGTGGTACTCACTCAGATGTCAATCATATGTTTGTATCACTTAATGATTTTGAGTACTGTTTATAATATTAGGTTATTGAGTAAATATACAGTGCCTTGCAAAAGTATTCACCCCCTTGGCGTTTTTCCGATTGTGTTGCCTTACAACCTGTAATTTAATTGGATTTTTATTTGGATTTCATGTATTGGACATACACAAGTGAAATGAAAAAAATAACTTGCTTCCAAAAATTATAATGAACATTTTTGGGGAAAAGTGGTGCGTGCATATTTATTCACCCCTTTGCTATGAAGCCCCTAAATAAGATCTGGTGCAACCAATTACCTTCAGAAGTCACATAATTAGTTAAATAAAGTCCACCTGTGTACAATCTAAGTGTCACATGATCTGTCACATGATCTCAGTATATATACATCTGTTCTGAAAGGCCCCAGAGTCTGCAACACCACTAAGCAAGCGGCACCACCAAGCAAGCGGCACCATGAAGACCAATGAGCTCTCCAAACAGGTCAGGGACAAAGTTGTGGAGAAGTACAGATAAGGGTTGGGTTATAAAGAAATATCAGAAATGTTGATCATCCCACGGAGCACCATTAAATCCATTGTTAAAAAATTGAAAGAATATGGCACCACAACAAACCTGCCAATAGAGGGCCGCCCACCAAAATTCATGGACCAGGCAAGGAGGACATTTAATCAGAGAGGCAACAAAGAGACCAAAGAAAACCCTGAAGGATCTGCAAAGCTCCACAGCAGAGATTGGAGTATCTGTCCCTAGGACCACTTTCAGCCATACACTCCACAGAGCTGGGCTTTATGGAATAGTGGCCAGAAAAAAACAAGCAAACACGTTTGGTGTTCGCCAAAAGGCATGTGGGAGACTCCCCAAAAATATGGAAGAAGATACTCTGGTCAGATGAGACTAAAATTGAGCTTTTTGGCCATCAAGGAAAACGCTATGTCTGGCGCAAACCCAACACCTCTCATCACCCCGAGAACACCATCTCCACAGTGAAGCATGGTGGTGGCAGCATCATGCTTGGTGATGTTTTTCATCGGCAGGGACTGGGAAACTGGTCAGAATTGAAGGAATGATGGATGGTGCTAAATACAGGGAAATTCTTGAGGGAAACCTGTATTAGTCTTCCAGAGATTTGAGACTGGGATGGAGGTTCACCTTCCAGCAGAACAATGATCCTAAGCATACTGCTAAAGCAACAGTGGTTTAAGGGGAAACATTGAAATGTCTTGGAATGGCCTAGTCAAAGCCCAGACCTCAATCCAATTGAGAATCTGTGGTATGACTTAAAGATTGCTGTACACCAGCGGAACCCATCCAACTTGAACCCATTCAAATCCCAGTGGCTAGATGTGCCAAGCTTATAGAGACATACCCCAAGAGACTTTCAGCTGTAATTGCTGCAAAAGGTGGTTCTACAAAGTATTGACTCTGGGGGGTGAATAGTTATGCACGCTAAAGTTGTCTGTTTTTTTGTCTTATTTCTTGTTTGTTTCACAAGAAAAAATATTTTGCATCTTCAAAGTGGTAGGCATGTTGTGTAAATCAAGTGATACAAACCCCCCAAAAATCCATTTTAATTCCAGGTTGTAAGGCAACGAAATAGAAAAATGCCAAGGGGGGTGAATACTTTCACAAGCCACTGTAACTATTTATCTGTGTTCTGCTAATCTAAAATTAGAGTTTTAAAAGTTATGATTATTTGATATTTTAATCTCAATCTAACATTTTATTAAATTTGTTTTTCTTACTTGATTCTATTATTTTTTACGTCTTTACTTAAAATAATATACAGTGACTTAGAAAAGTATTCAGACCCCTTGACTTTTTCCAAATGTTGTTACTTTACAGCCCCCCCCCCCCCATCAATCTACACACAATACCCCATAATGACATGTAAAAAATATCACATTTACATAAGTATTCCGACCCTTTACTCTGTATTTTGTTGAGGCACCTTTGGCAGCAATTACAGCATTGAGTCTTCTGGGGTATAACACTGCAAGCATAGCAAACCTGTATTTGGGGAGTTTCTCCCATTATTATCTTCAGATCTTCTCAAGCTCTGTCAGGTTGGATGGGGAGCATCGCTGCACAGCTATTTTCAGGTCTCACCAGGGATGTTTGATCGGGTTCATGTCCAGGCTCTGGCTGGGCCACTCAAAGACATTCAGAGAATTGTCCCGAAGCCACTCCTGCGTTGTTGTCTTGGCTGTGTGTGTAGCGTGGTTCATTCTGCGTTGTGTATTTTTAATTAGGACGCTGCCACAACTGATGGTCTGCTCGTTGAAATCTTTTTATTTGCCCTGCACACGAAGAGACAACACACACGTTACCCTTGGTGCAGTCACAGCTCTCCGGCACCTTGCTAGCCGAGGGTCAGGCAAAAGAGCGCCAAAAGGAATTAACAGGTGCTGCGTGCACACACTCGCTGCACAACAGCATATACAAGTAAAACTATACAGAACATAATTCTGACAAAATAAATGTCATGTTTTGTCATTGATTGTCATGTCTTGTCCCTGTGCTTCCCTCGTTTCCCTCTGCTGGTCTTATTAGGTTCTTTCCCTCTTTCTATCCCTCTCTCTCCCCCTCCCTCTCTCGCTCTCTCGCTCTCTCTCTCTATCGTTCCGTTCCTGCTCCCAGCTGTTCCTCATTCTCCTAACTACCTCAATTACTCTTTCACACCTGTCCCCTATTTTGCCCTCTGATTAGAGTCCCTATTTCTCCCTCTGTTTTCCGCTTCTGTCCTTGTCGGATCCTTGTTTGATGTTTGCTGTTCTGTGTCCTTGTTCCGCCCTGTCGTGTTTTTGCCTTCTTCAGATGCTGCGTGTGAGCAGGTGTCTATGTCAGCTACGGCCTGTGCCTTCCCGAAGCGACCTGCAGTCTGTGGTCGCGTCTCCAGTCGTTCCTCTCTACTGACGAGAGGATTTCAGTTTTCCTGTTTTGGATTTACCTATGATAATATCCAGGAGTATCGTTTTTTGTTTAAGACTGGAATAAAGACTCTGTTTCTATTAAGTCGCTTTTGGGTCCTCATTCACCAGCATAACAGAAGGATCCGACCAAGAATGGACCCAGCGACTACGGATTCTCGCAACACTGCCGTCGAGTTCCAGGGAGCAATGCTCGGCAGACACGAGCAGGAATTGTCTGCTGCTCGTCATGCCGTTGAGACCCTGGCCGCTCAGGTCTCCGACCTCTCAGGACAGTTTCAGAGTCTTCGTCTCGTGCCACCAGCTACTTCCTGGTCTTCCGAGTCTCCGGAACCTAGGGTTAATAACCCACCATGTTACTCTGGGCAGCCCACTGAGTGTCGCTCCTTTCTCACCCAGTGTGATATTGTGTTCTCTCTCCAGCCCAACACATACTCAAGAGAGAGAGCTCGGATCGCTTACGTCATATCACTCCTTACTGGTCGGGCTCGGGAGTGGGGCACAGCTATCTGGGAGGCAAGGGCTGAGTGTTCTAACGATTATCAGAACTTTAAAGAGGAGATGATACGGGTTTTTGATCGTTCAGTTTTTGGGAAGGAGGCTTCCAGGGCCCTGGCTTCCCTATGTCAAGGTGATCGATCCATAACGGATTACTCTATAGAGTTTCGCACTCTTGCTGCCTCCAGTGACTGGAACGAGCCGGCGTTGCTCGCTCGTTTTCTGGAGGGACTCCACGCTGAGGTTAAGGATGAGATTCTCTCCCGGGAGGTTCCTTCCAGCGTGGACTCTTTGATTGCACTCGCCATCCGCATAGAACGACGGGTAGATCTTCGTCACCGAGCTCGTGGAAGAGAGCTCGCGTTAACGGTGTTCCCCCTCTCCGCATCTCAACCATCTCCTCCCACCGGCTCAGAGACTGAGCCCATGCAGCTGGGAGGTATTCGCATCTCGACTAAGGAGAGGGAACGGAGAATCACCAACCGCCTTTGCCTCTATTGCGGTTCTGCTGGACATTTTGTCATGTCATGTCCAGTAAAAGCCAGAGCTCATCAGTAAGCGGAGGGCTACTGGTGAGCCCTACTACTCAGGTCTCTCCATCAAGATCCTGTACTACCTTGTCGGTCCATCTACGCTGGACCGGTTCGGCTGCTTCCTGCAGTGCCTTGATAGACTCTGGGGCTGAGGGTTGTTTTATGGACGAAGCATGGGCTCGGAAACATGACATTCCTCTCAGACAGTTAGGGAAGCCCACGCCCATGTTCGCCTTAGATGGTAGTCTTCTCCCCAGTATCAGATGTGAGACACTACCTTTAACCCTCACAGTATCTGGTAACCACAGTGAGACCATTTCCTTTTTGATTTTTCGTTCACCTTTTACACCTGTTGTTTTGGGTCATCCCTGGCTAGTATGTCATAATCCTTCTATTAATTGGTCTAGTAATTCTATCCTATCCTGGAACGTTTCTTGTCATGTGAAGTGTTTAATGTCTGCTATCCCTCCTGTTTCTTCTGTCCCCTCTTCTCAGGAGGAACCTGGTGATTTGACAGGAGTGCCGGAGGAATATCATGATCTGCGCACGGTCTTCAGTCGGTCCAGAGCCAACTCTCTTCCTCCTCACCGGTCGTATGATTGTTGTATTGATCTCCTTCCGGGGACCACTCCCCCTCGGGGTAGACTATACTCTCTGTCGGCTCCCGAACGTAAGGCTCTCGAGGATTATCTGTCTGTTTCTCTCGACGCCGGTACCGTGGTGCCTTCTTCCTCTCCCGCCGGAGCGGGGTTTTTTTTTGTTAAGAAGAAGGACGGTACTCTGCGCCCCTGCGTGGATTATCGAGGGCTGAATGACATAACGGTTAAGAATCGTTATCCGCTTCCCCTTATGTCGTCAGCCTT
Organism: Salvelinus alpinus; assembly: GCF_045679555.1. Lineage (NCBI taxonomy): Eukaryota > Metazoa > Chordata > Actinopteri > Salmoniformes > Salmonidae > Salvelinus > Salvelinus alpinus. The sequence goes on from NC_092110.1 coordinate 2,358,905, forward strand.
CGAGATTCTGCAGGGAGCCAGGTTCTTTACTAAGTTGGACCTTCGTAACGCTTACCATCTCGTGCGCATCAGAGAGGGGGACGAGTGGAAAACGGCGTTTAACACTCCGTTAGGGCATTTTGAATACCGGGTTCTGCCGTTCGGTCTCGCTAATGCTCCAGCTGTCTTTCAGGCATTAGTTAATGATGTACTGAGAGACATGCTGAACATCTTTGTTTTCGTTTACCTTGACGATATCCTGATTTTTTCACCGTCACTCGAGATTCATGTTCAGCACGTTCGACGTGTACTCCAGCGCCTTTTAGAGAATTGTCTCTACGTGAAGGCTGAGAAGTGCGCCTTTCATGTCTCCTCTGTCACATTTCTCGGTTCTGTTATTTCCGCTGAAGGCATTCAGATGGATCCCGCTAAGGTCCAGGCTGTCAGCGATTGGCCCGTTCCTAAGTCACGTGTCGAGTTGCAGCGCTTTCTCGGTTTCGCTAATTTCTATCGGCGTTTCATTCGTAATTTCGGTCAAGTGGCTGCCCCTCTCACAGCTCTGACTTCTGTCAAGACGTGCTTTAAGTGGTCCGGTTCCGCCCAGGGAGCTTTTGATCTCCTCAAGAAGCGTTTTACATCCACTCCTATCCTTGTTACTCCTGACGTCACTAAACAATTCATTGTCGAGGTTGACGCTTCAGAGGTGGGCGTGGGAGCCATTCTGTCCCAGCAATTCCATTCTGACGATAAGGTCCATCCTTGCGCTTATTTTTCTCATCGCCTGTCGCCATCGGAACGCAACTATGATGTGGGTAACCGCGAACTGCTCGCCATCCGCTTAGCCATAGGCGAATGGCGACAGTGGTTGGAGGGGGCGACCGTCCCTTTTGTCGTTTGGACTGACCATAAGAACCTTGAGTACATCCGTTCTGCCAAACGACTTAATGCACGTCAAGCTCGTTGGGCGTTGTTTTTCGCTCGTTTCGAGTTCGTGATTTCTTATCGCCCGGGAAATAAGAACACCAAGCCTGATGCCTTATCCCGTCTCTTTAGTTCTTCTGTGGCTTCTACCGACCCCGAGGGGATTCTCCCTGAAGGGCGTGTTGTCGGGTTGACTGTCTGGGGAATTGAGAGACAGGTAAAGCAAGCACTCACTCACACTGCGTCGCCGCGCGCTTGTCCTAGTAACCTTCTGTTCGTTCCTGTCTCTACTCGTCTGGCTGTTCTTCAGTGGGCTCACTCTGCCAAGTTAGCTGGCCACCCCGGCGTTCGGGGTACGCTTGCTTCTATTCGCCAGCGGTTTTGGTGGCCTACTCAGGAGCGTGACACGCGCCGTTTCGTGGCTGCTTGTTCGGACTGCGCGCAGACTAAGTCAGGTAACTCTCCTCCTGCCGGTCGTCTCAGACCGCTTCCCATTCCTTCTCGACCATGGTCTCACATCGCCTTAGACTTTATTACCGGTCTGCCTTCGTCTGCGGGGAAGACTGTGATTCTTACGGTTGTCGATAGGTTCTCTAAGGCGGCACATTTCATTCCCCTCGCTAAGCTTCCTTCCGCTAAGGAGACGGCACAAATCATCATTGAGAATGTGTTCAGAATTCATGGCCTCCCGTTAGACGCCGTTTCAGACAGAGGCCCGCAATTCACGTCACAGTTTTGGAGGGAGTTCTGTCGTTTGATTGGTGCTTCCGTCAGTCTCTCTTCCGGGTTTCATCCCCAGTCTAACGGTCAAGCAGAAAGGGCCAATCAGTCGATTGGTCGCATATTACGCAGCCTTTCTTTTCGAAACCCTGCGTCTTGGGCAGAACAGCTCCCCTGGGCAGAATACGCTCACAACTCGCTTCCTTCGTCTGCTACCGGGCTATCTCCGTTTCAGAGTAGTCTTGGGTACCAGCCTCCTCTGTTCTCGTCCCAGCTCGCCGAGTCCAGCGTTCCCTCCGCTCAGGCTTTTGTCCAACGTTGTGAGCGCACCTGGAGGAGGGTCAGGTCTGCACTTTGCCGTTACAGGGCGCAGACTGTGAGAGCCGCCAATAAACGTAGGATTAAGAGTCCTAGGTATTGTCGCGGTCAGAGAGTGTGGCTTTCCACTCGTAACCTTCCCCTTACGACAGCTTCTCGCAAGTTGACTCCGCGGTTCATTGGTCCGTTCCGTGTCTCTCAGGTCGTCAATCCTGTCGCTGTGCGACTGCTTCTTCCGCGACATCTTCGTCGCGTCCACCCTGTCTTCCATGTCTCCTGTGTCAAGCCTTTTCTTCGCGCCCCCGTTCGTCTTCCCTCCCCCCCCCGTCCTTGTCGAGGGCGCACCTATTTACAAGGTACGGAAGATCATGGACATGCGTTCTCGGGGACGTGGTCACCAGTACTTAGTGGATTGGGAGGGTTACGGTCCTGAGGAGAGGAGTTGGGTTCCATCTCGGGACGTGCTGGACCGTTCGTTGATTGATGATTTCCTCCGTTGCCGCCAGGGTTCCTCCTCGAGTGCGCCAGGAGGCGCTCGGTGAGTGGGGGGGTACTGTCATGTTTTGTCATTGATTATCATGTCTTGTCCCTGTGCTTCCCTTCTATTCGTTTCCCTCTGCTGGTCTTATTAGGTTCTTTCCCTCTTTCTATCCCTCTCTCTCCCCCTCCCTCTCTCCCTCTCTCGCTCTCTCTCTCTATCGTTCCGTTCCTGCTCCCAGCTGTTCCTCATTCTCCTAACTACCTCAATTACTCTTTCACACCTGTCCCCTATTTTGCCCTCTGATTAGAGTCCCTATTTCTCCCTCTGTTTTCCGCTTCTGTCCTTGTCGGATCCTTGTTTGATGTTTGCTGTTCTGTGTCCTTGTTCCGCCCTGTCGTGTTTTTGCCTTCTTCAGATGCTGCGTGTGAGCAGGTGTCTATGTCAGCTACGGCCTGTGCCTTCCCGAAGCGACCTGCAGTCTGTGGTCGCGTCTCCAGTCGTTCCTCTCTACTGACGAGAGGATTTCAGTTTTCCTGTTTTGGATTTACCTATGATAATATCCAGGAGTATCGTTTTTTGTTTAAGACTGGAATAAAGACTTTGTTTCTATTAAGTCGCTTTTGGGTCCTCATTCACCAGCATAACAATAAAAGACATACCTGCACACGAAGAGACAACACACACGTTACCCTTGGTGCAGTCACAGCTCTCCGGCACCTGCGCGAGCACATGGACACTCACTCAACCACTGTCACAAGTACTCAGAAGTTACAACAGATACCCCAGTCAGTGAGCTCTGTGAAACTTGTTAACATAAATTCCTACACTGTCCACACTATAACAAACGTATGGTTGCAAAACAGTACATTGTATAACCTTATGACGGTTTTATATTAAACAGTTTCGGAGCCAAGGACAACATACCTTGCTAGCCGAGGGTCAGGCAAAAGAGAACGATAAAGTGGTATGGGAATACAGATAACCCGCGATGGGCCAAACCAAAATATACAAAACTTTTACAATCACTTGTATGTACAATATTGGTATGAAAAAGTGTTTGTACACCAAATAAAAACATTAGCTATGCAGCTGTAATTAAATAAAAAAATACACTGAATTATTATTATTATTATCAAATTATTAACATCCCCTCTTGACCTGGCCTATTTGAATTGGTCCTTGTGTGCAATTTGGTGCGTAATCTAGGGGAACAACATCACACTGCTACATTCACCCCCAATGTTTTACACTAGACTATAGGCCCAAAACAAAACACATTACCTCAAAGGTAACAAAGCAAAGAAAAAAAAAATTCACACCCACAGGGCGACAGAGTAACCCAGTGTAGTCCCTTAATTCTAGACCCACAAATGGTCGATCAGCTGAAAAGCTATCCCGCGAAGGATTAGGAAAAATAAGGGGTAGCTAATCCCTTATTCAACCGTATACGAAAAATGCCATATACATTTTATGCCGATGGACTACACACAAAGTTACATGAATTGTCAAATATATTAGACAAACCCACAAATCATTCTAAGACATGCTTAGATTCCTACATTCCTACAAAAGAAAAGGTAGGCAATATCCTACCGTCACTGAGAAACCAAGAACTGTTTCATTTCCTGTGTAGACATAGTTTGGATTAGCCTATCCACTGGCTTAATAAGTCTACCTAGTCTAGTCCGAACACCCTCACCCACAAACCTAGCAGGAATGTCACAGACAGCACTAACCCTGCTCAGAGGTCTAACCTCGGGATGGGGAGTACTACAGATCCGCATCTCCGGAGCCAGCACACTTTCAGTTACCGACTCAACACTAGTAGTGTCAGACGACTGATCAGAATCCTGGTAGATTGTCACAGACCACACTGACGAAGCATCTTCAACCAAGGTAACATCATCCACACTGAATGGAGTTTCGCAATCAGAACTCTTGTAGGCTTCGGGGATATCTCTCTGGTCCACTTCTGCTGAGCACACTTCACTTAAGGGGACTTCATACGGTTGTTCCACCTCACTTTCATCAGCCGGGACTTCACCATCCTCTTGGAGTATCCTCCCAGAAGACTCAGGAAGGCCTGCTACCCAGTGTACAGTCCTGGCGTCACTCCCATCCATTTGGCTGGACTTTGCAGACATCTCAGAGATCACGTCACCACTCGATAGAGATTCGTGACCCTCAGGTTCCTCCCACGAAGGTAAAGGCAGAAAGTTGACTGGCATAATCAGGTTCCTATGCACAGTTTTGATGCGTCCAGTGGTAGGGTGTTGGATACGATATGTGTTCAGTGAGCTGTTCTTTGCAACCACTATGTACACCACACTCTCCCAGCGATCAGCCAGTTTCTTCTTGCCCCTCTCCCCCTTGTTAGCAAGTAGAACTCTATCTCCCTTCTGCACCGAGTGACCCTTAGACCGTCTGTTGTAGACCTCGGCTTGTCTCTTTTGTTGCTTACTGGCATGCTGCTGGGCCAATGTCATGGCCTCTCTCAGATCCTCACCCAGAGACTGGACATACTTATCCACATCTACTGTGTCCCCATCCAACAGCACACTTTCAAACATAACATCTACCGGCAACCTAGGGGTGCGTCCGAACATCAAGAAGAAGGGTGGAAACCCAGTAGTCTCATGAACAGTGCAGTTATAGGAGAATGCCAATGTGTTCAACATCTGAGGCCATTTAGCCTTAGACCTAGCTGGCAGAGCTCTAATCATCCCACCCAGTGTGCGATTCAGACGTTCTGCTTGACCGTTACCCATGGGATGATAAGGTGTGGTGTGGGACTTTTCAACACCAGATAACTGAAGTAATTCTGCAATAAGTAAACTCTCAAAGTTAGCACCCCTGTCAGAATGGATGCAATCAGCGAACCCATAAATGCAGAAGAAATTATTCCAGAGAACACGAGCAACAGTCTTAGCAGACTGGTTTGGACATGGATACGCACAGGCCAGCTTAGTAAAGTGATCAGTCACTACTAACACATCAATAGACTTGTTGTTTGAATCTTCTGCAGTCCAGAAATCAATACACACAAGTTCTAAAGGTGCCGTTGTCACAATGGAGACAAGTGGAGCTCTTGCTTCAGGCTCAGGTGCTTTACTCAACACACATCTCTTACAGTGGGCCACGTATTCCTTGACATCCTTCTCCATAGATTCCCAGTAAAACCGCTCTCTCGTGAGCCACAATGTGCGCTGCTGACCCTGATGACCAGCATCATCATGAACTCCCTTCAACACAAGGCCTCTCAAAGACACAGGTACGACATACTGAAATATTTTCTTCTTACTCACTGGGTGTTTTGAGACACGATACAGAATCCCTAACCGCGTGGTGAGTTTCCCCCACTGTCTTAGAGTATAAACTGTTTCTTTAGCTTCAAAGACTCGCTCTCTCCTAGATGGGCGCCGGCCTCTATCTACAAAGAACATGACTCTGCTGATGATAGGATCCAGTGACTGGTTATCATACAGCTCCTTGTGTGTAAGGACAGGTAAAGGGCTCTGACCCATGGACATCAACTTCTCAAGGTGCTGCACATGTGAAACGGCCCTCACTGTGGCACCATCATCCCATCGGTGATGGGCATGGAGGACAGCAGACACCTCTTCACAGGAAACCAACCCACTGACATTGTCTCCAGCTCTACTCAACTCACTCCCAGGAGCCATAGACGTTCCACAGCCAGCCTCGGGCTGCTCACAGGAGAGACGGAACATGTCTTGTACATCATCCAGTCGAAGACCTCTGGCTTCCTCCAGCAGGACATCATATGGAATTCTTGTCAGTCGGTGCAGAACTTTGGAGCGGACAAATGGCTCTCTGCTCAAAGCATCAGCAACGACATTCTTGGGCCCTGGTATGTACTGGATATCAAAATCAAAAGGTGCCAGCTTTGCAACCCATCTCTGCTCACATGCATCAAGTCTCGGCTTTGTAAGAATATATTTGAGTGGATTGTTGTCGGTCCACACCGTAAACTTATGCCCTCGCAGCCAATGGCTGAACTTATCATGAATGGCCCATTTCATGGCTAGAAATTCCAGCCGGTGAGCAGGATACTTGGATTGTGCATGATTAAGAGATTTACTAGCAAAAGCTATTGGCCTGGCTATGGCCTTCCCATCTTGCACTTGGGATAGTACAGCTCCCAAACCACTAGTAGATGCATCAACAGAAAGCAAAAATGGCTGAGAAAAATCTGGATGAGCCAGCAGTGCCTGGTCAACTAGTGCTGCTTTCAAAGCTTCAAAAGCGAGTTGACATTCAGCAGTCCAGTCTGCAGCAGTGAGCCTGCGAGAGGGACCAGGCCTCTTTCTGCCCTTGCCTCTCCTAGGCTTCTTCTGACCTGTAGTCAGCTGAAACAATGGCCTAGCAACCATGGAACAATTCTCAATGTAGTGTTGATAGTATACTACCATACCAAGGAAAGAACGGATTTTGCTAGGAGACGGAGTGACACCATCAGCTTCCATCATCTCACTCTCAGTCACATTCAAAATGGTTTGAACCTTAGCAGGATCAGTGGCTACGCCCTCCTGAGAAATGATGTGGCCCAAAAACTTAACAGACCTCCTCAAAAACTTGCACTTAGACGGAGACAGTTTAAGATTGTGCTCCTGCAACCGCTGGAAAACCATCTCAAGTCTCTGCAGACTCTCTTCCTCCGTCTTAGCAAAAACCATCAGATCATCCAAATAGCAAAGGAGACTTAGAAAGTTTTGGTCCCCAAAGATGGTCAGCATCATTCTCATAAAAGTAGCTGGGCTGTTGCAAAGGCCCTGAGGCAAACGATTGTACTCGTGCAGACCTAAAGGAGAGGAAAAGGCTGTGTATTTCTTATCCTCTTCATGCAGTGGCACATTGTAGTACCCAGATGTCAAGTCCATTGTGCTGAAGAAGGCATTACCTCCCAGCGCCGCCAGTACATCAGCCTGATGAGGCAGGGGATGAGCATCCTTCACTGTGCGGGCGTTTAACCACCTAAAGTCAGTACATAGACGCAAGTCCCCATTCTTTTTCCATACCAGCACCAATGGTGAGGCATACTCGCTGCTGGATTTTCTGACGATTTCCTTTTCCTCCATATCATCCAGTGTTTCCCTGAGTTTTTGGTAATCAGCTGGAGAAAGCCTACGATAAGGTAATCGAAATGGGCGGTCATCAGTCAGCCGTATGCGATGGCAGAACTCTTTTGCCTCTCCACAATCCAGGCTATGTCTAGAGAACACCGTGTCATACTTCTCAATTAAACCGACAAGTTTGTCTTTCCAGAACTGTGAAACTGGACACTCCTCAACAGACAGGCCTTGAAGTCCAAGATTGCTCAGTGTACTGTTGTCATTAACTACACTGCCACCAACTGAACTCTTAGCTGTAAGACTGCCATGTGAGCTGTCACATTGTACTTTTGCCACGTTCTGGTAAACAGCTTGCTGCTTGACATCATCAAAATCCTCCAATGCAATACAAGGGTACACATCTGCCACTTTAGCATTTCGTCTCAGGGTAACTGGCGAAGTTGTTGGATTCACAATCTTCACAGGGAGCCATCCATCCCCCCACAGAGGCGTAACTACTCTCCCTACTAGTATGTGTCGATTCACACAACGAGACGTGCTGGGCTCGACAACAACAGTACTGCCCACAGAGAGTTTTGTCTTTGGAGGTAAGCGGCCCCACACCAGATGCTCACTCATGGGTTGGAGCGTTACTGCCCTCTTCAACTTAATGGTGCCCACTTTATCTGGGATGGAGTCTCCTCTCCATCTCTCCAGATTTGATAGGAGACGCAGGAACTGGCTGTCCTCACACTGGCCAGAAGGACCTGGCGTACCCACCACCCGCCAGTAGCTGTCATTTGATTTGAACTGTCTAATCAGAGACTTCAACACGTTAGTGCCAACAATGAGTTCATCAACCTGCCCATCTACAATAAGCACTGGGACTACATAACTGAAGCCATAAAGCTGTAGTTTCAAGTCACACATGCCCACTGGGCTAGTTTGCGTCCCACCACAACCCACCAGTATGATGTCTGAAGGAGCTAGAAAGTTCCCCTCTACCACTCCTGCCTCCCTCAACCGAGGTACAATATCTGCGCGCAGAGTAGTAGCCATGGACCCACTATCTAACATCCCCTTCAGCTCAACTTTATCCTGTACTAGCACGGTGGTATAAAACAAACTGTCATTCTGAGAAATTCTCATTGTGTTCTGAAAAATTACTGTGTTGTTCTTGGGTACTGACTCACAAAAATAAGAATAAACAGATTGGATATCATCATCATCAGTGGAGGAAAAATTTGCCTGCCCCACATTGCCCTCCTCAGAATGGAGGCTTTCTAGTTTTCCAGACCTGCCAGTCTGTCCACATCCAGGGCTCTTTCGCTTCCCAGTTTCACTACAGTCAAAGCTCATGTGGCCAGGAGAGAAGCACTTGAAACACAGCTGGTGCATCTGACAGTGAGCTTTGGTCCAGTGATTAGTGCTTCCACAGACAGCGCACTCACGCTCACGTTTGGGGAACTGTTTACGGGGCCCTCTGTTCACAGACTGAGTATTGCTGACAAGAGCCTTCTCTAGCATACTCAAAACTTTCTCTAATGTCCCACCCTCAGATACAGATTGGGCCTGTTCTGGTTCACGGCCACATCGAGAAAAAGATGACACATTAGGTCTGCTCTCAGGATCCACTTCCTCCTGGGGGGAGTCGAAGACAGCAGCCACCTGCTGTGAAAGTTGTATTCTACATGCTTTACGCTCCCTTAACAGTTCATCCAAACGATCCTGTACCTCACTGGCTGTCCAGTCACGAAGGGGTTTGCATTTGAACACTTGGGCCAACTCTTTATCAGGACAGTTGCGTACAAACATGACTGCCAACTCTGAGCGCTGATTGGGCAAAGTTCTACCCTCACCTACAAGATACTGTTCAGCTGCGTCTGCAGCTTTGTTAAGCCTAATCCAGAAATCTAGTGGACCCTCATTAGCATATGGTTTCATTGAATAGAAATCAGCTAATGGCATACCTGAGTAGACAGTATCCCCAAAGTGTTGCTTGAGAACACTGAACACTGCCTTAACATCTGTGACAACAGGGTTGTTACGCATCCAGACTTTGGTCACATCCCGTGCCCTCCCCATGAGCCTAGACATCACCTCCCCAACATTCTCAGACCCAGTGTAACCCCTCTTCTCTAGGTAGACTCCCATTAGCTCCTCCCACTCCAGGACAGAGTACTCATCTGAGCCATCACCCCTGAAGAAAGGTGGAGCACTAACCTCTGACTTCACAACCAGATTCAGCTTGGACGCATCAATAAAAGTTGACCCACATTGTTCAGGCAGGGGAAACTGCTGGGATTGGTCAGGGGAATGGGCAGGAGAAAGACTTGAAGCCCCAGGCTGTAGTAAACTCGCCCTGATAGATTCTCCTATCTCTGAACCAATCTGCTTTATAAGGTCACTAAGCTGACTCGGTGTCCCATTATTACTGAGGACTGGGGACGATGGTACATCAAGAGACAGAGGTGGGATACCCTGGTCAGGTGGAGTAAACAGCCTACCCCTCCCAGTGCTTGTAAACTCAGGACTAGCAAACACTCTACTCCCAGGAGCTGACTGTACAAATGGTGTAAATGCATGGACACCCCTCCCTCTACCCACACTAACCACACCAAAATCCCCAGCATAACTCATCTTATGGACTTGAGAGTCTTCCATGGCTCAATAGAGAACTAAGCTACAATGTAATTTACTGCATACAAATACAAAAAAAAATGCAATAAACAAATTCCCTCAAAACATACAAATAAACCCCACACAATTATCTAGTGAATAAGCTACATTCACCTTCACTATTTACAGTATACATTCACTTATAGCAAACCATCAACAAGTGCGCATGCGCGGATCGCGCATCTCCTCCACATGCACAGCTCCGGTGGTCAGCTTGAGCTAACCAGTCGGCAGGTCGCGGCACCAGTTTGTAGCGTGGTTCATTCTGCGTTGTGTATTTTTAATTAGGACGCTGCCACAACTGATGGTCTGCTCGTTGAAATCTTTTTATTTGCCCTGCACACGAAGAGACAACACACACGTTACCCTTGGTGCAGTCACAGCTCTCCGGCACCTTGCTAGCCGAGGGTCAGGCAAAAGAGCGCCAAAAGGAATTAACAGGTGCTGCGTGCACACACTCGCGGCACAACAGCATATACAAGTAAAACTATACAGAACATAATTCTGACAAAATAAAAGACATACCTGCACACGAAGAGACAACACACACGTTACCCTTGGTGCAGTCACAGCTCTCCGGCACCTGCGCGAGCACATGGACACTCACTCAACCACTGTCACAAGTACTCAGAAGTTACAACAGATACCCCAGTCAGTGAGCTCTGTGAAACTTGTTAACATAAATTCCTACACTGTCCACACTATAACAAACGTATGGTTGCAAAACAGTACATTGTATAACCTTATGACGGTTTTATATTAAACAGTTTCGGAGCCAAGGACAACATACCTTGCTAGCCGAGGGTCAGGCAAAAGAGAACGATAAAGTGGTATGGGAATACAGATAACCCGCGATGGGCCAAACCAAAATATACAAAACTTTTACAATCACTTGTATGTACAATATTGGTATGAAAAAGTGTTTGTACACCAAATAAAAACATTAGCTATGCAGCTGTAATTAAATAAAAAAATACACTGAATTATTATTATTATTATCAAATTATTAACATCCCCTCTTGACCTGGCCTATTTGAATTGGTCCTTGTGTGCAATTTGGTGCGTAATCTAGGGGAACAACATCACACTGCTACATGTGCATAGTGTCGTTGTCCTGTTGGAAGGGGAACCTTCGCCCCAGTCTGAGGTCCTGAGTGCTCTGAAGCAGATTTTCATCAAGGATCTCTCTGTACTTTGCTCCGTTCATCTTTCCATCGATCCTGACTAGTCTCAGTTTAAATCAGTTACTGCCGCTGAAGAACATCCCTACAGAATGATGCTGCCACCACCATGCTTTACCTTAGGAATTGTGCCAGGTTTCCTCCAGACATGACGCTTGGCATTCAGGCCAAAGAGTTCAATCTTGGTTTCATCAGACCAGAGAATCTTGTTTCTTACGGTCAGAGAGTCCTTTATGTGGCAAACTCCAAGCGGGCTGTCGTGCCTTTTACTGAGGATTGGCTTCCGTCTGGCCACTCTACCATAAAGGACTGATTGGTAGAGTGCTGCAGAGATGGTTGTCCTTCTGAAAGGTTTTCCTATCTCCACAGAGGAATTCTGGAGCTTTCGAGGGTTATAGCAAAGGGTCTGAATACTTATGTAAATACGGTATTTCTGTTTTTATTTGTAATAAATTTGCTAACATTTCTAAAAACCTGTTTTAGCTTTGTCATTATGGAGTATTGTGTGTAGATTGACGAGGAACATTATTTATTTAATACATTTTAGAATAAGGCTGTAATGTAACAACACGTGGAAAAAGGGAAGGGATCTGAATACTTTCTGAATGCACTGTACTCTTTATTAATGATATCATAAATAGGACTGGTGGAGTTGTCACACATGCAGCTAACAAAAATATATGGAAATGTCTGCTCCAGCCAAAATTACACCCAACTGATTGCAGCATTAATGCAAAAATGGAGGAGGCAAAGGGGGAGAAGGTAAGGAACTTGTCTGTCGGGCCTGCATTAAAGACCAACATTGTTTAAAGAAAATTGTCATGAATTAAACAGTATACCAGTTTCATTTAAGGACCCAAAAATGTACAGCTGTGCAATACAAGTTGCTAAATAATTGGGAAGAGATTTTCGATGTGCTGATTTCATGGCACATGGTTTATGAACTGATACACAAAACAACATGAGATTCAAAACTTAAGAGTTTTTCTATTTAAATTATTATACAACATTTTTGAAACCAATAGAATGTTATGTATATGGGGGATACAAGCATCCCAGCTCTGCAGATTTTGCTGCGTAGAGACAGAATCATTAGATCACTTGTTTTTTAGTCGCAGGTTCAGGAATGGCTGAAAATTTTTAACATTTACCTGGAGCTAACTCTGCAAATAGTACTGCTGGGTGTCTTGAAAGGTAATAGACAATCAATCATTAATATAATAATACTCTTAATAAACATTTTCATTTTTAAATGATTAAAAAAGATTTACAATCTGTAGAAACTATGAGAACTTAGGTGAAACCTTTACAGAACAGATGAAAAATGTATGGCAATTACTAATCAAAACTGGATGGTTTTCAGAGATAAATGGGAGGGGTTGAGAGTAGCTGAAGGGCGGGACTATAAAAATAAATACAAATTATAACTAATGTAAAATATACAGTATTCGTAAAATGTATATACTGTAGAATGTATAAGCTGGAAGTAGAAGCCTAAGGGTTGATGTCCCATCAGTTTGCTCCAATTAGGGGAAGGGTGGTAAGGTTAGGGGAGAATAATAAAGAAGGAAAATATATTCAAAAATATATATACAGTACGGAGGATTGGAAATGATGCAGACAATGACATTGATAGAACTCATAATCTATATGCAATATTAAAGCTGATCTACCCCTAAACATTTTTTAAAATAAACATTGGCTAGCTTTCCATAAATTGGCGAAGTGGTCAACTGAGTTACGATCAAGACAATTCGCATTGCAGGCTGTAGGCCTATATTTCAAGTACACTCACAAATAGATATTTATCTTATTTCAGTCTTAATCACACACAGACAGCAGCTTGAGTTTTCACGCAGGCTGTATTTACATTTTAGATAAAAGCAAGCCATTGGCTGCCTTCATATGGAAGTTCTGATTGGTTCCAAGTTTAGCAGTTTGGCAAATTTGTCTGAGCTGACAGCGTGTTGAAATATACTTTTTATGAGAAAATGTGCAAGAATTGAAGTAGCCAACAAGTGTTATATTCATCATAAGAATGTTTTATTGTCATATACAAAAAAACGTCTCCCCCTCGACGGGGATGGATCATCTTCAAGTTTTTGGTGTTAATAACCACAACCCATCATTCTCATATTTCCTAGCATGTTCTACTGCAGGTAGATTTTTGAAATTGTTTTTTCAATAGCTTTGCTTTTGCATGTACATTGATTGATTAACTAATCGTATGCTACTCAAATATAAATAACATACATTTTTCTAAACTGTTACAATCTGTTACTTGGACTTATTGTACCTGTTACTGAAATGTTCTCATAACTTGAATAAAAACCCAACATGTTGGATATCCCAACCTGGCTGGATTCCAATTGGAATTCCACATCACTTTGCAAGCCAACATAATTTGACTTGGAGGCCTGATATGTATTGTGTTGTCTGAAATAATAAATGTTAATGATAAAATATTCACTTAGTATCTCACTTGGTGAAGGCCACATGACTGAAAATGAATGAATGCAACAACCATGTTTCCTTCACTAGCAAAAACAGTCATGGGTGGTACTGGCAACTAAAATGCACTCGAAAGGCACCCTGAGAAATATGCAAGTAAGGCTCAACACCCTAGTGCAGAGCTATTCAATTATAGTCCTGGAGGGCCAAAACATTTCTCTTATTTTTTTATACTTGTATTTTTGTATGGTTCTTCAAAAGGATCATCCCATTTAAGCTTCTTCAGAGAACCTGAAATGGTTCCCCTATGACATCGCTCTGAAGAACCTTATTTTGTTCCAACTTCAAAATTTATTTTTAAGATTGTATCAAACAGCAGATCTCATTTACAAAGGTTTTCAGAGAATATAGCATGGAACAGAATGAAGAAAAACATCCTTTGGATAAACAGTGTCATTGGTATTTACATTTTATTTTGACTCACTTCAGTCAATAGCTTCTTGGACAGTCAAGACTCTCCAGCTCTTTAAGTGCAGGAAAAACGGTCCAGCTACATTTTGGTATTTAAAACACAACTAAACAGGGTCCCGCCACCACAGGACATCCACATGAACTTTTTCAAAATATTTTGAAGCTATACATTGTTTGTTTACATTGTTGTTGTTTGTAAACAATTGAGTAATAAAACCTTATATTCTGGGTTATCATAAAGAGTAACAAAATGTACAAGTTCTAAGCTCATGACACATTTTAAAGTGTTGTTCTTCAGGAATCAATAGCTAAATATCAAGAACTTTAAATGGCCATAGAATAGATTCCTAGATCCCCGATTGTACCTTTAAGCAAACAAGTATGTACTGTATGTGTTACACAAGGTGGAAAGTCTCAAAAACATCTCCAAGTGTCAAATTAACACAGCAGACATACAGCTTTAGTGAGATAAAGCACTCACACACACACACATGCACTCGTTCGTTAAAACATAATTTTTCTAGGTATGGCCATGATTCCCAGAACCTTGTCTATTTTGCGGAAGGATTTAAGGTTAACAAGAATGTTCTAGTGGACTAGACGGCATACTTCTGCCAGCTGTGTGATTCCTAGAACCTTGTATATTTTGTGGAAGGATTTAAGGTTAACAAGAATGTTCTAGTGGACTAGACAGCATACTTCTGCCAGCTGTGTGATTCCTAGAACCTTGTCTATTTTGTGGAAGGATTTAAGGTTAACAAGAATGTTCTAGTGGACTAGACAGCATACTTCTGCCAGCTGTGTGATTCCTAGAACCTTGTCTATTTGGTGGAAGGATTTAAGGTTAACAAGAATGTTCTAGTGGACTGGACAGCATACATCTGCCAGCTGTGTACTCAGCAAACACCCCGCCACTCACACACACACACACACACATGCACACTGATAGAGAAATCAAAGTGGCCATGTAGATTAACCTATATTGGGGGAAAAAATGCATTTTATACATATTAAATACTATTTTTTTTTAAATATATATTATTTGGCCAATTTTAAATATTTTATCCTAAACATTTTTTTTGGGGGGGGGATACATTAAAGATTGAATTTTAGAATACATTTTCACGTGTATTTATCGATATATTTGGTAAATAGATTTTAGAATGTATTTTTGTCAAATACATTCCAACATGCATTTAAATGTATTGGTAAGAAATATATTTTGAAATGAATATGTATGGCAAATAAAACAAATTGTCCTAATCATATTATAACAAAATGGTGAATGTTTTAACAGTGAAACTAGTAGGCTCTTTGGTATCACATGCACTTATGTCATTCTCGGTAAGACTGCAGAACTGGCAGTTATTGCTGAGCGATTAGTGTTTTTTGGGATTGGTTCGTTTTCGGTTCGATTAAAAAATATATATATTGTCTAAAATAGTCAAATGTTAATGATAACATATTCACTTAGTATCTCACTTGGTGAAGGCCACAGGACTGAAAATGAATGAATGCAACAACCATGTTTTCTTCACTAGCAAAAACAGTCATGGGTGGTACTGGTAACTAAAATTCACTCGAAAGGCACCCTGAGTAATATGCAAGGCTCAACACCCTACTGCAGGGCTACTCAAACAGACTTGATGTTCCATGAATTAAACTGTAGTGGAGGTGATCTGATAATGCCCAATGGACTAAATTAGATAGTCATGCTAAATGACTATCTAGGGGTTGAGTTGACACACAAGCACACACAAGCACACACATATTCCTACACACAGAGTATCATCAACAGACTTGGTCACTTGAACTCAGTAACTATGGCAGAGATGTTGCTGAGAATTATATAAGGTTATGGTGTTTTTTTTAGTTTTCCTTCCACACACTGGTCTCGGTCTAGTCTCTGTCTGCTCCAGTCTAGGATTAATGTAGCTGGTCCTAACCAGCCCAGACAGCTTTGACTCTCTGCCAGACCACTGGATTACAGGAGTGGTCATCAACCCACATCCCGAGGACCCACACGGTGTACAAATGTCTGTCCCATCGGAGCACTAACACACCTTTCAAAGAGTCAACTAATCATCAAGCCATTCATTGTCTAGAGCGGTCTACTTCAAAACTGATCCTGAGTCAGATCAGCACGCACACACCTGATTCAGCAAGAGCTTGATGAGCACTTATTTGTTATTACTGGACTAGAACAGAAACCTGTACTCTACTCCCTGTGGGGTTCCCGGGACCTAAAAACCCCTGGGTGAAAGGTCTAGATGACAGCACTGAAGAGAGTAGTGTCACAGCACAGTTGTTTAAGAGACAAACTGCACCTGAAAACGTTACGTAAGTGTCGGGCAAACATAACGCAAGCGCAGTTGAAACGGAGCCACGGCTATCAATGAGAGAGGCTGCACGTGCCTCAGCACACGCGACATGTGAATGAACGTTTACACTTCGTCTACGTCAGGCATTTCACTTTTGTTTCGGAAGCGTTCTGGCGCTGGGGAAAACAATGCTTTAAGGAACCGTATGGTTTCCCTCAGTAAGATCATTGCCTCTTCCCCAGGGATGTGGGACAGGTGTGTCTGTGTCGGCTACAGTAATGAGTCATGCATCTGTTTGGCACATACAGATGGAATTATAATACAAAGAACATGTCCATTGCAACATGTCCAATCCCTGGACAGGTCTGAAGAGAGAAGGACTGGACAGGTGGATGAGAGGGGCCCATCTGTTTGTGTGGCTGTGTATGACCAGCTGGCCACTGTCGTTAGTTTGCTTGACCCATACTGAGATGGACATTTTCTCCGTATTCGAATTCTCTCTCAGTAGTTTGACCTGTAACCCCGTAACCCTTGTGAAACCTTCCGTAGTTTCCCACCTGGACCACATCACTCTTACATAAGAGCTGTGCCTCTTCTTCAGAGGTGGAGAGGAGCACCAACGCAAGTAAACACCTCGTACTCACTTTGTTTTTGGTAAATAGTGTTTACGCACCTATTTTACTTCAAATTAGCACTGTACCGTTACTTGTACCGTTACTTGTTCAACATTTGTGTGTGTGTGTGTGTGTGTTTGACTCTGTTCCATTAATTCCATTTCAGCCATTACAATGAGCCTGTCCTCCCATATCTCCTCCCACCAGCCTCCACTGTGTGCTACTAATCCTATGCTACGGAAACACCAAAAGCTCAAGAGTTAATGGGCAAGAAAAATAAGTTGTTTGACCAATAGAGTGTAAGTTGGATTGAACTGAATCCTTTGTATTTGTGCCAGGTACTCTGTGTTTGAAGCAGACACTCAACCACTGATCTAGGATCAGATCACCGCAAATCCTACCCCAATCTTAACCATTACAGTGATGGAAGATATCTAACCCGGGATCAGTTGTTAGAGACCAGGGTTGGGGTCAATTCCATTAAATTCAGGAAGTACACTGAAATTACAATTACAAATACCTTCAACGCTTTTCAATTAGGAAAATGTGGAATTGGAAATTGGTTGACTTATTGACTGGAATTTAAATGGAATTTACCCCAACCCTGTTAGAGACAACTTGTACAGTGCCTTGCAAAAGTATTCACCCCCTTGGCGGTTTTCCTATTTTGTTGCATTACAACCTGTAATTTAAATAGATTTTTATTTGAATTTCATGTAATGGACATACACAAAATAGTCCAAATTGGTGAAGTGAAATGAAAAAAATTACTTGTTTAAATTTCTTTAAGGAAATTAAAAACTGAAAAGTATGTATTCACCCCCTTTGCTATGAAGCTCCAAAATAATATCTGGTGCAACCAATTACCTTCAGAAGTCACATAATTAGTTAAATAAAGTACACCTGTGTGCAATCTAAGTGTCACATGATCTGTCACATGATCTCAGTATATATACACCTGTTCTGAAAGGCCCCAGAGTTTGCAACACCACTAAGCAAGGGGCACCACCAAGTAAGCGGCACCATGAAGAACGAGGAGCTCTCCACAGGTCAGGGACAAAGTTGTGGAGAAGTACAGACCAGGGTTGGGTTATAAAAAATATCAGAACTTCGAATATCGGAACACCATTAAATCCATTATTAAAAAATGTAAAGAATATGGCACCACAACAAACCTGCCAAGAGAGGGCCGCCCACCAAAACTCACAGACCAGACAAGGAGGGCATTAATCAGAGAGGCAACAAAGAGACCAAAGATAACCCTGAATGAGCTACAAAGCTCCACATCGGAAATATCTGTCCATAGGAGTATCTGTCCATAGGACCACTTTGAGCTGTACACTCCACAGAGCTGGGCTTTACAGAAGAGTGGCCATCAAGGAAAAAGTCATTGCACAAAGAAAGAAATAAGCAAATACGTACTTACAATGAAGGCCTACCGGGGATCAGTGGCTTGTTCAAAAAAACAAGCAAACACGTTTGGTGTTCGCCAAAAGGCATGTGGGAGACTCCCCAAACATATGGAAGAAGGTACTCTGGTCAGATGAGACGGAAATTGAAGGAGCTGGAGCAGTTTTGCCTTGAAGAATGGGCAAAAATCCCAGTGGCTAGATGTGCCAAGCTTATAGAGACATACCCCAAGAGACTTGCAGCTGTAATTGCTACAAAAGGTGGCTCTACAAAGTATTGACTCTGGGGGGTGAATAGTTATGCACACTCAAGTTGTCTGTTTTTTGTCTTATTTCTTGTTTGTTTCACAATAAAACACATTTCGAATCTTCAAAGTGGTAGGCATGTTGTGTAAATCAAATGATACAAACCCCCCCAAAAATCAATTTTAATTCCAGGTTGTAAGGCAACAAAATAGGAAAAATGCCAAGGGGGGTGAATACCTTCGCAAGCCACTGTACCTACTCCATTAGTCACAGCTAGTCCATTTATATTACATTTGAGTCATTTAGCAGACACTTTTATCCAGAGCTACATACAGTAGTAAATGCATACATTTTCATTAAAAAAAATCTTGTCTCACAGTGGGAGTGCCCTCACTGCTGTCTGCATTCCATAAATCTGCCATGGGTGATAGGAGAAAGGAAGAGGGGATGAGAGGAGATGTTGCCTAGAAAAGAAGGGACTATTTTCAACTTTAGAACACAGTTAAAGCAGGGTGGGTGAGTACATGCACAGGTCAATGTGCCTCATAAAACATGAGACCATTAAAAAAATGTATTAGACTTCCTTCTCTCAATCTCTTTCTCTCCTTCCTGTGGTCTCCTCTCTATCAAGGTGCTCTATCAAGCTGTCCTAAATATTTTAGTGCTAAATATATGTTGTCGTCCTCATCGTCATCATCATCATCATCATCATCACCATCATCATCATCACCAGACTGGTCAGTGCCAAAGTATGGTGGCCATTTTAGGACACCCTCAGCCTCAACCCTTCTTGCACGAAGACGTCTTCACTCTATTCTTCCTCTCTCCTCCTCCCTCAAATGGCAAGGCACCCACAATAAAGTGGTTGTACCACTTTTACAAACCGTCTGTCAGCATCTCTAGATATCATATTCCCTCTCCCTCTTTCGTCTTCCCATCACCCTCTCTCTCAGTTTGTCTCTCGTTATAGTTTGTGACACTTGTTTCCCCAACAGAACCTTAATTTACACCACCATTTGTTTACGGCAACAGACAGCCACACAAAGACACAATAATGGACACTCCTCCCCTCTCATTTTCTCTCCATCTCATCTTTATGGATAGATAACGAGGGAGGGAGGGAGGGAGGGAGGGAGAGCGTGGAAAGGATGAGATCCTCATCATCATCTTGTTATTCAACATCAAATGGAATATGTATTCATCCTTTCTCTAATGTGCAAAGCACTCTGGGCCACCGTGTGTGGCCTGTGAGAGGTCCGTCGGAGCAGGAAGAGAAGTGATTGTTACAATCCCCCTTCTGTCTCTATTCCGGCCATGGGAATTGAATGATGAAAGCCGTTGCCAATGCCTCGCTCCAGCCATGAATCACCCACTTGTTCTGTCCCTGTTTTGTGTTGGATGTTGTAATGAAAGTTGTTGGGGGGGGGGGGCAGGTTTCTGCTCTATTTTTGCAGCAGTTGTCGAGTCGCTTCATGGTACAAGTGGCTAACGTCTTTATTAGGGGATTTTCTTTTTGTGAGTCGCGTGACAACTCCATCTTGATTCATGTCGGTCTAACTGTATACGGAGTTCCGCCATTGGAGTGCAATTCCTGGAAATTAATTTCTGGAAAGTCATCCCGTCTTTGTTAGGAAGTGACATTGTGCTGAGTTGCAAGGTCAATTCCATTTTCATTCCTATCAGTCAAATTACATGTGGAGTTCCAACATGTGAGTGTAATTCCTGGAAATGAATCTATGGGAAAGACTGATGTAATGCAGGGTAAGAATTTTACCTTAAGCTTGCCATTGCTAGTGTGCACCCATGATGCAAGCAAATCTTTCCAAGACATGGATTTTACGAGGCAGCTTTGTGCCTTTCCATGTGGAAACTAAAGTAACACCAAACTGAACCAAACCCCATAATGTAGCTAACTTATTGTCCAATGTGAAAATGCCTGACCAGGGACTTGAACTAGCAACTTTCTAGTTCCTTGTCCACTTATCTAACTTCTGGACTACGCCAAGAGTCTAATTAAATGTTTTCCAACACACCCTCATCAACATGCCCAATATCTGTTAACTTAATGGCTTCCAAAGTGGGTCAAGATCTTTCAATGATGTATTCGTAGCTTAGTAACATTTGTTGTCGTGGAATGTGGTGCAGCCTGGGTGAATGGAGTAGAACTGAGTGAATGGAGTAGGAGTTACGTAACATTATGTAATGTTACATAGCAAGCTGAAAAAAACTGCCCAGTCTGATGTGGGACACTTTCTTTCTTTCACAGGATCAGGGCAGGATGTGGTTGCCAACCTAAGCTCTGGTCCAAGGTCATGCTTAACTGGAACAATATAATCAGGGCTAGTTTTCCCTGTTCAGGGCCAGTATCCACAAAGTGTCTCAGGGTAGGAATGCTGATCTAGGATCTGTCCATATAATCTAATTCATTATACATCTAAAAAGGAAAAACTGATCCTAGATCATCTCTCTGAGACACTTTGTGGATATGGGCCCTGGTCTCTTGGTTAGGGACAACTCCTGCCCATTAAAATGGAATGGTTTGGTTTGGTACAAGGTGAGATTGTTCAAGGTATTTTATTCAAGGGTGTATTTTATCAATGTGGCTAGGGTTGCAAAATTCCAGTAATTTTCCCCAAATTCCCTGGTTTTCCATAAATCTTGATTGGAGGATTCCCGGATTTCGTCCTTATTCCCTCGTAATTCCAGGAATCTTCCAACCAGGATATATGGAAAACCAGGGAATTTGGCGAAAGTTACCAGAATTCTGCAACCCTAAATGTGCCAATGTTTGGAGTAAACAAATGCTTAAAGAGCATCGATATGTACCGCATGGAACATTGTGTGGGAGTAAATGGAAATAGTAGAGACAACACAGCACTGATTGTAATAAAGAATATGATATTTTAATCTACTGATGTTTTGTTGGAAAAAGTTCTAATTTGTGTGATGTGCATTTGGTATTACTGTATTTTCTCTCAAAACCTGCTTTCATGCCATCCCCAATATTAAATTCCTTATCTTATGATTCATTTTACAATACACCAGATTTAACCACATCATCCTCTGTGACAATAGCTGTCCAGTGAATTTTTTGACGACATTTAGAACGTTTGCATCGAAAAACAGTTCTCTGCTACGGTGCGTTTCCATTGAAAGTCTCAGGGAAGCTCATCTGTGTGCTCGTCGTCCTCACCAGGGTCTTGACCTGACTGTAGTTCGGCATCGTAACCGACTTCAGTGGGAAAATGCTCACCTTCGATGGCCACTGGCATGCTAGAGAAACGTGCTCTTTATGGATGAATCCCGGTTTCAACTGGACCAGACAGATGGCAGACGTATGGCGTTGTGTGGGCGAGCGGTTTGCTGATGGCAATTTAAACGCGCAGAGATATCAAATCAAATCAAGTTTATTTTATATAGCCCTTCGTACATCAGCTGATATCTCAAAGTGCTGTACAGAAACCCAGCCTAAAACCCCAAACAGCAAGCAATGCAGGTGTAGAAGCACGGTGGCTAGGAAAAACTCCCTAGAAAGGCCAAAACCTAGGAAGAAACCTAGAGAGGAACCAGGCTATGAGGGGTGGCCAGTCCTCTTCTGGCTGTGCCGGGTGGAGATTATAACAGAACTATGCCAAGATGTTCAAAATATTCATAAGTGACAAGCATGGTCAAATAATAATCATGAATAATTTTCAGTTGGCTTTTCATAGCCGATCATTAAGAGTTGAAAATAGCAGGTCTGGGACAGGTGGCGGTTCCATAACCGCAGGCAGAACAGTTGAAACTGGAATAGCAGCAAGGCCAGGTGGACTGGGGACAGCAAGGAGTCATCATGCCTGGTAGTCCTGACGTATGGTCCTAGGGCTCAGGTCCTCCGAGAGAGAGAAAGAAAGAGAGAATTAGAGAGAGCCAAGATTTTCAAAATGTTCATAAATGACAAGCATGGTCAAATAATAATCAGGAATAAATATCAGTTGGCTTTTCATAGCCGATCATTAAGAGTTGAAAACAGCAGGTCTGGGACAGGTAGGGGTTCCATAACCGCAGGCAGAACAGCTGAAACTGGAATAGCAGCAAGGCCAGGCGGACTGGGGACAGCAAGGAGTCATCATGCCCGGTTTGCCGTGACGTATGGTCCTAGGGCTCAGGTCCTCCGAGAGAGAGAAAGAGAGAAGGAGAGAGAGTACCTGATGAGATACATCCGTGGCAATGTTTTTGTTGTTGCTACATTGCTTTTGTCGTTGTATTTTACAGCATTGACAACCATATAGATTATCAAGGACAACAAACACCCGAGCAACTGCCTGTTCACCCTGCTATCATCCAGAAGGCGAGGTCAGTACAAGTGCATCAAAGCTGGGACAGAGAGACCGAAAAACAGCTTCTATCTCAAGGCTATCCGACAGTTAAATAGCCATCATTAGCACATTAGAGGCTGCCGTCTGTATACAGTACATATACTTGTACTGTACAAGGTACTTGGGTACTTGTACTTGGGTGACTTTAACCTCCCCACGTCTACCTTTGACTCATTCCTCTCTGCCTCCTTCTTTCCACTCCTCTCCTCTTTTGACCTCACCCTCTCACCTTCCCCCCCTACTCACAAGGCAGGCAATACGCTTGACCTCATCTTTACTAGATGCTGTTCTTCCACTAATCTCATTGCAACTCCCCTCCAAGTCTCCGACCACTACCTTGTATCCTTTTCCCTCTCGCTCTCATCCAACACTTCCCACACTGCCCCTACTCGGATGGTATCGCGCCGTCCCAACCTTCGCTCTCTCTCCCCCGCTACTCTCTCCTCTTCCATCCTATCATCTCTTCCCTCTGCTCAAACCTTCTCCAACCTATCTCCTGATTCTGCCTCCTCAACCCTCCTCTCCTCCCTTTCTGCATCCTTTGACTCTCTATGTCCCCTATCCTCCAGGCCGGCTCGGTCCTCCCCTCCTGCTCCGTGGCTCGACGACTCATTGCGAGCTCACAGAACAGGGCTCCGGGCAGCCGAGCGGAAATGGAGGAAAACTCGCCTCCCTGCGGACCTGGCATCCTTTCACTCCCTCCTCTCTACATTCTCCTCTTCTGTCTCTGCTGCTAAAGCCAATTTCTACCACTCTAAATTCCAAGCATCTGCCTCTAACCCTAGGAAGCTCTTTGCCACCTTCTCCTCCCTCCTGAATCCTCCTCCCCCTCCTCCCCCCTCCTCCCTCTCTGCTGATGACTTCGTCAACCATTTTGAAAAGAAGGTCGACGACATCCGATCCTCGTTTGCTAAGTCAAACGACACCGCTGGTTCTGCTCACACTGCCCTACCCTGTGCTTTGACCTCTTTCTCCCCTCTCTCTCCAGATGAAATCTCGCGTCTTGTGACGGCCGGCCGCCCAACAACCTGCCCGCTTGACCCTATCCCCTCCTCTCTTCTCCAGACCATTTCCGGAGACCTTCTCCCTTACCTCACCTCGCTCATCAACTCATCCTTGACCGCTGGCTACGTCCCTTCCGTCTTCAAGAGAGCGAGAGTTGCACCCCTTCTGAAAAAACCTACACTCGATCCCTCCGATGTCAACAACTACAGACCAGTATCCCTTCTTTCTTTTCTCTCCAAAACTCTTGAACGTGCCGTCCTTGGCCAGCTCTCCTGCTATCTCTCTCAGAATGACCTTCTTGATCCAAATCAGTCAGGTTTCAAGACTAGTCATTCAACTGAGACTGCTCTTCTCTGTGTCACGGAGGCGCTCCGCACTGCTAAAGCTAACTCTCTCTCCTCTGCTCTCATCCTTCTAGACCTATCGGCTGCCTTTGATACTGTGAACCATCAGATCCTCCTCTCCACCCTCTCCGAGCTGGGCATCTCCGGCGCGGCCCACGCTTGGATTGCGTCCTACCTGACAGGTCGCTCCTACCAGGTGGCGTGGCGAGAATCTGTCTCCGCACCACGTGCTCTCACCACTGGTGTCCCCCAGGGCTCTGTTCTAGGCCCTCTCCTATTCTCGCTATACACCAAGTCACTTGGCTCTGTCATATCCTCACATGGTCTCTCCTATCATTGCTATGCAGACGACACACAATTAATCTTCTCCTTTCCCCCCTCTGATAACCAGGTGGTGAATCGCATCTCTGCATGTCTGGCAGACATATCAGTGTGGATGACGGATCACCACCTCAAGCTGAACCTCGGCAAGACGGAGCTGCTCTTCCTCCCGGGGAAGGACTGCCCGTTCCATGATCTCGCCATCACGGTTGACAACTCCATTGTGTCCTCCTCCCAGAGTGCTAAGAACCTTGGCGTGATCCTGGACAACACCCTGTCGTTCTCAACTAACATCAAGGCGGTGACCCGTTCCTGTAGGTTCATGCTCTACAACATTCGCAGAGTACGACCCTGCCTCACACAGGAAGCGGCGCAGGTCCTAATCCAGGCACTTGTCATCTCCCGTCTGGATTACTGCAACTCGCTGTTGGCTGGGCTCCCTGCCTGTGCCATTAAACCCCTACAACTCATCCAGAACGCCGCAGCCCGTCTGGTGTTCAACTTTCCCAAGTTCTCTCACGTCACCCCGCTCCTCTGCTCTCTCCACTGGCTTCCAGTTGAAGCTCGCATCCGCTACAAGACCATGGTGCTTGCCTACGGAGCTGTGAGGGGAACGGCACCTCCGTACCTTCAGGCTCTGATCAGGCCCTACACCCAAACAAGGGCACTGCGTTCATCCACCTCTGGCCTGCTCGCCTCCCTACCTCTGAGGAAGTACAGTTCCCGCTCAGCCCAGTCAAAACTGTTCGCTGCTCTGGCACCCCAATGGTGGAACAAACTCCCTCACGACGCCAGGTCAGCGGAGTCAATCACCACCTTCCGGAGACACCTGAAACCCCACCTCTTTAAGGAATACCTAGGATAGGATAAAGTAATCCTTCTAACCCCCCCCCCCTTAAAAGAGTTAGATGCACTATTGTAAAGTGGTTGTTCCACTGGATATCATAAGGTGAATGCACCAATTTGTAAGTCGCTCTGGATAAGAGCGTCTGCTAAATGACTTAAATGTAAATGTAATACTTGAAATCACTGGCCACTTTAATAAATGGAACACTAGCCACTTTAATAATGTTTACATATTTTGCATTAATCATCTCATATGTATATAATACAATCTATACTATTCTACCGTATCTTAGTCTATGCCGCTCTGACATTGCTCGTCCATATATTTCTATGTTCTTAATTCCATTCCTTTACTTAGATTTGTGTGTATTGATATTACTGCACTGTCGGAGCTAGAAACACAAGCATTTCGCTACATCTACGATAACATCTGCTAAGCACGTGTATGTGACCAATAGAATTTGATTTGATTACAGAAATGTATCAAATTGGACATTTTTGTTGATCTTCTCCTTCTCCACACCTACACTATAGGTTCCAGGCTGAGGTGTACAACCAGAGCTTTGTGTGGTCTACGAATGAAATCAGGATTTCAGACTCTGATTCTTTCTGAGAATGCCTAAACGTTGAAGTGTCTGGGACTGTGTGAGCAGCAGGGCAAGAGCATATTATAATCTTACGTCTGGGAGGGAGGGCTTGTAAGGGACAGGTTTTGGACTCGTTTAAGAGGATTTGGGCTTGGTCATGGTAACGACTATGTTTTATGAACTGTCAGGTGCAGAGTCAGGGTTTAACATTATTGTGTGTCTTTGGTGGGTAAGGGTGCAAAATTCCAGGAATTCTCAATTAAATCCTGGTTGGATTATTCCGAATTGCTTGCTTATTCCCTCTTGATTCCGACAATCCTCTGACCAGTATTTCAGGAAAACAACGGAATTTATTGAACGTTCCCGCAATTTTGCAACCCTAGTGGTGGGGCTTAACACATTCACAGTTAGAAGGATGGTTGGACCAGTCACAGAAATATATATTTACATAATGACATGAGGGGAGAGAGTAGTGTGAGATAAATACAAAAATAAATAGAGAAACCAAGTGAGTGAGTGCGAAAGAGAGAGAGAGAGAGAGAGAGAGAAAGAGATTAAGGTACTAATCAAGATAATTTGGGAAAACCTCACATTCTCTCAACATCTCAATTAATCTGAAATGCACTATCATTTTCCTTTGAGACCTAAGCTATCCAACGAGCTTATCAGATATCTGACAATAGGAGTTCCCATGCCTTATGAATGCAATCAGGTTGAAAGGGGAAATGTGAATCTATTGAAAGGGAACTAATGCTAATCAAGGTGCATTAAGTGCAACCTTGTTTAATATGAAAGAGTAATTTTCCAAATGATAGCTCATGAACTGTGCAGATGATAAAGACCCACTGTGTTCCGAAATGGGTTCAATATGAAACTATGCTAAAAACAAGATCTGTTCTTGGTGTATATCGCATGAATATACACTCAGTGGCCAGTTTATTAGGTACACCACCCCATTCACGAACATCATTCGCTCCTACAGGCAGACAGTGAGTCACGTGGCTGTGGCTTGCTATATAAAGCTGATTAACAGGCATTGAGGCATTCAGTTACAGTTCGATTGAAGATTATAATGGGCAAAACTAGCGACTTTGAGCGTGGTATGACCGACGGTACCAGGCGCGCCAGTTCCAGTATCTCAGAAACATCCAGCCTCCTGGGCTTTTCACACACAACAGTATCTAGGGTGAATGGTGCGACAAACAAAAAACATCCAGTCAGCGGCAGTCCTGTGGGTGAAAACAGCTAGTTAGTTGATGAGAGGTTGAAGAAGAATGGCATGAATCGTGCAAGCTAACGCGAGTGACAAACAGGCAAATAACAGCACAGTACAAGAGTGGTGTGCAGAACAACATTTCGGAAAGCAGAATTTGTCGGTCCTTGTCACAGATGGGCTATTGCCACAGACGACCAAACCGGGTGTAACCGGGCCTGTGTGTAGCTGGTGTAGAGAGTCAGGCGCAGGACAGCAGATATGAGTAATCAACGTATTTACTCCAGAATATACAAATACAACACAATATTCTAAGCCCACAAATAACGAACCGTATACAAGACAAACAATTGGTCCGAGGCACCTGGTCCGACGCCTCGAGTCCAGGATGGCTTGAACAGCATACGCCGAGGCCCCCTCGATGTCAAGAGGGGGCGGAGGAATCTCCCGCACTTCAGATTCTCTCTCCACCTGCCCGTTACTCTCGGGGTGAAAACCTGAGGTGAGGCTGACCGAGACCCCCAGACGTTCCATGAACGCCCTCCATACCCTGGACGTGAACTGGGGACCCCGATCAGAGACTATGTCCTCAGGCACCCCGTAGTGCCGGAAGACGTGAGTGAACAGGGCCTCCGCAGTCTGTAGGGCCGTAGGGAGACCGGGCAAAGGGAGGAGACGGCAGGACTTTGAAAACCAATTCACAACGACCAGGATCGTGGTGTTGCCCTGTGAGGGAGGAAGATCCGTCAGGAAGTCCCCCGACAGGTGCGACCACGGCCGTTGTTGAACGGGTAAGGGTTGTAACTTCCCTCTGGGCAGGTGCCTGGGAGCATTGCACTGGGCACACACCGAGCAGGAGGAAACATAAACCCTCACGTCCTTGGCCAAGGTGGACCACCAGTACTTCCCACTAAGGCAAAGCACCGTCCGCCCGATGCCGGGATGACCAGAGGAGGGTGACGTGTGGGCCCAATAGATCAAACGGTCGCAGACAGCAGACGGAACATACAGACGCACAGCTGGACCCTGGGGGGGAGTGGGCTCTGTGCGTAACGCCCGCTCGATGTCCGCGTCCAGCTCCCACACCACCGGTGCCACCAGGCAAGAGGCCGGAAGTATGGGAATGTGATCCATGGACCGCTCCTCTGTGTCATACATCCGGGACAGTGCATCTGCCTTAGCGTTCTGGGAACCTGGTCTGTAGGACAGAGTGAAAATAAAACGGGTAAAGAACATGGCCCACCTTGCCTGGCGAGGGTTCAGTCTCCTCGCCGCCCGGATGTACTCCAGATTGCGGTGGTCAGCCCAGATGCGAAAAGGGTGTTTAGCCCCCTCAAGCCAATGTCTCCGCACCTTCAGAGCCTTGACAACAGCCAACAGTCCCCCACATCATAGTTTCGCTCCGCCGGGCTGAGCTTCTTCGAAAAGAAAGCATGGAGCTTTGGTGGCGTGCCCGAACGCTGGGAGAGCACGGCTCCTATCCCAGCCTCGGACGATTCCACCTCCACTATGAACGCCAAAGAGGTATCCGGATGAGCAAGCACGGGAGCCGAGGTAAACAGAGCCTTCAGGTGACCAAAAGCCCTGAGCCTGCCTACAGTTCTGTACCTTTCAGACTCTGCTCTGGACTCCTGACCTCTGCCTGCTCTTGACCTGTCGTTTGCCTGCCCCCCTGTTTTTGTAATAAATGTTTATTACAAAAAATATATATATACGCTACCATTCAAAAGTTTGGGGTCAATGTTCTAGTTTTTGAAAGAAAAGCAATTTTTTTGACCATTAAAATAACATCAAATTGATCAGAAATAAAGTGTTGACATTGTTAATGTTGTAAATGACTATTATAGCTGGAAACGGTTGATTTTTAATAAAATATTTACATAGGCATACAGAGGCCCATTATCAGCAACCATCACTCCTGTGTTCCAATGGCACGTTGTGTTAGCTAATCCAAGTTTATCATTTTAAAAGGCTAATTGATCATTAGAAAACCCTTTTGCAATTATATTAGCACAGCTGAAAGCTATTGTGCTGGTTAAAGAAGCAATAAAACTCGTCTTCTTTAGACTAGTTAAATATCTGGAGCATCAGCATTTGTGGGTTCGATTACAGGTTTAAAATGGCCAGAAACACGACCTTTCTTCTGAAACTCGTCAGTCTATTCTTGTTCTGAGAAATGAAAGCTAATCCATGCTAGAAATTGCCAAGAAACGGAAGATTTCGTATAACGCTGTGTACTACTCCCTTCACAGAACAGCGCAAACTGGCCCTAACCAGAATATAGAGAGTGGGAGGCCCCGGTGCACAACTGAGCAAGAGGACAAGTACATTAGAGTGTATAGTTTGAGACGCCTCTCAAGTCCTCAACTGGCAGCTTCATTAAATAGTACCCGCAAAACACCAGTCTCAACGTCAACAGTGAAGAGGCAACTCCGGGATCCCATATCTCGGACTGGCCAATAAAAAGAAAAGATTAAGATGGGCAAATTAACACAAACACTGGACAGAGCAAGATTGGGAAAAAAGTGTTATGGACAGATAAATCTAAGTTTGAGGTGTTTGGATCACAAGAAGAACATTCATGAGACACAGAAAAAATGAAAGATGCTGGAGGATTGCTTGACGCCATCTGTCAAGCATGGTGGAGGGAATGTGATGGTTTGGGGGTGCTTTGGTGGTGGTAAAGTGGGAGATTTGTACAGGGTAAAAGGGATATTGAAGAAGGAAGGCTGACACTCCATTTTGCAACGCCATGCCATACCCTGTGGACGGCGCTTAATTGGAGCAAATTTCCTTCTACAAAAGGACAATGACCCAAAGCACAGCTCCAAACTATGCAATAACTATTTAGGGAAGAAGCAGTCAGCTGGTTTTCTGTCTATACTGGAGTGGCCAGCACAGTCACCGGATCTCAACCCTATTGAGCTGTTGTGGGAGCAGCTTGACCGTATTTCTTCAGATAACCTAAACAAATTGACAACTAGAATGCCAAAGGTCTGCAAGGCTGTAATTGCTGGAAATTGAGGATTCTTTGACGAAAGCAAAGTTTGAAGGACACAATTATTATTTCAATAAAAAAAACATTATTTATAACCTTGTCAACATCTTGACTATATTTCCTACTAATTTTGCAACTCATTTAATGTATGTTTTCATGGAAAACAAGGACATTTCTAAGTGACCACAAACTTTTGAACGGTAATGTACGTATATAAAAATAAAAGTTATAACACAGAGCGCTTACACAATTCAAACTCAAAAGTAAGGATACAAAGGAACGGGCCATCATACAATACAGTTTATGAAGTCTAACACCATTCCACTAGTATCTAGCTACCATATAAGTGTCACAAACTGTAGCAAGGGGTGAAGGTTAGTCGAGGTCAGTGGCGACCCATCATTTTGGCATTAATACGTGTCACATAACAGTTTGCAAACAATGTAAAATAAATATATATATAATTGAGTTAATAAAGCCGCATACAAACATGGTCTCTTTTTTGTTTTCTTGAGTAAGGCAGCTCCAAAATGCAGGTGTTTCAGCCTAGCTCAGTGCTTTTTGTGGTGGTGGGGCAAGCCAGCAGAAAATTCGAAGCGTTGCGCCGTGATTGGCTGAGTGTTCTGTCACTCATGGAGACACTACGTCACCGCCAAGTCTAAGGGTAGAGCTAGACGATTCTAGCCCCTTGGGTACTGCCATAGAGTTACAATAGAAGTGCCCATCCAAAAAGGCTCAAGGTTATTGGCCACAGATTAAACTACGTCAAATCACGTTATATGTACAGTAGCTTTGATTGGACTGATCATGTCAACATCATACTTTCAAAATCTTAGCTTGCAGTCATCATCATGAATCAAGTCGATAATCGACTGGCACATCCTTTTTAATCATGGTCATATGAAGATAAATAATGAAGAGAAATGATAGATTAAAAGTATCGGTGCTCATCGGCCATTGGACATAAACATTACACAAGAAGTTGAAATCACAAATTCAACAATGAGTGTTTGGAAGGAATCAAGGACAGTGGCAAACTGCAAGCATTGCAAAGCAATCATTAGCCTGCTATTCAGTGGAGTGGCTGTGTGGTCTCAAATCTAAGATTAAGGGTCTCTTTTCCTAGTTTAAATGATAAACATTCAACATTGGCCATGCTGTCAAATAAGCATGATTTGTGCCGTGTTCAAAACAACTGTTAACTCGGAATAGCAAAAACTTGACTTCAGTGAGTTCAAGACAACTGGGAAGTCGGGAATAAATTAGCCCCGACTGGGAAAATGCGCTTTGAACGGTCATCCAATTCGGAATTGTAAATCCGGCCTCATTCTAGAGCTGACGTCATCATGATTCAACCTTTTTTTCCCCGAGTTCGCAGTTGTTTTGAAAGCACCATAAATCCAGAGAATGCCAGACTTTGATGACAAAATTTGCCCACGAAGGACCGCCATGCCACCTTCCTGTTCAAGTGAGCACAGCACAACAAGGTGCGTCCGAAAATGTATTGATGCTCCTGCTTAAATGATGTAATATGCCAGGGAGATATGTATACTGTAGCTAAGAAAGTAATACTACGTGTATGTTGTGTAGTAAGATGTTAGTAGCTGTCACGTTCGTTATAGCGATGAGACCAAAGCACAGCGTGATTTGAATGCATCCTCTTTTAATAAAGAAAGAACTATACAAAAACAACAAAACGAACGTGAAGCTATATAATCATAGTGCTGACACAAGCAACTAAACATAGACATAGATAATCACCCACGAATATGGCTGCCTAAATATGGTTCCCAATCAGAGACAACGATAAACAGCTGCCTCTAATTGAGAACCAATCTAGGCAACCATAGACATACAAAACCCCTAGACTGGTGCCAACCCCATAAACATACAAAAACCCTAGTCAGGACAAAAACATATAATCACCCATGTCACACCCTGACCTAACCAAAATAATAAAGAAAACAAAGAATACTAAGGTCAGGGCGTGACAGTAGCTTATGTGTCTCACCCTAATAATTTGGTCTATTTACCCCTCTTAATTTAACCTACTGTTCTGACTTGGTGGTGCACATGTAGCCAATAACCTGTTTTTGAGAAATGTAATCATCGAATATTGTGAGAGCTTTCATTGTCTGCTTATATGCCCCCTTTATTTATCCTACGATTCTGACTTGGTGTACAGGCAGAACACTGTAAGAACGGCCCATGTTCTGAATTTTTAAAAGAACAAATAACGTTAGTTATATTGACTACGTTTGTAACGGCAGATTTTCTCCTCTTCGTCTGAAGAGGAGGTGTAGCAGGGATCGGACCAAAGCGCAGCGTGGTTAGTGTTTATCATGTTTTAATAATGACAAAAACGTGAACACTACAAACTACAAAACAATAAATGTGAAAAACCGAAACAGTCCTATCTGGTGCATAGACACAAAGACAGAAGATAACCCCAACACAAAACAGGCTACCTAAATATTGTTCCCAATCAGAGACAATGACTAACACCTGCCTCTGATTGAGAACCATATCAGGACAAACATAGAACTGGAAAACTAGACACACAACATAGAATGCCCACTCAGCTCACGTCCTGACCAACACTAAAACAAATAAAACACAAAAGAACTATGGTCAGAACGTGACAACGTCTGTCCTAGCGCGTTCATTAATGTCTTAATCGAAATGATGGATTGCCTCTTATCCGCTTGACTTACCCTTATGCCATAGTTTGTACATCTCAATTGTCATTAGAAACCACATTTGTTTAAGCAACTCAGCCATATCAGCTATGTTTTTTAAAAAGACAGTAAATTAGGCTGAATGAACTGTTTCACTGCCTGACAAGGCACCGCTGATAGCCAGGTGTAGCAGTGGTAAGATGTTGGGACTGCTGTTGGGACAGCGTTATGTAGGTCCTAACAGCTTGTGGGTACAGTTTAATGTATTGTTTAGGGTTGTGTTGTGTAGCGGCTTTGCTGGCATGCATCCCACTTTCTTTTATTATTTTTTGCCCCACCAAGATTTACATGCTAAAATCGTCACTGGTCAAGGTAATTTGTTCATGTAGGTAGGGGTAAAGTAACTAACAAAGCACCAATGTAAAAACAAAGGGGGGGGGGGGGGGGCAATGTAAATAGTCCGGGTGGCCATTTGATTAATTGTTCAGCAGTCTTCTGGCTTGGGGTAGAAGCTGTTAAGGAGCCTTTTGGTCCTAGACTTGGCGCTCCGGTAACGCTTGCCGTGCGGTAGCAGAGAAAACAGTCTATAACTTGACTGGAGGCTTTGACAATATTTTGGGCCTTCCTCTGACACCGCCTAGTATATACAGTGCCTTGCAAAGGTATTCATCCTCCTTGGAGTTTTTCCTATTTTTTTTCGCATTACAACCTGTAATTTAAATTTGTATTTGTATTCTATTTGTATTTGTATGTAATGGACATACACAAAATAGTCCAAATTGGTGAATTGAAATGAAAAAAAGAACATGTTTAAAAAAAATCTAAAAAACAGAAAAGTGGTGTGTATTCACCCCCTTTGCTATGACGCCCCTAAATAAGATCTGGTGCAACCAATTACCTTCAGAAGTCACATAATTAGTTAAATAAAGTACACCTGTGTAAAATCTAAGTGTCACATGATCTGTGACATGATCTCAGAATATATACACCTGTTCTGAAAGGCCTCAGAATCTGCAACACCACTAAGCAAGGGGCACCACCAAGCAAGCGGCACCATGAAGACCAAGCAGCTCTCCAAACAGGTCAGGGACAACATTGTGGAGAAGTACAGTTCAGGGTTGGGTTATAAAAAAGTATCAGAAACTTTGAACATCCCACGGAGCACCATTAAATCCATTATTAAACAATGGAAAGAATATGGCATGACAACAAACCAGCCAAGAGTGGGCTGCCCACCAAAACTCACAGACCAGGCAAGGAGGGCATTAATCAGAGAGGCAACAAAGAGTTCAAAGATAATCCTGAAGGAGCTGCAAAGCTCCACAGCGGAGATTGGAGTATCTGTCCATAGGACCACTTTAAGCTGTACACTCCACAGAGCTGGGCTTTACGGAAGAGTGGCCAGAAAAAAGCCATTGCTTAAAGAAAAAAACAAGCAAACACGTTTGGTGTTTGCCAAAAGGCATATGGGAGACTCCTCCAAACATATGGAAGAAGGTACTCTGGTCAGATGAGACTAAAATTGAGCTTTTTGGCCATCAAGGAAAACTCTATGTCTGGCGCAAGCTCAACACCTCTCAGAGAACTCCATCCCCACAGTGAAGCATGGTGCTGGCAGCATCATGCTGTGGGGATGTTTTTCATTGGCAGGGACTGGGAAACTGGTCAGAATTGAAGGAATGATGGATGGCGCTAAATACAGGGAAATTCTTGAGGGAAACCTGTTTCAGTCTTCCAGAGATTTGAGACTGGGACGGAGGTTCACCTTCCAGCAGGACAATGACCCTAAGCATACTGCCAAAGCCACACTCGAATGGTTTAAGGGGAAACATTTAAATGTCTTGGAATGGCCTAGTCAAATCCCAGACCTCAATCCAATTGAGAATCTGTGGTATGACTTAAAGATTGCTGTACACCAGCGGAACCCATCCAACTTGAAGGAGCTGGAGCAGTTTTGCCTTGAAGAATGGGCAAACATCCCAGTGGCTAGATGTGCCAAGATTATAGGGACATTCCCCAAGAGACTTGCAGCTATAATTGCTGCAAAAGGTGCCTCTACAAAGTATTGACTTTGGGGGGGTGAATAGTTATGCACGCTCAAGTTTTCTGTTTTATTTTATATTATTTCTTGTTTGTTTCACAATAAAAAACATTTTGCATCTTCAAAGTGATAGGCATAGTGTCACGTTCTGACCCTAGTTCTTTTGTTATTTCTTTGTTTTAGTGTGGTCAGGGCGTGAGTTGGGTGGGTTATCTATGTTCGTTTGTCTATGTTGGTTTTTTCGTTTGGGCTGGTATGATTCTCAATCAGAGGCAGGTGTCGTTAGTTGTCTCTGATTGAGAATCATACTTAGGTAGCCTTTTTCCACCTGGGTTTCGTGGGTGGTTATTTCCTGTTTAGTGTTTTTGTGATTCACCTCTCAGGACTGTTCGTTTGTCGGTTTATTGTTTTTGTTTCAGTGTTCAGTTTTATTATTAAAACATTATGGACACTTACCACGCTGCATCTTGGTCCTCTTCTTCTCCTCCAGACGACGAACGTTACACATATTCTGTAAATCAAATGATACAACCCCCCCAAATATCAATTTTAATTCCAGGTTGTAAGACCTGAAATAGGAAACATGTCAAGGGGGTGAATACTTTCGCAAGCCACTGTAGGTCCTGGATGGCAGGAAGCTTGGCCCCAGTGATGTACAGGGCCATACGCACTACTCTCTGAAGTGCCTTAAGGTCAGATGCCGAGCAGTTGCCATACCAGGCGGGGATGCAACCGGTCAGGATGCTCTCGCTGGTGCAGCTGTAGAACTTTTTGAGGATCTGGGGACCCATGCCAAATCTTTTCAGTCTCCTGTAAAGGAAAAGGCATTGTCTTGCCCTTCTCACAACTGTCTTGGTGTGTTTGGACCATGATAGTTTGTTGGTGATGTGGACACCAAGGAACTTGCAACTCTCGACCTGCTCCACCACAGCCCCGTCGATGTGAATGGTGGCGTGTTCATCCCGCCTTTTCCTGTAGTCCACGATCAGCTCCTTTGTCTTGCTGATGTAGAAGGAGAGTTTGTGTTCCTGTCACCACACTGCCAGGTCTCTGACCTCCTTCCTATAGGCTGTCTCATCTATGTCGATGATCAGGCCTACCACTGTTGCGTCGTCAGCAAACTTAATAGTGTTGTAGTCGTGCTTGGCCACATAGTCGTGGGGACTAAGCATGCACCCCTGAGGGATCCCAAGTTGAGGATCAGCATGGCAGATGTGTGGGCATTAATGCTAATGCCCAGCATTAGCAGAGCTGCGAGCAGAAGTGTGGTGTGTTGAAATGCGCCCCAGCACTTTTCAATATGCACAGATTAAATCCAATGAGAACAGTGATTTTATTCTATATCAGGGTCATGATGCGAGTTCAGTGAGGAATGTCTGGTCAGTGTTACTGAGCAATAAGCAATTACAGTTTTTTTCAATTGCTAACAAGCAATCGGTCAACACTGAAGCCACTTTTTCAAAAGTCTTTACACGGTCTACATTACCAACATGCACCTTGGCCAAACAGTTAATCTCACCTCCGAAACTCACTCAAACCACCAAAACACTTCATACATGTCTCAAAATAAGCTCGTTCGACCATAACACTGGCAACAATTCTCACTCCGAAAGCATAGATTGTCACTC
Organism: Salvelinus alpinus; assembly: GCF_045679555.1. Lineage (NCBI taxonomy): Eukaryota > Metazoa > Chordata > Actinopteri > Salmoniformes > Salmonidae > Salvelinus > Salvelinus alpinus. The sequence goes on from NC_092110.1 coordinate 2,395,787, forward strand.
ATAACACACTGACAAGATTGTCACTCATAACACACTGACCTCAAAAACCCTAACAGGGACCATTACATAAATACATAACTTTTCTCTTTGAAGTTTGAATGATTCTTCAAATAAATAAGTATTGCATTATAGAATAAGAATAACACCTTTTCACTCTATTGACTGTACTGAAGTATATGTAACAAGAATGAATCAGAAATGAAGCAATTTGCTTCAATAGCCTTTATTTTTTCTATGTCTTTGCATATAGTAATAATAATTACAACAACAAAAAACAGCAACAACATGTAGAGTATAATCACTCATACTGTACAGTACTGTGAGGGTTCTAGTAAATATATAGTTATATAGTTTTACAGGTGGTGGAGTATGAATGAGAAAAGAGTTAATGGATTTCGGGGAGAATGTGGTCATTGAATACATTTTGTGTGAAAGCAATGAAAAATGATTCACAGTTTGGTCCACATGCACTTCTGTTTTCGCTGACTGTGTGAAGAGTTTTGACTTCAGTTTTGACCAATGCATGTTAGCAATTGGAAAAAACTGTAATGGTATGTGGTTTGTGTTGAATACCTCATTTCAGAATCCAAGCAATACCCCCAAAGAGGAGACTAGAGAAGTGGTTTTACGTTGCTTGATTGACTACCTGGTTGAAGATGGAGGTGACCTCATTAAATACAACCATGTGAGGACAATAAAGCATTTTCTGACCTGAATATCCTATCACCTGTGTGTGTGTGTGTGTGTGTGTGTGTGTGTGTGTGTGTGTGTGTGTGTGTGTGTGTGTGTGTGTGTGTGTGTGTGTGTGTGTGTGTGTGTGTGTGTGTGTGTGTGTGTGTGTGTGTGTGTGTGTGTGTGTGTGTGTGTGTGTCACTGGACTTCATCAGTTATTCTGCTCTCTGGCACACTCAGACAAGAGTGCTCTGAAATCGGAGTAGATAGCCAGAGCGAATTTATCAGTTATGTCTATCGACAGTTGTTGCAGTGACATCATAAACAGACTTTTTTGTTTAGACATGTAGCTAAATCATCTAGCTAAAAAATGAACCATAATCCAAACTCATAAAGTTACTACCCTGCATGAATCTGCAGGTAACTAACCAATCAATCAATCAAGTTTATTTTATATAGCCCTTCGTACATCAGCTAATATCTCGAAGTGCTGTACAGAAACCCAGCCTAAAACCTCAAACAGCAAGCAATGCAGGTGTAGAAGCACGGTGGCTAGGAAAAACTCCCTAGAAAGGCCAAAACCTAGGAAGAAACCTAGAGAGGAAGCAGGCTATGAGGGGTGGCCAGTCCTCTTCTGGCTGTGCCGGATGGAGATTATAACAGAACATGGCCAAGATGTTCAAAATGTTCATAAATGACAAGCATGGTCAAATAATAATCAGGAATAAATGTCAGTTGGCTTTTCATAGCCGATCATTAAGAGTTGAAAACAGCAGGTCTGGGACAGGTAGGGGTTCCATAACCGCAGGCAGAACAGTTGAAACTGGAACAGCAGCAAGGCCAGGTGGACTGGGGACAGCAAGGAGTCATCATGCCCGGTAGTCCTGACGTATGGTCCTAGGGCTCAGGTCCTCTGAGAGAGAGAAAGAAAGAGAGGAGGAGAGAATTAGAGAGAGCCAAGATGTTCAAAATGTTCATAAATGACAAGCATGGTCAAATAATAATCAGGAATAAATGTCAGTTGGCTTTTCATAGCCGATCATTAAGAGTTGAAAACAGCAGGTCTGGGACAGGTAGGGGTTCCATAACCGCAGGCAGAACAGTTGAAACTGGAACAGCAGCAAGGCCAGGTGGACTGGGGACAGCAAGGAGTCATCATGCCCGGTAGTCCTAGCGTATGGTCCTAGGGCTCAGGTCCTTCGAGAGAGAGAAAGAAAGAGAGAAGGAGAGAATTAGAGAGAGCATACTTAAATTCACACAGGACACTGGATAAGACAGGAGAAGTACTCCAGATATAACCAACTGACCCTAGCCCCCCGACACAAACTACTGCAGCATAAATACTGGAGGCTGAGACAGGAGGGGTCAGGAGACACTGTGGCCCCATCCGATGATACCCCCGGACAGGGCCAAACAGGAAGGATATAACCCCACCCACTTTGCCAAAGCACAGCCCCCGCACCACTAGAGGGATATCTTCAACCACCAACTTACAATCCTGAGACAAGGCCGAGTATAGCCCACAAAGATCTCCACCACAGCACAAACCAAGGGGGGGCGCCAACCCAGACAGGAAGATCACGTCAGTAACTCAACCCACTCAAGTGACGCACCCCTTCTAGGGACGGCATGAAAGAGCACCAGTAAGCCAGTGACTCAGCCCCTGTAATAGGGTTAGAGGTAGAGAATCCCAGTGGAGAGAGGGGAACCGGCCAGGCAGAGACAGCAAGGGCGGTTCGTTGCTCCAGAGCCTTTCCGTTCACCTTCACACTCCTGGGCCAGACTACACTCAATCATATGACCTACTGAAGAGATAAGTCTTCAGTAAAGACTTAAAGGTTGAGACCGAGTCTGCGTCTCTCACATGGGTAGGCAGACCATTCCATAAAAATGGAGATCTATAGGAGAAAGCCCTGCCTCCAGCTGTTTGCTTAGAAATTCTAGGGACAATTAGGAGGCCTGCGTCTTGTGACCGTAGCGTAACTAACCAACCGTAACTAACCAACCAGGTTCAATGTTAGCCACGTTAGAAAGGATTACTTACACATACTGACCAGCTCATACTATAGACAGAAGCGTGCTACATGGCAGACCAATCCGAACTCATCTCTCGCCATGTCCAGCCCACTCATTATCTCAGCCAATCATGGCTAGCGAGAAGGTTGCTGACTTTTTCCATGGCTAAACCAACTAGGCTCGTAATTTAACTATTTTATTCCTATTTACAGATGGCATACAAGTTTATTATGGAGGCACATGAAAGTTCACATGTTCCAGAAGGCATTTCTGACAAAAAACGCATTTTCATTAAAAAAAAAAGTTTGCGTTCAAATGGCTCTCCTGTGAAGAAGTGACCCGCGACATACGCCTAGTTTCCTGAAACAAGTCACAACTCAAAAATATTACGTGTCATTTTGTTGCCTATAATATTTTGAGTAGATTCAACAAATTATTTTTTACAGTGTATGACGTCATGACTGTCTTGATGTCCTTTAGGGAAGACCTTCACAAAAGCAGATCTTTGAGCAGGATGCTCCACTGATGTCCTCTCTGCTGAGGCAGAGGAGGCCATAGTAGTCCAGGGGACTGGACCTGAGTGAAGAGCTGTACTGTGGCTTTCACTCTTGCACACTGAACAATTAACAGACATGTTGCAGTCTTGTGCCAGGTGAGCTGAGGAGGTGCAACACTTGAAACAGATTCCATATTCCTTTAAGAAGGCCCTGCGGTTCTAAAATGGTCCATTCTCTAAAACCACAGCGTCTGCTGAAAGGATGTGGCTTGTTGTGAATGTGGACATTGCTTCTTGGGTTCTTCAGTTTCTTATCTGTGTCATTTAGGGGGGAATCAGCACACAATTATATTTTGGTTTTGTGAACTGACACAGGTCCTTTGTGACTGTACATTGCTGTTGACTGTGTAGCTCTTTGGGGCCCCGGATTTTGTGTGGAAAGAATACACTTGTTTGCAGATCTCCTGATATACCTGACCAATGTTGAAACTTTGCTAAAAAATGTTTTCAGAACGCTCTAAAATCTCAGGATATGAAATGAACGTGGAAAATAATATATATAGTGTCAATAGTAAAAAGAATAATAACTCACAATCTATAGCAACCCTTTAATTGGGCCAAAAATAGAATTCAATATTTAGATTGCTTAATAAGTGACAACAAACAACAAATATATAAAGATAACTTTATTCAATTACTCAACAATATGAAAGCAGATCTAATTAAATTGAGTAATCTTCCCATAAATCTTACATGTTAAATAAACCTTTTTAGAATGGCATGGCTAATACCAATTTCCCCACCCAAGACAGTCTTTAAGAAGTATACTCGGTCATAACAGACTTTATATGGGAAAATAACATTCATAGAATAAAAAGGAATGTTTTACATCTTCCAAAGTCTGAGAGTGGTTTAAACCTTCCAGACTTGGAATTGGATCAACTCCCTACCCAAGGCTTTTACTTAAATATAAATGCAACATGCAAAATGTCTATGATTTTACTGAGTTACAATTCATATAAGGAAATCATGCTGCCATATTCTCTAAAACGATGTTGGAGGTGGTTTATGGTAGAGAAATTCAAATGTAATTCTCTGGCAACAGCTCTGGTGAACATTCCTGCTGTCAAAATGCCAATTGCATGTGCCCTCAAAACTTGAGACATCAGTGGCATTGTGTCGTGCGACACAAGGTGCACCTTCTAATGATCATGCTGTTTTTTTGTGTACTTTCAGCCCTTTTTCTCCCCAGTTGGTAGTTACAGTCTTGTCCCATCGCTGCAACTCCCGTACGGACTCGGGAGATGCGAAGGTCGAGAGCCATGCGTCCTCCGAAACACGACCCTGCCAAGCCGCACTGCTTCTTGATACACTGCTCGCTTAACCCGGAAGCCAGCCGCACCGATGTGTTGGAGGAAACAACGTCCAGCTGGCGACCAAAGACCGCTTGCAGGTGCCCGGACCGCCACAAGAAGTCGCTAGAGCGGCCGATGCTGGGCCAATTGGGCGCCGTATTGGGAATTTTCCAGTACATGTGTGACATCTTAGAGTAGAATAAGTGCACTCTATATGTGTGTCTAGGTCATTAGTCACCATTAGACATGCACCTGTCTTGGGAGTGGGCGTGTCTGTTTATTTTTGTACCATTGCTATGGCCTAATGTTTACCGTTGCTATAGTTACGTCACCACTGGAATCTATGCTCTACATGCACCAGTCCCACACTAAAGGAGGGGAGTGTGAATGGACATGAATAACCATTGAAGTAATATGATACTAGAAGTCTGAACAGTTAGGATAAAAAAAAAATAATACATGAACATTATAGTAAAATAGTAATAAATGTCAAGACGACATCAGCGATTGCCCAGTCAGGCCATTAAAAATGACACACTGTGCTGCAAGGTAGAAGAATATACAGCACAGATAAATATAGAAGTAATAACATTTGAAGTAAGAATATTCTCAAAAGGCACAGATAAATATAGAAGTAATAACATTTGAAGTAAGAATATTCTCAAAAGGCACAGATAAATATAGAAGTAATAACATTTGAAGTAAGAATATTCTCAAAAGGAGTGAACAATTATAAAAACCTAGAGACAGGGGCAATAACCAATAGACAGAGTGCAAATAATCAGAGAAAGAAACATAACGTGGATATCAATAGGAGGGAATAGGGTGTGGTCAAGCCATCCAGGGATAAAGAGAACCGTTAGGAAGATTTAGCCGTGGACCAGTAGGGTGAAATCTAAGAACGAGAGAAAGAGAGGGGTTTTAATAAAGTGAATAGCACAATAAAACTAAACTAGGGAGCAAAGAATAAATACGAATATCACAGGAAGCAAAAGGAATAAACAGACAAGTAAACCCGGAATATCAGAATATATTCCGGGTTTACCAGAATATCAGAATATATTCCGGGTTCACCAGAATATCAGAATATATTCTGGGTAAAACCAGAATATCAGTAGTGTTAGAACAGAAAAGCAAGATAATAAATGAAAGATGATGTGGAAATAGGAAGACAAGTGTGAATAATTTTGGTAATATGGGTTATCAATAATAGTGATATTTGAGGCGCAATACTGGAATAGGACATTAAGTCATCCGTATTCTCCAGTAATACATTTGCAGATGATATAATATAGGTTGTAATGCAAAGTATTAAGTACCATGACCAATTCATTATTATCCGGTGAAGTGCGTAGCGCTACCTTGGAAAATGGTTATTAGAAGGTTTGTAATATAGACGGGGAGTGAATAAATCTAAAACACCCTAGACACAGTAGGGAGAGGTTTGGGAATAATAACTATTCATATGTCGACAAACGGCCCGTGTCTCCCTGTAATATGGAGCTATAGGATATTAATAAAGCCATGGAGTCGCTGAAAGAAGCGCACAATAATTCTACCAATTCAGCTCTAATATGGGAAGAATTGAGCAAACTGGATAATATTGGGCAACATTTCCCTGCTGACGGAGAATTCAAATCAAATAAAGAATTCAGGGAAGCAATTATGACTTGGCACAATCACATAAAACCAGAAGTGCGTAGTCGCACTATCCGCACTATTTGAGTATGGGTATTGTTAAATGGGGTACTTGGTAAAAACGCTCAGGATATTTTTTTCCGGATTTCATAGCACTGGTTTGGATGTACCAGAGTGCAGAATAACTGATTAATGTAATAATGCTCAACGCCGCGTTGAATATGGACGGTGCCAGTAAACGTCGTTGAAATAACGTAATTTGAATCATTGCTAGCAGCACAGTTAGTCACCAACATTTTTAACAAACACGTAAAGAGTCTAACCAACTCTGCGAGGTGAGTAGAATGGAGAGTGAAGATGTATTCTCTTGTTTGTGTCTGGAAGTAGCGTTAGCCAAAATTGCTAGCCAACTTTAGCCAGTTAGCTTGGATGCTTGGTGGACAGTGATCAGTTTGTAAGCTTGTTAAGTGGCTGGTGACGTCACATTGTTTGGCGTCAATCGCAATCGTTAGGAAAGGGTCATTTAAGTGTAGGAAAGGAAGAAACAGCGTCTGTGCCACCAATAAGTACAGATAGTAGTATAATTCCCCTCGCACATTCACCGCAGCCGGACAATTTTCTCATGGCTTCTGGAAGGAAATACTGTAAGAATGCTCAACCGGTGACGCTCATTCAGCCGACATAAACTTTCAACCGGTTCCCCCCAATTAAGCAATGGGTCGGAGTCAGAGGCCGAGCCTTCCGTGATCTATCCTCCTCCTGTTACGGGGTCTGAGACGCCGAAGCCACGATTAGCTCTGACAAATTGAAAACCCTAGTCATTGGCGACTCCATTACCAGCGGTATTAGACTTAAAACGAATCATCCAGAGATCATACACTGTTTACCAGGGGGCAGGGCTACCGACGTTAAGGCTAATCTGAAGATGGTGCTGGCTAAGGCTAAAACTGACAAGTGTAGAGAGTATAGGGATATTGTTATCCACGTCAGCACCAATGATGTTAGGATGAAACAGTCAGAGGTCACCAAGCGCAACATAGCTTCAGCGTGTAAATCAGCTACAAAGATGTGTCGGCATCGAGTAATTGTCTCTGGCCCCCTCCCAGTTAGGGGGAGTGATGAGCTCTACAGCAGTCTCACAACTCAACCACTGGTTGAAAACTGTTTTCTGCCCCTCCCAAAAGATAGAATTTGTAGATAATTGGCCCTCTTTCTGGGACTCACCCACAAACAGGACCAAGCCTGGCCTGCTGAGTAGTGACGGACTCCATCCTAGCTGGAGGGGTGCTCTCATCTTATCTACGAACATAGACAGGGCTCGAATGCCCCTAACTCCACAATGCGATAGGGTGCAGGCCAGGCAGCAGGCTGTTAGCCAGCCTGCCAGTTTAGTGGAGTCTGCCAATAGCAGTCAGTGTAGTCAGCTCAGCTATCCCCATTGAGACCGTGTCTGTGCATCAATTTAGGTTGGGCAAAACTAAAAAGGGCGGTGTTCGCTTTAGCAATCTCACTGGAATAAAGACCTCCTCCATTCCTGTCATTATTGAAAGAGATTGTGATATCTCACATCTCAAAATAGGGCTACTTAATGTTAGATCCCTCACTTCCAAGGCAGTTATAGTCGATGAACTAATCACTGATCATAATCTTGATGTGATTGGCCTGACTGAAACATGGCTTAAGCCTGATGAATTTATGGTGTTAAATGAAGCCTCTCCCCCTGGTTACGCTCGTGACCATATCCCCCGCTCATCCCGCAAAGGCAGAGGTGTTGCTAACATTTACAATAGCAAATTTCAATTAAAAAAAGACTGCATTTTCCTCTTTTGAGCTTCTAGTCATGAAATCTATGCAGCCTACTCAATCACTTTTTATACTACTGTTTACAGGCCTCCTGGGCCGTATACAGCGTTCCTCACTGAGTTCCCTGAATTCCTATCGGACCTTGTAGTCATGGCAGATAATTTTCAAGTTTTTGGTGACCTGGAAAAGTCCAAATACCCACTCCAAAAGGCTTTCGGAGCCATCATCGACTCAGTGGGTTTTGTCCAACATGTCTCCGGACCTACTCACTGCCACAGTCATATTCTGGACCTAGTTTTGTCCCGTGGAATAAATGTTGTGGATCTTAATGTTTTTCCTCATAATCCTGGACTATCGAACCACCATTTTATTATGTTTGCAATCGCAACAAATAATCTACTCAGACCCCAACCAAGGATCATCAAAAGCCGTGCTATAAATTCTCGGACAACCCAAAGATTCCAAGATGCTCTTCCAGACTCCCGTACGGCTGCTTGATCATCCTATTTTTCCAACTTAATTGAGGAAAATAAGAACAATCCAAAATGTATTTTTGATACTGTCGCAAAGCTAACTAAAAAGCAGCATTCCCCAAGAGAGGATGGCTTTCACTTCAGCAGTGATGAATTCATGAACTTCTTTGACGAAAAGATCATGATCATTAGAAAGCAAATTACATACTCCTCTTTGAATCTACGTATTTTTACAAAGCTCAGTTGTCCTGAGTCTGCACAACACTGCCAAGACGTAGGATCAAGGGAGACGCTCAAGTTTTTTAATGCTATATCTCTTGACACTGATGAAAATAGTCATGGCCTCTAAACCTTCCAGCTGCATACTGGACCCTTTTCCAACTAAACTACTGAAAGAGCTGCTTCCTGTGCTTGGCCCTCCTATGTTGAACATAATAAACGGCTCCCTATCCACCGGATGTTTACCAAACTCACTAAAAGTGGCAGTAATAAAACCTCTCTTGAGAGAAGCCAAACCTTGACCCAGAAAATATTTGAAAAACTATCGGCCTATATCAAATCTCCCATTCCTCTCAAAACATTTTGAAAAAGCTGTTGCGCAGCAACTCACTGCTTTCCTGGAGACAAACAAAGTATACGAAACGCTTCAGTCTGGTTTTAGACCCCATCATAGCACTGAGACTGCACTTGTGAAGGTGGTAAATGACCTTTTAATGGTGTCAGACCGAGGCTCTGCATCTGTCCTCGTGCTCCTAGACCTTAGTGCTGCTGTTGATTCCATCGATCACCACATTCTTTTGGAGAGATTGGAAACCCAAATTGGTCTACACGAACAAGTTCTGGCCTGGTTTAAATCTTATCTGTCGAAAGGATATCAGTTTGTATCTGTAGATGGTTTGTCCTCTGACAAATCAACTGTAAATTTTGGTGTTCCTCAAGGCTCCGTTTTAGGACCACTATTATTTTCACTATATATTTTACCTCTTGGTGATGTCATTCGGAAACATAATGTTAATTTTCACTGCTATGCAGACGACACACAGCTCTACATTTTGATGAAATATGGTGAAGCCCCAAAATTGCCCGCCCTGGAAGCCTGTGTTTCATAAATAAGGACGTGGATGGGTGAAAATGTTCTACTTTTAAACTCAAACAAAATGGAGATGCTAGTTCTAGGTCCCAAGAAACAGAGATCTTCTGTTGAATCTGACAATTTATCTTTAATTAATTTGATCATATTACTCCAGTGCTAGCCTCTCTACACTGGCTTCCTGTTAAGGCAAGGGCTGATTTCAAGGTTTTACTGCTAACCTACAAAGCTTGCTCCTACCTATCTTTCCGATGTGGTCCTGCTGTACATACCTACACGTACGCAACAGTCACAAGACACAGGCCTCCTTACTGTCCCTAGAATTTCTAAGCAAACAGCTGGAGGCAAGGCTTTCTAAAATTTCAGGTAGGATCACCACTTTATTTTAAGAATGTGAAATGTCAGAATAATATTAGAGATTTATTTCAGCTTTTATTTCTTTCATCACATTCCCAGTGGATCAGAAGTTTACATACACTCAATTAGTATTTGGTAGCATTGTCTTTAAATTGTTTAACTGGTCAAACATTTCGGGTAGCATTCCACAAGCTTCCCACAATAATTTGGGTGAATTTTGGCCAATTCCTCCTGACAGAGCTGGTGTAACTGAGTCAGGTTTGTAGCTTGCTCGCACACGCTTTTTCAGTTCTGCCCAAACATTTTCTATAGGATTGAGGTCAGGGCTTTGTGATGGTCACTCCAATACCTTGACTTTGTTGTCCTTAAGCCATTTTGCCACAACTTTGGAAGTATGCTTGGGGTCATTGTCCATTTGGAGGACCCATTTGCGCTCAAGCTTTAACTTCCTGACTGATGTCTTGAGATGTTGCTTCAATTTAGCCACATAATTTTGCTACCTCATGATGCCATCTATTTTGTGAAGTGCGCCAGTCCCTCCTGCAGCAAAGCACCCCCACAACATGGTGCTGCCACCCCCGTGCTTCACGGTTGGGATGGTGTTCTTCGGCTTGCAAGCCTCCCCCTTTTCCCTCCAAACATAACAATGATGGCCAAAACAGTTATATTTTTGTTTCATCAGACCAGAGAACATTTCTCCAAAAGTATGATCTTTGTCCCCATGTGCAGTTGCAAATCGTAGTCTGGCTTTTTTATGAGCGGCCTTTCAGGTTATGTTGATATAGGACTCGTTTTACTGTGGATACAGATACTTTTGTACCTGTTTCCTCCAGCATCTTCACAAGGACCTTTGCCGTTGTTCTGGGATTGATTTGCACTTTTCGCACCAAAGTACGTTCATCTCTAGGAGACAGAACCCGTCTCCTTCCTGAGCGGTATGACGGCTGCATGGTCCCATGGTGTTTATACTTGTGTACTATTGTTTGTTCAGATGAACGTGGTACCTTCAGGCGTTTGGAAATTTCTCCCAAGGATGAACCAGACATGTGGAGGACTACAATTTTTTTTCTGAGGTCTTGGCTGATTTCTTTTGATTTTCCCATGATGTCAAGCAAAGAGTCACTGAGTTTGAAGGTAGGCCTTGAAATACATCCACAGGTACACCTCCAATTGACTCAAATGATGTCAATTAGCCTATCAGAAGCTTCTAAAGCCATGACATAATTTTCTGGAATTTTCCAAGCTCTTTAAAGGCACAGTCAACTTAGTGTATGTAAATGTCTGACCCACTGGAATTGTGATACAGTGAATTATAAGTGAAATAATCAATAATCTGTCTGTAAACAATTGTTGGAAAAATGACTTGTGTCATGCACAAAGTAGATGTTCTAACCGACTTGCCAAAACTATAGTTTGTTAACAAGACATTTGTGGAGTGGTTGAAAAACTCGTTTTAATGACTCCAACCTAAGTGTATGTAAACTTCCGACTTCAACTGTATATTTTTTCTCTCTTTTGTTTTACCATGTAATCAGAATTATAGTGTTAAATTGCATCAATACATAGCGATGGCTGGATGTTACGGTACAATTAGTTGCATACAAGGCTCATAGTCTGTGTTTTCGATAACACCCAAGGATGAAAACGAAGGAGAGGGCATGGAGACCAGCATAACATGGGCATGGAATGTAACGTATGGACGTTTTCCCCCCCTAGTTTTAGTCGCATCAATGGGTGGTGTGAAGTTATAAAAAAAAAAAAATCTCTCTCTTTCCTTTTCAAGTCAATATGTTTTTAGGTTTCGTGGAACATAAGAGTGATAATTGTTCCAGAGGAGGGTGTATATTGACTAATTGATTTGAGAATGTTTTAGTATGTTTATAACTGAAGAAGTGCGTTAGGAGTAGTGACTAGTGTGTTATGGGTTAGATGGAATGATATATGTGCAAATGTATCTGTAGCAGGAGGCGAGGTGTTTGAGACAGAATGTTTACATAGGGCTGTTAAGTGGGATGGAACGTGACTGCAGTGAAGATCTGTGGGGGCTCATGAATTAAGGTTGTGGTGATAGAGAAGTATCATCCCCAAGAGACTGTATATTGTTACAGGAGATAGCTCATAGGAGAGGGAGGACAGCTAACTGTGCACAATATAGAGAGTTAATTAAGTTAAATTGAACATTACGCATACCCAGATCATGGTGAGAGTAGAGGTTAGCAGGGGTTACTTTAGTAGCATTGTTGGGATACCAGTTTATGAGGACTCCTGCCACATGGCTTGGTAGCTGGTAACTGGGAGGCCGATGGGAGTAAGGGGGGCCTGTTATTCAAATGTCACAAATTAGTGATCATGCCGTAAGAGGAGCATCTATGTTGTCAGGAAATGACCCATGTGTTGTTGTGTGTATACCCTCAGGTGAAAGCAGATATCACCAAGGGCACGGGCTGAATTCTGGAGTGTGAGTGTACATCAAGATACACCATATATAAGTATGTGTTGGTCTGGTCCACACACAGTACTCCTGACAGCACCTGCAGCGGTAAAGATCGTCATGTGTCTCCTCGGTGGGTGCGTAGTTCTCACGAGAAGGAAGGTCCAGATGTATAATGAGGAGCTTGAAGACACCATGACAGAGGAAGCAGAGCTAAAAAGAGAGAGAGAGACTAGATTCCACTGTAAACATGTAGATGGGTTGGATCTAGGAGCGACTTTAAACATCATAGTTGGGTTGGGTTAGCTGCTTTATTGGTTAATGCATCATATGAAAGAGGATAAATGTTGGGGTAATTGTACTCTGTACAACATTGTTGAAGGCATTGATGTGAAAGCATATACACTGCTGAGTTACCTCAAGAGGATTTAGCATTGATTAGGGATACGCACTTGCCTATCAGGTGATGTGCCTATCAAGTGGCAGTAGAAGAGATGGGGAACAAGGTGAAAATGACATGGCTTGGGAACACCTCTCGGAACCTGGGGCCGTAAAGGGGACGACTGGGAGAAAGCATGAGGAGGCTTTTTAGGGCTTTCATTTTTGTGGAGTCCAGCAGAAAAGTATCCTGAAGGCATAGACTCAGGTGAAGAGAGAGTGGGAATTGTCATGGTCTCAGACGTTGGTTTTCATGCATATATAATTATGCATAGCTATTCACATTGTTAATACTGTTATGTGTTTTTTGTTGCTTTCCAAGTCTTATGCTATCACTCTCTTAGGAACCAGAAGAAGAAAGTGGAGAAACTAAAAGCAGCTCAGCTGAAGTGAAAGAAGTCACCAGCTTCAGCTGGAATGCCATTGTGTTGTGTGATGAGATGGAAATAAGATTGTGTATGGTGTAATCATAGAACAGAGGCCATACGTCTCTGAGTTTGAAAACCTCACAGAAAAAAAAGGCAAAAACCTGAACCAGGACCAGAGGTTCCCCGTCTGGTGATCCCAGGGGACCAGGTCTACATCCGAGTGTTCCGGAGGAAGTGGAATGAACCAAGGTGAGAGGGTCCCTACAAGGTGGTCCGAGCGACATCAACAGCCATCCAGGTGAAAGGAACCACTACGTGGTACCTTCTAAACCACTGTACCAGAGTTCCAGAGGGGATCGGCGAAGACCATTGAGCCACGAGGAAGGAGAGGATGCTGATACACCAGGCAGGAGCCTGGAGGAAACAAAGAAGAGGACCAAGGTGCAACTCCCAATAGTCAACAGACACTCTATCCTTAATATCCAGAGAGTCCAGGGATAAGGAGGAGTGACATGCCTGTTGCTCCTGATGACATCCCTACTCTGGCAGATACCCCTGACTGAGGCGCTGTCCAAGGGGACGGAGAAACAACGACAGGAGAATGGGAAGGAGACTTCCCTACTATCGACTTCTCTGCCCTCACATGGTCTTCCTAACAGACAGTGGGAACCAGGACAGATGAAGAACGGTAGAATGGCATTGACAGCAACAGCGGAAAACCTAGAAGAAATGGTAAAAAACACCTCCCACAAGCACTAGTACACCAACTAAGACAATGGCAAAACCACAAGAAAGTGGGTTGCTATCTGGACATATGTTACCAACTGGGGTAGTCACAATGAAGAAACTACCCCAGAATCAAAACATTGACTCAATGTTCAAATTATTTAACCATGTACTCAATGTAACAGTTGCTGAATGATAAATTATGTTAGACCTTCTGAATATCCTTTTACACTGTATGTTAAAGGACAATTTACCTAAGGATGAATTTTTTTAACTTCATTCTAGCTATATGTGAAAGGAGATGTTTGGTCCTGACTCCCCAGCATGAATGAGAAAGTGAAACAAAGGTTGATGAGTTGAAAGGGAGGACCATGATCATGCTGTTTAACCTCTCTAGGGGGTGTGGGAAGCTACCGTCCCACCTGGCCAACATCCAGTGAAATTGCAGAGTGACAAATTCAAAAACAGAAATACTCATTATAAAAAAATCATGAAACATACAAGTGTTATACATCGGTTTAAAGATTAACTTTAACTTCAGATTTCAAAAAATACTTTACGGCGAAAGCAAACCATGTGATTATCTGAGAACAGTGCCCAGCAGACAAATCATTACAAACAGTAAGTAGATGAGTAACAAAAGTCAGAAATAGCGATAAAATGAATCACTTACCTTTGATGATCTTCATATGGTTACACTCACAAAACCCCCAGTTACCCAATAAATGTTTGTTTTGTTCGATCAAGTCCCTCTTTATATCCAAAAACCTCAGTTTTGTTAGCGCGTTTTGTTCAGTAATCCACTGTCTCAAACAACATCCGGTGAAATTGCAGAGCGTGAAACTCAACAAAACAGAAATTCTCATAATAAACATACATAAAAGATACAAATGTTATACACCAGCTTAAAGATAAACTTTGTGTTAATCCAACCGCTGTGTCAGATTTCAAAAAGGCTTTACGGCGAAAGCAAACCATGCGATTATCTGAGAACAGCGCCAAGCAGACAAATCATTACAAACAGTTAGCAGCCAAGAAGAGGAGTAACAAAAGTCAGAAATAGCGATAAAATTTATAATTTACCTTTTGATGATATTCATATGATTGCACTCCCAAGACTCCATGTTACACAATAAATGTTTGTTTGTTCGATAATGTCCCTCTTTATATTCAAAAACCTCAGTTTTGTTGGTGCGTTTTGTTCAGTAATCCATTGGAACAAAGCGTGGTCACAACAGACAGACAAAAAATCTAAAAAAAGTACCATAAAAGTTCATAGAAACATGTCAAATTATGTTTATAATCAATCCTCAAGTTGTTTTTGTCATAAATAATCGATCATATTTCAACCGGACAATAGCTTCATCAATAGAAAAGGAAGGAAGGAAAGGAAAATAGAAAAACAAGAAAGGCACGGTCCAGGTCATGCGCAGGACTCATGTCTGGAAATTTACACTGTCCTCTCATTGAAAGTGGTGTTTCTCCCTCATTCTTCAGAGTAAAAGCCTGAAACAATGCCTAAAGACTGGCTACATGTAGTGGAAGCCATAGGGGTTGTGAACTGCGTCATAAGTCTTTGTATGGTGGATAGGCTTTCAATGGGAAAAACAGGCATTTCAAAATAATAGCACTTCCTGGATGGATTTTCCTCAGGTTTTCACCTGCCATATTAGTTCTGTTATACTCACAGACATTATTTTAACAGTTTTGGAAACTTTAGAGTGTTTTCTATCCACATCTACCAATTATATGCATATCCTAGCTTCTGGACCTGAGTAGCAGGCAGTTTACTTTGGGCACGCTTTTTATCCAAAATTCCGAATGCTGCCCCTTACCCTAATGAGGTTAATCAGCTTCTTGATATGCCACATTTGTCAGGTGGATGGATTATCTTGCTAAAGGAAAAATGCTTACTAACAGGGATGTAAACTAATTTGAGAGAAATAAGCTGTTTGTGTGTATGGAACATTTCTGGGATCTTTTATTTCAACTCATGAGACATGGGACCAACACTTTACATATATCCCTATATCCATCCTGCCCTGCCTATCTAAGGTCTTCGAAAGCCAAGTCAACAAACAGATCACTGACCATCTCGAATCCCACCGTACCTTCTCCGCTGTGCAATCCGGTTTCCGAGCCGGTCATGGGTGCACCTCAGCCACGCTCAAGGTACTAAACGATATCATAACCGCCATCGATAAAAGACATTACTGTGCAGCCGTCTTCATCGACCTGGCCAAGGCTTTCGACTCTGTCAATCACCATATTCTTATCGGCAGACTCAGTAGCCTCGGTTTTTCTAATGACTGCCTTGCCTGGTTCACCAACTACTTTGCAGACAGAGTTCAGTGTGTCAAATCGGAGGGCATGTTGTCCGTTCCTCTGGCAGTCTCTATGGGGGTACCACAGGGTTCAATTCTCGGGCCGACTCTTTTCTCTGTATACATCAATGATGTTGCTCTTGCTGCGGGCGATTCCCTGATCCACCTCTACGCAGACGACACCATTCTATATACTTCCGGCCCTTCCTTGGACACTGTACTATCTAACCTCCAAACGAGCTTCAATGCCATACAACACTCCTTCCGTGGCCTCCAACTGCTCTTAAACGCTAGTAAAACCAAATGCATGCTTTTCAACCGTTCGCTGCCTGCACCCGCACGCCCGACTAGCATCACCACCCTGGACGGTTCCGACCTAGAATATGTGGACATCTATAAGTACCCAGGTGTCTGGCTAGACTGCAAACTCTCCTTCCAGACTCATATCAAACATCTCCAATCCAAAATCAAAGCAAGAATCGGCTTTCTATTCCGCAACAAAGCCTCCTTCACTCACGCCGCCAAACTTACCCTAGTAAAACTGACTATCCTACCGATCCTCGACTTCGGCGATGTCATCTACAAAATAGCTTCCAATACTCTACTCAGCAAACTGGATGCAGTTTATCACAGTGCCATTCGTTTTGTTACTAAAGCACCTTATACGACCCACCACTGCGACCTGTATGCCCTAGTCGGCTGGCCCTCGCTACATGTTCGTCGTCAGACCCACTGGCTCCAGGTCATCTACAAGGCTATGCTGGGTAAAGTGCCGCCTTATCTCAGTTCACTGGTCACGATGGCTACACCCACCCGCAACACGCGCTCCAGCAGGTGTATCTCACTGATCATCCCTAAAGCCAAAACCTCATTTGGACGCCTTTCCTTCCAGTTCTCTGCTGCCTGCGACTGGAACGAATTGCAAAAATCTCTGAAGTTGGAGACTTTTATCTCCCTCAACAACTTTAAAAATCTGCTATCCGAGCAGCTAACCGATCGCTGCAGCTGTACATAGTCCATCTGTAAACTACCCACCCATTTTACCTACCTCACCCCCCATACTGCTTTTATTTATTTACTTTTCTGCTCTTTTGCACACCAGTATCTCTTCTTGCACATGATCATCTGATGATTTATCACTCCAGTGTTAATCTGCTAAATTGTAATTATTCGATTTATTGCCTACCTCATGCCTTTTGCACACATTGTATATAGATTCTCTTTTTTTCTTTTTTTTTTTTTTCTACCATGTTATTGACTTGTTTATTGTTTACTCCATGTGTAACTCTGTGTTGTCTGTTCACACTGCTATGCTTTATCTTGGCCAGGTCGCAGTTGCAAATGAGAACTTGTTCTCAACTAGCCTACCTGGTTAAATAAAGGTGAAATAAAAATAATTAAAAAAAACATGTTGCGTTTTATATTTTTGTTCTGTATAGTTAAATGCACTAAAGAGGAACAATGGGTACATACTGAATATGTGCATGCTCATCACCAGAATCTTTTCAAATGTGTTTATTTTCAAAGTGTCACATACTCCCTCTTCGGCCTCTAGGTCATCAGGCTGCTGATTATCCCGCACACCTGTCACCATCGTCTCGCGTCCCAGTGCCTCATGACACTCACCTGGACTACATCACCTCCTTGATTATCTTCCCTATATCTGTCACTCCCCTTGGTTCTTTCCTCAGAGGTTATTGACTCAGTTTCCATGTCGGTGCGTTGGTTGTGTTTTGTGTTCATTGTTTCTTTTATTTATTAAAACACTTACTCCCTGAACTTGCTTCCCGACTCTCAGCGCACTCTTTACACGAGGGATACAGCTAAGGACATGAACAACTTCATAGTTAAGAACCCTATATGTAAGAAAATGAAAGGGATTCTACAACAACCAATATCACTCCCTAAAAACACAACCCTGTGGAACAATCCTTGGATAGCTTTTCAGAATTCACAGATAAATTGTTCCACATGGAATACTAAAGGCATAGAAAACGTAAATTACTTGGTAATAGTCAATACATGTATTTCCATGACAGAATTAAAAAGTAATTTGTGACTGACCAATGTAGATTGCGGAACTTAAAAGTTACCTATCACAAGTGTTCATATGATAGGGAACATATGTAACAGTATAACTTTAGTACCGTCCCCTCGCCCCGACACGGGCGCGAACCAGGGACCCTCTGCACACATCAACAACTGACACCCACGAAGCGTCGTTACCCATCGCTCCACAAAAGCCACGGCCCTTGCAGAGCAAGGGGAAACCCTACTTAAGTCTCAGAGCAAGTGACGTAACTGATTGAAACACTACTAGCGCGTACCCGCTAACTAGCTAGCCATTTCACATCCTTTACACTCACCCCCCTTTCAACCTCCTCCTTTTCCGCAGCAACCAGTGATCCGGGTCAACAGCATCAATGTAACAGTATAACTTTACGGCGTCCCCTCGCCCCGACACGGGCGCGAACCAGGGACCCTCTGCACACATCAACAACGGTCGCCCACGAAGCATCGTTACCCATCGCTCCACAAAGGCCACGGCCCTTGCAGAGCAAGGGGAAACCCTACTTAAGTCTCAGAGCAAGTGACGTAACTGATTGAAACGCTACTAGCGCGTACCCGCTAACTAGCTAGCCATTTCACATCCGTTACACATATACGAAACCTTGCAGAGAGCATATCCACTGACAATCTCTACGAAAAAAATATAAACTATTGAAACCAAGAACTGATGTTGGCACAAGATGGAGGGAACATTGGAGTATAACTAAGAAAAGTACAGTTAGCGAAAATGTACGCTTAATCCAGTATAAACTAATGTATAGAATTTATTATACAAAAGACAAAATTCACAAATTGTACAGCACAACGGGGGAGTCAAGTCTTTAATTGCGAAACTAATACTGACTCAATAATGCATGCTTTCTGGGAATGCTTTCAAGTCGAAAAGTTATGGGCGGAGCTAGAAAGTTGGCTGTAAGAAGAATTATGTAAGCCTACTTTTATTCTGTCTGTCTGCATATTTCAAGACATGGCATATGGGGTTGTAGTGAGATACGCAATGGGCTGGACGATTCTCTTCTCATCCCTCATCTTGAAAAAAAACATATACAAAAAACTTCGAAATCAGTCAATCCGCCATCATTAACACAATGGAAAAAATTTAATTATTTATTATTGAAATATCGAAATAGCATGGGCGACCCGAGAAAAACAAAATAGTACAATTTAAGGCCAAGTGGCAAACAACAATGCAGGCGCTAGGGAAGGGGATGTGAGCATGCGGGTCTGGGCAGATGAGATGTAGTCATTGTTTGTGTGTTTCTGTAAGTTGTTGTTCGTATGTATACATTTGTAAGTAGGGGGGGGGGGGGGGGGGTAAGACATATATAAAACTTGGATAATTTCTTGTCTGGTTGTGATTTGATGATTCTATTTTTGCTGTGGAAGTGTTGCAGTGGTCGTTGCGTTGGTCTACTGCTCCGTGGTGCTGAGCAGTGTCTCCTTTTTGTGCCGGTGATGTCAGTGGTTCATCATCTGGAATAGGTTCCATATCAGCCATGGATGGGTGTCTGACATGGGCTTGTACTTACTCTGTGGTGAGTTGCACGGAGTCTTGACGAGGGAGATGAAGGTTCATTCTGCTGTCTTTTCACTATTCCGTTCTCCATCGTATTACGTAGGAGTTAACAGACAGCTAAATGCCTTATCATAATGCAAGAGTCAAGATCGTGATCATCTCTGTCCACTTTAATGATACAAGATGAAACTACGAGAAAAAATAAATACTCAATCCAAAATAACTCAGAATTAAGAACATTATGTGTAAATACAGAGTGATTACACAATTCAAGCCCCAAAGTAATGATACAAAGGAAAGAGCCATCATAACACAAGGGGGTGAGAAGCCAAATAAATATTTTGCTGGAAACATGTCTAGCTGAAGATGACCATGAAGAATAATGGACGGGGGAAACTATTAGCCTACTGTAGCTAAAAGTAAAAAAATATATAAAACACTAAACAACTGTTGCTGTTATACAAGTCATTAGACAATCTAGCTTGCTCCAGTATCTCAATAGGTACCAGCACAACATAACACAGTAAATAAGAAAATGAGGATGAAAAAAGTAAACACTCAAAAAAGGTTTAGTGTCATTTGCCATCCAGCGGCGGCCCACCCATTAGGACGTTAGGGGCAGCGCCCCACTTGTGATTGTCCCCCCCCCAAATTGTGATTTAAATAAAATAAAATAAAATAAAAATAATACGAACTCAGAATGTATTATTTGTAGAGGGATTACACAATTCAAACCCCAAAGTAATGATACAAAGGAAAGAGACAGCATACAATGCAGTATATCGAGTCTAATAGAGGAAACCTAGCACCAATCCACCAGTAGCTAGCTACCATAGAAGTTTCCCAAAATGTAGCAACATAACAATCATATGGTCATGAAACAACAAAATATAATTCAGTAGCAGTTACTTACAGACAATGCAACTGTTTGAGAAACCATAAAGGATGACAGTAGATACTGGAGGATTGAGTTCAATGTGCATCTTCTTGGGTCGTCACTAGTTACCACATCCACAAAGTCATAACCCCCTTAAAATCAGATTTTAAACCTCACTGTAACCACACTGTTAACCTTATGCCTAACCTTAAATTAAGAACAAAAAACGAATTTCTGTATTCATGAATTTTTACGATATAGCCAATTTTTACTTTGTGGCTGTGGTAACTAGTGACAACCATCTTAGTCATCTTCTTGCACAATCTTGTACTTGAATGACCTCTAAACTTGTCACATGACATTAGTCAAATAAAAGGAAAGGAAATGTCTGACCATTAGGGGGTGAGAAGCCAAAGAAATGTCTAGCTGGAAACATGACACCGTTGAAGGTGACCAAGAAGGATAATGGAGGGGGAAAGTATTAGCATACTGTGACTAAAGGTTAAAAATGATAAACTCCAAACAACCGTTTCTGTTATACAAGTCATTAGACAATATATCAAGCTGCAGTATCTCAATAGGTATTTTTTTATTTTATTTACAATGACGGTCTACCAGAAGGCAAAAGGCCTCCTGCGGGGACAAGGGCTGTGATACCATTTCTTTTTAAAGATATGAAAAAACACATGACGACAAGAGAGACTCCATAACACTACATAAAGAGAGACCTACAGTAAGACAACAACATAGCATGGCAGCAACACATGAAAAGGTAGCAGTACAACATAACACAGTATATAAGAACAAACAAAAGTCAACACTAAAAAAGGTTTAGTATCATTTGCCATCCAGCGGCGGCCCGCCCATTAGGATGTTAGGGGTAGCGCCCCACTTGTGATTGGTCCCCAAAAAATGATGTGTGATTGATTATTATTTAATTTTTTTCATAAAAGTGTGGTAAATTTGTCAATTTTCCTGTTTCAAAAATATATTGTTGTTCAGTTACATACTACTCTGCCCGTCAGTGACTACCAGCAGCAGCAGCTCCGTCTCCGCATAGGCCTTGCCAACATTGCTTGGATTATTTTGCCAGCTATTTGCTATGAGGGGGGGAACTGCAGCATAAAATATAACAGCACAAAGTCAATGGAGCATTATGGGGTGCTCGAATGTGCTTCACTCATAGCTTCTGGGTCTACTCTAGTCTCCCTCCCCCAATGAGTCTCTCGCGCCAGACGGCTTACTTTCTGCATGTTAGACTAGATCTGCTCTATCAGGTACAGATGACGCTAAAGCAAAACGCTAATTGTAAATAAATAATCATAACAGTCACGAAAGCCTGGGACATGAAAAATTGGACAACTACAGTACCAGTCAAAAGTTGACACCTACTCATTAAAGGGTTTTTCTTTATTTTTACTATTTTCTACATTGTAGAATAATAGTGAAGACATCAAAACAATGAAATAACACATGGAATCATGTAGTAACCAAAAAGTGCTTCTTCAAAGTAGCCACCCTTTGCCTTGATGACAACTTCACCCACTCTTGGTATTGTGACATTATGTCAGCTAGCTATCCCCAGTTAGATGCATTTTCACTTATTACATCTGCATGCTTGTTGCGACCTTCCTGGTTTCCACTAGTTACCACAGTCACAAATTCAAAATGGCTATAATGTAAAAAATAAAAAATAAAAAAGTTAGGCATAAGGTTAACAGGGTGGTTAATGTCGGGGTTAAGGTTAGGGTTAGGTTTAAAATCACATTTTAAGAAGATCAATTGTAGAAATAGGCAGGCTTTATGACTTTGAAGCTGTGGTAAACCAGTGAACCTGGTGGACTCCTTCGTTTGTGAGCTGGCTGCTTGTTCTAAATAGTATAATCTGATCTGTTAAAAACAGCGGCAGCATGCGCAGCAGCGATCATTCGGTTTTTGACACGCAAAAGTGAAATAGGTGTATTTAAGCTGTTGTTCAAATGCACAGATCGCTTTATATATCTTCTCAAAGAAACTACAGGTAGTTCAAAAACGTGGCATATTTCTGTCATGCTGCTTTGTTGACAGCTACAACCAACTTGCCAATCAGCGGCCGCTACTGTTGCCATCACAAAGCACTTCACAGCACTATTTTACAGTACATCCCTTCATAGCAAGAACTAACTCTCCAGTTCATAATTGAGACATGCTAGAAAAGACAAACGCACAAGCGTGAGAAAGCCTTCAAACAGACGTGTTCCTCTCTCCCTCCCTCGTTCTCTCGTTGGAGCGATTCTTCAGATTGCCTTCTCTCGACTTTCTGAAATAAATCCCCATGGCCTTTTGTTCAAGTCTCAAGCTCAGCCAGGACCCAATCACACCGCTCACATAGACCCTGTTCCAAATAATTAACTGTAAGGGGGAGGAGGGAGGATAAGTAGACTGCAAGGTTTCGTCTGAAGAACAATGGGGATCTGGGACCTGGCTGAGCTCAGCTATCAGGAAAAGTCACTTTCCTGTCAGGGCTATAGAAAGAAATGACTTGTTGTCTTCTATGCGGTCAACGGTTACAAAGGATAGAAGGGGGAGTTGGTGATGACATGGGTGTGACTCTCTACGGTTTAAAGTCAAGATGGCTTTACAGCAGTGGTGTAGGCCTACACAAGGCCGTCATCACACAGGTGCATTGATTAGATGAACAATTAAACCACTTTATGGAATTGTATCATCAGAAACAGGCAGAAGAATTAACATTTATAGATTGACAATATTGACCTCACACGAACGCACTTGCACGTACGCATGCACGCATCTGCAGACACAAACTTGATTGATTCCCAACATTCTGATAAATGAAGGCAGAGGTGAACTAAAGTAATTTAACATTGAGACCATTGTTTTATGTCAGATAGCGTGTCAATTCATGGTCTGTCTTGTATTTTGCAAAGAGTAATGGGATAGATCAAAGTAGTCTAGCTACAATGTGCTGTCTAACGCAGTGGCGATTTTAGCATGGAAATCTTGGTAGGGCAAAAAAAAATCCTCTTTAGATGCATGCCAGCAAAGCCACTACACTACATTAACAATACATGAATTGCACTATAACGGTGACAAACGGTGCCCACAAACTGTTAGGGCCTACATAAAGCTGTCCCAACAGCAGTCCCAACAGCAGTCCCAACACCTTACCACTGCTACACCTGGCTATCAGCGGAGCCTTGTCTGGCAGCAAAACAGTTCATTCAGCCTCATTTCCTGACATAAAAAAAAACATAGCTGATATGGATGACTTGCTTAAACAAATGTGGTTTCTACTGACAATTGAGATGTACAAACTATGGCATAAGGCAGGGGTGTCAAACTCATTCCACGGAGGGCCTAGTGTCTGCAGGTTTTTGGTTTTTCCTTTCAATAAAGCCCTAGACAACCAGGTGTGGGGAGTTCCTAACTAATTAGTGATGTTAATTCATCAATCAAGTACAAGGGAGGAGCGAAAACCCGCAGACACTCGGCCCCCCGTGGAATGAGTTTGACACCTGTGGCATAAGGGGACGACAAGCGAGTAGGACAGACGTAGTCAATATAACTATTTGTTCAGCACTTTTGAAATGTACAGCTTCATAATTCAGAACATGGGCCGTTCTTAGTGTTCTCCCTGTACACCAAGTCAGAACCGTAGAATAAATAAAGGGGGCATATAAGCAGACTACATAGACTACATGTGCACCACCAAGTCAGAACAGTAGGCGAAATTAAGATGGGAAAAGGGACCAAATTATTAGGGTGGTGAACACTACTAACAGCTTACTACACAACATACACTTAGTAGTACTTTCTTAGCTACAGTATACATATCTCCCTGGCATATTACATCATTTATGCAGCAGCATACAAGACATTTTTGGACTCACCTTGTTGTGCTCTGCTCAGTTGAACAGGAAGGTGGCGTGGCGGTCCTTTGTGGGTAAATTTTGTCATCAAACTTTGTCATAAAAGCCTGACATTCTCTGGATTTATGGTGCTTTCAAAACAACTGGGAACTCGGAAAAAAATGAGGTCGAATCATGATGACGTCAGTGAACTTCAGGTCGGAGCTCTAGAAAGAGGCCAGATTTCCCAACTTGCAATTCCGAGTTGGATGACCATTTCAAACGCATTTTCCCGCCTCCCGAGTTGTGCAGTGTACGAAGGCACTGCATCGAAGTACTAGAGGCGTTCCTACAGACCCGGGTTTGATCCCAAGCTGTGTCGCAGCCGGCCGCGACCGGTAGACCCATGAGGCTGTGCACAATTGGCCCAGCATCATCCGGGTTAGGGGAGCGTTTGGCCCGGATTTCCTTGTACCATAGCGCTCTAGCGACTCCTTGTGGGGGGCCCGGTAAATGCACGCTGTCTTCAGTTGCCAGCTGTACAGTGTTTTCTCCAACACATTGGTGCTTCTGGGTTAAGCGCGCAGTGTGTCAAGAAGCAGTGCGGCTTGGCAGGGTTGTTTTTCGGAGGACGCATAGCTCTCGACATTTGCCTCTCCTGAGTGCTTACAGGAGTTTCAGCGATGGGACAAGACTGTACCTACCAATTGGGGAGAAAAAGGGGTAGAAATACATGTATTTTCCCAGTCAGAGCTAGTTTTTTTCAGAGTTCCCAGTTGTCTTGATCTCACTGAAGTCAATTTTCCCAGTTCCAAGTTTCCAGTTATTTTGAGCGCAGCAGAAACCATGCTGGATTCACATCATGGCCAATGTTAAATGTTTATTCTTTTAAGCTTCAAAAAGAGCCCCTTAAACCCAGACTTGGGACCACACACCCATTCCACTGAATAGCAGGTTAGTGATTGCTTTGCAATGCTTGCAGTTAGCCACTGATTCCTTCCAAACCACCCATTGTTGAATTGCGATTTCCAATTTGTTGTGTAACGTTTATGTCCAATGGCCGATCAGCACCGATACGTTTTATCTATAATTTATCTTCATTATTTCTCTTCATAAGACAAGGATTGAAAAGGATTTGCCAGTAGATTGTCGACATGATTCATGATGAATGCTAGCTAAGATTTGACTGCTAGCTAACATATAAACAAACACATTCTAAGCTAAAACAATGAATCAGTAAATAATGTTGTGGTGAGGAAATCTTAGATGCACCATTTTACATCTAGCTAAGGATTTTTGTGCTTCATCAAGCAATATTACTGAAGTTTGACAATAGGCACGAAAGCTAGCATACGTGTCCCGACATGTCATTAGCTTGTTAGCTGAGCCAGTCACTGAAATGATGCTGCTACACACACAATGTTGAATGCGTCCAACAAAAGCTAGATAGCATTGTATTGGTAATACTAACATTATTATGAGTTGTCATGAAGCAGCTGTTCTGCCACAGTACGTTACAGTAGCTTTCCAAGTCAGCTGCTGCGCTCAGCTGACCCAACGATACAAAGTAACGTTAGCAATCACAGAGAAACATGCTGATCTACGGACTGATTTCAGATTCCAAGAACACAGGATGAGATGTTACTATCCTTTGTGCAAGCACTTCCAAGAGTTCATGAACGGTGAGACTGGTGAAATTTGGGGAGCGCATCGTCAGTAGTGTACCTTTGGTTCCTAGGGTGTTTCGGCCTTTCACACTATACACCCTCCCCAAAAGCGGCCAGCGACAGGGTGATCAATCCTACGCTTGCGTCCCATTCCCAATTAGTCATAGGAGTTGCCTTGTTGTTGATAGCCAACGTCCCATGGGACTATGCATGGCAGGGGCGTCTTCCTCCCTGAGTCAAGCATTGTTGACCGCATACCTCCTGGCCCTCTCACTTCGGGGCCCAGCTGGGGTCTTTCCTCTTCATCCAGAGCCATTGACTGCTGCCTTCTGCCGCCTCTGATACAGCTTTGATTGCCGAACGCTGGCTCTGGCCCTTAATTCCCAGGTCTCTAAGCAGTCTGGTTGTAGATGTTGCCACAAAACCTCTGCAGCCCACCTCCACTGGTCGGACTTCTGTGTTCCAGCCATGATGCCGTGCTTTGGCAGCTAGATCGGCATAGCGCAGATGTTTTCGCTCATAAGCCTCATCTACTGAGTCCTCCCAGGGTACTGTGAGCTCAATGATGAAGACCTTCTTGAGCGAATGGGACCAGAGCAACATGTCAGGTCTTAGGGTGGTGGTTGCGATCTCCGGAGGAAACACAAGTTGCCGGCCAATGTCAGCTAGCATTTTCCAGTCGCGGGCCAAGCGCAGCTGGTCTCGCTCTAATGGTGTAGAGCCGCTCTTCGGTGGTTTAGCCCCTTCGCGGACAAAGGTCGTCCGTAAGGGGTGTGATGCTGCTGGGGGTGGTAGGGAGTTGGTGGCAGCTCGCTTGTCCTCCAGGGCGGACGCAAGGTTTTTAAGGACTTGGTTGTGACGCCAAGTGTAGCGTCCTTGGGTGAGGCTTGTTTTACACCCTGTGAGAATGTGCCTGAGGTTGGCTGGCATGGAACAGAGGGCACAGTCCGGATCTTCACCATACCATTGGTGAAGATTAACTGGTGTTGGAAGGACGTCATATGTTGCTCTGATGGAAAAGCTCAACCGCCTCGCTTCCATGGCCCACAGATCCTTCCAGCTGATCAGATAACTGTCCCTCTTTAGTTTGGGGCTGCTTGTCTACAACTTCAGGGTAATTTAAACAGGCTAAGCAAGCTTTTTATGTCAGTAAAGGTAGAACTAGTTAGCTAACTATTTCAGTAAACTAGCTAGCTACAACAGTTACCTAAGCAGTTGATCAAGTCACTGCACTGGTTACCACGTACTGTAATTGCAGATAATTTTTGCTATCTTCTTACAATAAAAACAATTACACTGCTGTAGGGCTGGCAGGTCTGCCAAGGGTTGGTAAATGTGTGAATGTTTCTCTCTGTTGCGATATGATGCTAAAGAGTCCGTTTTAAGTCAATCCATACATACCATATAGTCAGTCCCCTGATTCAACTCAACAAAGTGTGTGTGTGTGTGTGTGTGTGTGTGTGTGTGTGTGTGTGTGTGTGTGTGTGTGTGTGTGTGTGTGTGTGTGAGAGAGAACGAGAGAGGTGGGAGGTAATGGATGGGTCACTGGGGAAAGTATTGATTAAACAAACTGTCAAAGAAGATTTTTTTGCAGAAAGAGTACCATTATTTGAATTCAAGGAATTGCACAAAGGAGGTTAAGAATCGAGCAAAGTGAAGACCCCTAAAACAGATCCAAGGTCAGGTCATAGGAGAGAGATTAGCCTGTAGCATAGCCACATCACAAGACACCTGACATACTTCAATGGGTACACTTTTTTGGCACAAATGGACCCCATAATACTTCACCAAATTCTGGACAGTGATAAACAACTCAATGGGTCCAGTCACAACAGTTGTGGAAAGAGCTGAGAATATAGTATGTAACAACCAGACAGAGGATGACCTTTCTCCAGACAAACATTGAAAAGAAGAATTTTGTCTGTCCAAACAGACAAAAGCAGATACTCTCTGCATGTGACATATGGACACACTTGGATCGAACTTGGTTCTCGGTCTAGGCTAGGGTTTAATGGCGGGAACCGGCTTACTGAGATTTAACGGGATTTCCCGCCCAAACAAACTCCTTTTTCCCTGTATAAATAATTGCGAGGAACCGGTAAATGAGAATACATTATTTCAGTGGTGATGTGTCATGTGGGGCAGGCGGGGCAGAGCCCCACCAATAACCAGAATATTTGAATGCAATTCTGTTATTTCATATCACTAACAATATCATATCAGTTAGCAAACAATTTAATGTTATAAAAAAATTGCTTGATCTAAAAATGCTTTCCTATTGAATTGTTGTTTTGGTACATTTTCGTTGAGTAAGGCAGCTCCAAAATGCACCTGTTTCAGCCTCGTTCAATGCTTTCTGGTTACGCATGATTGGCTCAGGGTGCTTTCAAACATGGGGACACTACATCACCGCAGCACTTGCTGGGAGAGCTAGTCAGCAAAAGCCCATCTTTGGTGCTCCATTGATTTACAGTAGAAGTGCCTGCCCAAGAAAGCTCATTATCAACTTCATAGCTAGCTAGTTGTTTACCACATACTGTTACCAGGTATTCAAGCTAGGCAGCTTAGCTATCTCCTAGCAAATATTTTGAGATACAACGTATTGGTGCTCATTAGCCTCCTAAACTTTAAAATATGGCTATCCATTAAAATAAAACAAGCTTTAAAATATGATTCAAGTCGAGTGGTTGGTGGTGGATCATAGAGCAGAGGCTAACATCTATTTTGAGATAGGCAGCTATAATATCCTATAGGCTGTAGCAATATTGATGTTACTCATATTGATGTTACACAGGAAACGGAAACCAGTTGTTACTTACTTCATTAATGTGCTGGTTGACAAGATGCCTCGTAAAGTTTGCCTAACTATATATCTTTGTCTGTCGTGACTACGATCTGTCGTGGATACAAGCAGATTCATGAGTAGCTAACGTTCCATTCTACCAATAAATCGCCATGGAAAATGCACTGAAACCTCAGGGAAAAATAGACTTTGATGATTGTAATTTAGCACTGACCTGGAAAAGATGGAAAGAGGAATTCAATGTGTACATGGCTCTTACAATGAGAGAAAAACCTGAGGACCACTGTAAAGGCTGTTTGAAGAAGAGGACCAAGGTGCAGCGTGGTACGTGTTCATGATATTTAATAAACCTGAACACTAGAACAAAAATAACAAAGCGGAACAAACTAAACAGTTCTGTCTGGTGCAGACACACAAAACAGAAAATATTGAATTACAATTAATTGCAAAGTCCCTCTTTGCCATGCAAATGAACTGAATCCCCAAAAAACATTTCCACTGCATTTCAGCCCTGCCACAAAAGAACCAGCTGACATCATGTCAGTGATTCTCTCGTTAACACAGGTGTGAGTGTTGACGAGGACAAGGCTGGAGATCACTCTGTCATGCTGATTGAGTTCAAATAATAGACTGGAAGCTTCAAAAGGAGGGTGGTGCTTGGAATCATTGTTCTTCCTCTGTCAACCATTGTTACCTGCAAGGAAACACGTGCCGTCATCATTGCTTTGCACAAAAAAGGGCTTCACAGGCAAGGATATTGCTGCCAGTAAGATTGCACCTAAATCAACCATTTATCGGATCATCAAGAACTTCAAGGAGAGCAGTTCAATTGTTGTGAAGAAGGCTTCAGGGTGCCCAAGAAAGTCTAGCAAGCACCAGGACCGTCTCCTAAATTTGATTCAGCTGCGGGATCGGGGCACCACTAGTACAGAGCTTGCTCAGGAATGGCAGCAGGCAGGTGTGAGTGCATCTACACGCACAGTGAGGCGAAGACTTTTGGAGGATGGCCTGGTGTCAAGAAGGGCAGCAAAGAAGACACTTCTCTCCAGGAAAAACATCAGGGACAGACTGATATTCTGCAAAAGGTACAGGGATTGGACTGCTGAGGACTGGGGTAAAGTCATTTTCTCTGATGAATCCCCTTTCCGATTGTTTGGGGCATCTGGAAAAAAGCTTGTCCGGAGAAGACAAGGTGAGCACTACAATCAGTCCTGTGTCATGCCAACAGTAAAGCATCCTGAGACCAATCATGTGTGGGGTTGCTTCTCAGCCAAGGGAGTGGGCTCACTCACAATTTTGCCCAAGAACACAGCCATGAATAAAGAATGGTACCAACACATCCTCCGAGAGCAACTTCTCCCAAACATCCAGGAACAGTTTGGTGACGGACAATGCCTTTTCCAGCATGATGGAGCACCTTGCCATAAGGCAAAAGTGATAACTAAGTGGCTCGGGGAACAAAACATCAATATTTTGGGTCCATGGCCAGGAAACTCCCCAGACCTTAATCCCATTGAGAACTTGTGGTCAATCCTCAAGAGGTGGGTGGACAAACAAAAACCCACAGATTTTGATAAACTCCAAGTATTTATTATGCAAGAATTGGCTGCCATCAGTCAGGATGTGGCCCAGAAGTTAATTGACAGCATGCCAGGGCGGATTGCAGAGGTCTTGAAAAAGAAGGGTCAACACTGCAAATATTGACTCTTTGCATCAACTTCATGTAACTGTCAATAAAAACCTTTGACACTTATGAAATGCTTGTAATTATACTTCAGTATTCCATAGTAACATCTGACAAAAATATCTAAAGACACTGAAGCAGCAAACTTTGTGGAAATTAATATTTGAGTCTGTCACGCCCTGACCTTAGAGACCCTTTTTATGTCACTATTTTGGTTTGGTCAGGCCGTGAGTTGGGGTGGGTATTCTATGTTCTATGATTTGTATTTCTATGTTTTGGCCGGGTAGGGTTCTCAAATCAGGGACAGCTGTCTATCGTTGTCTCTGATTGAGAACCATACTTAGGTAGCCCTTTTTTTCACCTGTCTTTGTGGGAAGTTGACTTTGTTTAGGGCACATAGCCTTTAGCTTCACGGTTTGTTTTTGTAGTGTTTATTGTTTTGTTCGGCGTCATTTTTATTAATAAAAGAACATGTACGCTCACCACGCTGCACCTTGGTCCTCTTCTTTAAACATATGCTTGGGGTCATTGTCCATTTGGAAGACCCATTTGTGACCAAGCTTTAATTTCCTGACTTATGTCTTGAGATGTTGCTTCAATATATCCACATAATTTTCATTCCTCATGTTGCCATCTATTTTGTGAAGTGCACCAGTCCCTCCTGCAGCAAAGCACCCCCATAACATGATGCTGCCACCCCGTCCTTCACGGATGGGAAGGTGTTCTTTGGCTGGCAAGCCTCCCCCTTTTTCCTCCAAACATAACGATGGTCATTATGGCCAAACAGTTCTATTTTTGTTTCATCAGAGCAGAGGACATTTCTCCAAAAAGTACGATCTTTGTCCCCATGTGCAGTTGCAAACTGTAGTCTGGCTTTTTTATGGCGGTTTTGGAGCAGTGGCTTCTTCCTTGCTGAGGGGCCTTTCAGGTTATGTCGATATAGGACTCGTTTTACTGTTTCCTCCAGCATCTTCACAATGTCCTTTGCTGTTGTTCTGGGATTGATTTGCATTTTTCACACCAAAGTATGTTCATCTCTAGGAGACAGAATGTGTCTCCTTCCTGAGCGGTATATGACGGCTGCGTGGTCCCATGGTGTTTATACTTGCGTACTATTGTTTGTACAGATCATCCTTGGAAATTGCTCCCAAGGATGAACCAGACTTGTGGAGGTCTACATGTTTTTCTGAGGTCTTGGCTGATTTCTTTTGAATTTTCCATGACGTCAAGCAAAGAGGCACTGAGTTTGAAGGTAGGCCTTGAAATACATCCACAGGTACACCTCCAATTGACTCAAATGATGTCAATTAGCCTACTAGAAGCTTCTAAAGCCATGACATCATTTTCTGGAATTTTCCAAGCTGTTTAAAGGCACAGTCAATTTAGTGTATGTAAACTTCTGACCCACTGGAATTGTGATACATTATAAGTGAAATAATCTGTCTGTAAACAATTGTAGGAAAAATGACTTGCGTCATGCACAAAGTAGATGTCCTAACCGACTTGCCAAAACTATATTTTGTTCACAAGAAATTTGTGGAGTGGTTGAAAAACGAGTTTTAATGACTCCAACCTAATTGTATGTAAACTTCCGACTTCAACTGTATGTGAGAATGCTGTTCATTGACATTCATCACCATATAGTGCCCACAAAGCTCATTGCTA
This sequence comes from Salvelinus alpinus, assembly GCF_045679555.1. Taxonomy (NCBI): domain Eukaryota; kingdom Metazoa; phylum Chordata; class Actinopteri; order Salmoniformes; family Salmonidae; genus Salvelinus; species Salvelinus alpinus. Next base: position 2,428,104 of record NC_092110.1, read on the forward strand.
AGCTAAGGACCTTGGGACTAAACACCTCCTTCTGCAACTGGATCCTGGACTTCCTGGCGTGCCTCCCCCAGACAACACGTCTGCAACACTGATCGTCAACACTGGGGCCCCTCAGGGGTGTGTGCTTAGTCCCCTCCTGTACTCCCTGTTCACCCACGACTGCGTCGCCAAACACAACTCCAACACCATCATTAAGTTTGTTGACACACAACAGTGGTAGGCCTGATCACCGACAATGATGAGACAGCCTGTAGGGAGGAGGTCAGAGAACTGGCAGTGTGGTGCTACGACAACAACCTCTCCCTCAATGTGAGCAAGACAAAGGAACTGATCATGGACTACAAGAAAAGGGGTGCCAAACCGGCCCCCATCAACATCAACAGGGCTGTAGTGGAGCAGGTCGAGAGTTTCAAGTTCCTTGGTGTCCACATCACCAACAAACTATAATGGTCCAAGACAGTTGTGAAGAGGGCACGACAACACCTTTCCCCCTCAGGAGACCCCAGATTCTCCCCAGATTCTCAAAGAGTTCTACAGCTGCAACATCTAGAGCATCCTGACAGGTTGCATCACCGCCTGGTATGGTAACTGCTCGTTATCTGACCGTTAAGTGCTACAGAGGGTAACGCGTACGGCCCAGTATATCACTGGAGCCAAGCTTGCTGTCATCCAGGATCTATAGACTAGATGACGTCAGAGGAAAACCCACAAAATTGTAAAGACTCCAGTCACCCTAGTCATAGACTGTTTTCTCTGCTACCGCACGGCAAGCGGTACCGGAGCACCAAGTCTAGGACCAAAATGCTTCTTAACAGCTTCTACCCCTAAACCATAAGACTGCTGAACAATTAACCAAATGGCCCCCGGATTATTCACATTGACACCCCCCCCCCCATTTGTTTTTACACTGCTGCTACTCACCGTTTATTATCAATGCATAGTCACTTCACCCCTAACTACGTGTACAAATTACCTTGACTAACCTGTACCCCCGCACATTGACTCGGTACCCCCTGTATTTAGCCTCGTTATTGTTATTTTATAATGTTACTTTTTATACTTTTTTTTACTTTATCTTATTAGATAAATATGTTCTTAACTCTTTCTTGAACTGCACTGTTGGTTAAGGGCTTGTAAGTATGCATTTCACTGTAAGGTCTACACATGTATTCGGCGCATGTGACAAATAAAGTTAGACTCCGTTCCATTCATACCATTCCAATGACCCCGTCCTCCTATAGCTCCTCCCACCAGCCTCCTTTGCTAAAATAACAATCCAAGTGTTGAAAGATCTGGGGTGTAATCATTATGTAAACCGTTTGCAGTTTAATAACCAAACGGAAGCAAACCAAGCAAAACAATAGTTTCTATTGGGCAAATTCAGGTAGGTCCCTCTTCGTTTCGTTCCATTTGCTTCCGTTTAAGAAACATTTTCCAACAGAATTGGCGTAACGAATACGCCCCAGGCATGTGTCAGCAACGCCTGGGCAGATGAACGCTCCCCATAAAATACAAGAAGATTGGGCTTGATGAGTTCCTCAAATGACTGACCGTTTGCTTGCTGGTAGTTCCCTCTAGTGGCCAGGCCCTGCCATGACTGGGGAAACTGCCAGACTAAATATATAGTATATTGTTTATCTCGCACTGTTGCTTGTAGACCCAATTCAAGTTACCTATTTATTCATGTTCAGATGAGAGCTCACATTTATACGTATTAGCGATAGTGGTTCTTTGCACTCATGGTTAGACCATGTCATTAAGTTACTTATTTAGCCTAAAACACACTGTGTAGTAACATCTATCCATTGCAGCTTGACAGTCCCCACATAAAAGGAAACGAGCAGCATGGAGGCCTCAGAGCAAACACAGCAAGGTTGTTTAGAACATATTTTAAAGGTGTGATGGCTCTATAACATAGTATGTCTGGGGAGTGCACCAAATCAGAGTTGAATTTATTTACACAAACATTACTGAGAAAAATACATAAATTCAAATACAGCCTCTCAGCAATCTCGGATACAGCACATTTGGAGTTCTTCATAGCTGGCAATGGTGAAGATTATGTTGATCTGAATAATACCTTGCTATACCTAAGTGTCAAAGTCACTAAACCTAATGGAACAAATATTGTACGTATTAGCGATAGTGGTTGACGCCGGAACATGTAGGTCTTATCAATTATCCAATAGTAAACATGTTTTCACACAGGTGGATGTTTCCTTGGGTAATCGTTTAATCAGTCAGAGAAGTAGTAACGTTACATAACCATATCGAGCCGTTATAGAAAGCATTTTGAATTATAGTGCTGACACTCTGGAGACGCAATTTTCAGCGGGTTTGTTTTCCAAGGACTCAGCGGGGCAAATTAACGTGACCCGACTCTGCAAGGGCTAACAGCGGACTGACTAAAGGGGCTGCAAATTCATCGGTTGGTGCAATATTTGAAATCATTGGACTTATATACAGTGACATTTTAGTCGTGAAACTTGGACATGCCCAAGCTCTATTGTCATCAACTGCAAAGTAACCAATTGAAAGGGTGTATGAAGACAATTAGTTTAGCTTTCAGGTAACCTCGTGTGTAATCAAGATAATTGGTTTCTAGGACCACTATCAAAATGCATAGTTATCGGTCTGGTGGACAATGATAGTTTTACAGGTTCATATAATAAGAATCCTTTGAACTTCAAACATTATCATTTTGGAATTCATGGCTATGTATGTAGACGGACAACAGTTTTGAAGCAAACCATTCCAGCCAGATTATGGTTCAGGATCATCAGTGTGTTAATTTTAACAATTGGCCTTGGCTTCAAGGAAACACTTAAAGGATCAAGCATTGGCTATTGATAACTCAGACGTCTTGCGTGGTGATGCTTTGAATACTTTAAATTTTACACCAGAGGAGGAGTGTGGACAACAACTCTCCTTGATCAAGTCAGGAAACGTTTGGGTTGAGGTTTAGACAACCCCTTCCACATTATATACAAAAGTATGTAGACACCCCTTCAAATTAGTGGATTCGGCAATTTCAGTGACACCTGTTGCTGACAGGTGTATAAAATCGAGCACACAGCCATGCAATCTCCATAGACAAACATTGTCAGTAGAATGGTCTTACTGAAGAGCTCAGTGACTTTCAACGTGGCACCGTCAAATTTCTGCCCTGGCCATCTGTAAGTGCTGTTATTGTGAAGTGGAAAAGTCTAGGAGCAAAAACGGCTCAGCCGCGAAGTGGTAGGCCACACAATCTCACAGAACGGATCGCTGAGTGCTTAAGCGCATAGAGTGTAAAAATCGTCAGTCATCGGTTCCAACACTCACTACCGTGTTCCAAACTGACTCTAGAAGCAACGTCAGCACAATAACTGTTCATTGGGAGCTTCGTGAAATGGGTTTCCATGGCCGAGCAGCCGCACACAATCCTAACATCACCATGCGCAATGCCAAGCGTCGGCTGGAGTGGTGTAAAGCTCGGTCGCCATTGGACTCTAGAGCAGTGGAAACAGGTTCTCTGAAGTCATGAATCACACCATCTGGCAATCCAATGGACAAATCTGGGTGTGGCGGATGCCTGGAGAACGCTACCCTCCCCAACACATAGTGCCAACTGTAAAGTTTGATGGAGGAGGAATTATGGGCTGGGGCTGTTTTTCATGGTTCAGGCTAGGCACCTTAGTTCCAGTGAAGGGACATTTTAACGCCACAGCATACAATGACATTCTAGATGATTCTGTGCTTCCAACTTTGTGGCAACCTTTGGGATGAATTGGAACGCCGACTGCGAGCCAGGCCTAATTGCCCAACATCAGTGCCCGACCTCACTAATGCTCTTGTGGCTAAATGGAAGCAAGTCCCCGCAGCAATGTTCCAACATCAAGTGGAAAGCCTTCCCAGAAAAGTGGAGTCTGTTATAGCAGCAAAGGTGGGGACCAACTCCATATTAATGGCCATGATTTTGGAATGAGATGTTCGACAAGCAGGTGTCCACATACATTTTGTCATGTAGTGTATTTCCTGCGCTTTCCTATATCTCCTAGATATAAGACAGACACTTCTTATGATACATTTATGAATGTGTTATTCAATGCGTTTCTCTGGGCTATCGTAGTAAAGGCCCAATTCAATATTCCCTCCCACAACCTCCTAGACTTACAGGGGTTAAGAGCTGTGCAAGATTGCTAGAAAAAATATTCACAGCTGTAATCGCCAAAGGTATTCCACAAAATATTAACTCTGGGTGTGAAGACATACGCAATCAATAAGTATTCATGATTTATTTTATATTATTTAGGACATTTTTTCTATAGATCAGTAGGAAAAATGTAATCCTTTTTAAATACAATTTTAAGGCTGCAAAACGGGAAGATTGTGCAAGGGGTGTGTAGACTTTCACTAGCGACTGTATTTAACATATTAGTGTATTTGTATGGGACAATGCTCATGTGGGTCTTAAATCTTCTAGACACGTGGAGTCTATAATTTGTAACCTGACCAGCTCTGCCAAAAGTCAGCGATCCAAGGAGGTCCTTTGGGACACCTTCAACCCCTGTGAGGTCGTGATGAGCCTGGGGTTCATGCAGGTGTCGGTGTGGCTGGTCAGCCTACTAGCCGTCCTTGCTAACCTCCTGGTCCTGTTGACCAGCCACAACAAACTGACAATCATCCGCTTCCTCCTATGCAACCTTGCCTTGGCAGACCTCTACATGGGCATGTACCTCCTGCTCACCGCATCTGCATGCGCTCCCGGTCCCACCACTACGCCATCGACTGGCAGACTGGCGCCGGCTGCCAATTGGCCGGGGCGCTCACAATGTTCGCCAGCGAGCTGTCAGTCTACTAGCTGGCTGCCATGTAGCGGTGCTAATGCTAGCCGGCTGGCTGCTGTTAGCTACAAGAGAGTTATCTGTCTGCTCATGGACACAGACCCGACCGCCCGCCATGGTCTACGTGGTAGCCCTGCTTGCGCAGAATGTGTTGGCGTTTGTGGTGTGCACGACGTGCACATCGACTGTATGGCGCACAACCAGCAGCATCTGTCGAGCCGAGGGGATGCCAGCGTGGCCAAACGTATGGCCGTGAACATCTTCAACTTCTTGTGTCTGTTAGTTCTCCACATCACTCCTTTATTCATCCTATTGGTTGATCGAATGGAATGACTTGAATTCAAGTCCTTCATCCTGCTATGTGTTACCTTCATTCATCCTCATCTTCAAAAATCTTTCTTCTTCATCTGCTCATCCTCATCTTGCCCCCTGCTTATCTTTTCTTCCGTCTATCCTTCCTAGGTGCTGCTGCTGCTGTTCTACCCATGGAACTCGTGTGCCAACCCATTCCTGTATGGTATCCTGACGCGGGCCTTCCCCGGGGATGTCCTGATGCTGCTGAGCCGTGTGCGTCTGTGTTAACACCAGGCCCAGCTCTAACGAGGAGCACAGCGCGTCATGGGCAGCCCCGCTGGGGGCAAGAGGAGCAAGGGCGTCCCCCGTCCTGCAACCCAAATCCTGGCGTTCCTCAGAAGCAGAGAATGTAGACACACCAAGGAGCAGGTCATCAAACTGGAGGAATCCAAGGTGTTGCCACACACCAGGGAGAATGAGAACCACAGCCGAGAGGCTGGATTCTATTGGTTCTCCAGTTGATTGGGGCAGTGGTTCCCGAACCTCGTACTATGGATGAACCTGTAAAACAACATATTTCACTGCATCTAGCCGGTGTGAGAATAAACGTTTTTTTAATTTTTATGATGACCAACCAGTTTTTAAATGTTGAATTGAGGAATCAGATTGGACAATGGAAATGGCTCTTTAATTTATATCTTGTGTAATTTGTTTTATTCATGTTGCATATATAATTTCTGAGTTGACTGGAACTGAACTAGAATGGTACTGAAGCAGGTAGCCTAGTGGGGCGGCAGGTAGCCTAGTGGGGCGGCAGGTAGCCTAGTGGGGCGGCAGGTAGCCTAGTGGTTAGAGCGATGGGCCAGTAACCGAAACGCTGCTCGATCGAATCTCCTAGCTGACAAGGTAAAAATCTGTCTCTGTACAAGGCAGTTAACCCACTGTTCCCCGGTAGGCCGTCATTGTAAATAAGAAGAAAACAGGTGCTCACAGCTTGGTTGAGGAACAACGCAACAGAGAACAAAGCAACAGCAGAAAAAGGAATTCGCAAGAACAGCTAGTGTGTAGCAGTGTGTATTCTAGGATTTTCTAATTGTCTTGTGTGTTAGTGATATTGTTTTTGCAGGGCCTCCTGGGTGTAGTTAAAAAAAGCTAGAAAAAAGCAATACTCAAGAGAAAAATATATTTAATTCCTTTTTCCAGTTTAAAGTATCATTTTCAGCAAATATACCTCTAACATTCTTGAGTACTCCAATTGGATCTGTCAAAGGAACAGATCTTATCCGTCTAGTGTTGCAGAATGGATTATTTACAGGTTGCAGCTAATGATGTACGGAACACAAAACCATGTTACCAAAACAGACTAATCCCATGACCCACAATGCATCTTTTTTAGGTACACAGAAGCAGAGCAGTCATATGATGTTTTGTCATAAAGAATAAAAATGACAATGTTGTCAGACTGCATCAGTTATTTTTTTTTCTAACGAGTTAAATCTTTCTTGGAAAACCATTGAAATGTACTGGGCTTTTATACAACAGGCTTTTCTTCGAAAATCAAATGAGGTCTAGATATCTTGAGCTTGAAAATCTTTTAAAATGATTCAAATGTTCTATTGTATATGATTTTCTGGACTAGTTTCCCATCCAGATCTGGATTTACCCATTTCCATGTCTTTTTTCTCAGAGATGGTAAACTAGGTAACCCAGATCCCGTTAAGACCTATTTTCTAACATTCCACTCACTTGACAAAATTTCACATGAAAAACCTGTCCACCATCTAGAAGGAAAAAAAAGATAAACTATCCACTCTCTATACAATTACAATTCATTATTTCATGTTTCCTCGCGACAAGAACACATTGTGCATCGTCCTAAACGACAACAACCCCCCCCCCCCCCCCCCTTATCAGTACATTTGTTGAGCTTGATTTATTGCGCTGTTGAGAACAAAATTCCCTCTGCTAAGGGATGTTTCGAGATGCTTCAAGTAGGCCAATTTTCATAAAGAAGCATTTTTTTGTTGTTGCACAAAATGTACCAACTGAACGACAACAGTAACCTACAATTGTGACCAACTACACAATGGAGCACTAGAACAAGTCTACATCAGTGTTTAGACCTGGAGATGATGTCCATCGCAGAATATATTTATATTTTGTACATACAGTATCTTGTTCACGTTGAGTCAATGTTAGTAGTACGGATGCACATTGTACATGTAAAGCACATTTATAAAAACAAACAAAAAATATTTTTAAAAATGCTGCAGTTTTCATTATATGACCAAGTACAACCAAAATAGCCAAAGTACAGTATGTTGTCGTTAGCGTATTAGAACTCTGCATCATCATTATCACCAATAGCAGTATTGACTGTTGTTAACTCACGTATAGACTGGTTAAGACTACTATGTGAAATGACAGGACCAAAGTACCTAGAAGACCTTTCGGAAGAACATTCAACTTTGCGAGAGAGAAAAGCAAAAAGCATTTATGCTTACCTAACACCTGACTGAACACAAGAGCATTCAGTCGAATACTGAATAGTGAACCAACACTGACACTGGAAGAAAAAAAAAAAACTGTTGAAAATACATAGAACTAGTAAGTTTCAAGGTCTACACTGCGTGAAAGGATATTTTTTTTAAATCTAGGTGGCATATTGAAGAGCCATTTTGTTTCTACTATGTAAACTAATGTAAGCCTCTTAAATCTATTGATTGAGAATTGTGTGGAAGGTCAATGAACACTGAAGCAAACACGTACTGTAGAAGCACATTAGCTAGTGCTTCGATTAGCCTCGGAGTGCATGAAATCCACTAAGACTGTAATGACTGTACTCCTGAAATAAGGGCACTTATTTCACTTATCTCAAAGTCCTGGTTTACTGAAATGCCAGGCTTTACAATGTCAAACTAATCCCCATCATACCGCAATATTTGACTCTCACAGACAATCATCTGTTCTACACTATCTGAACGACCTGTAACGTTGCCCTTGCTGTACCCCAGTGGGGTAAGACCACAAGGCCAAGCCGATTCACTCACAAAAAATGAATCATCATATAAAACTAATAGCTCTCCCTCAGTAAGACTAGTCTGGCCAAATCAGCATTTTTAAGAAAACAAACAAATGAACAAAGCAAGATCCTTAACTAGCCTCCTGCTGAGTTTCCCTAGTCTACAACCAGTCCAGTCTATATCCAGTTAACATCTAGTCATATCCAGTCTACGACTAGTTTAAGTAGAGTCTATATCCAGTTTACATCTAGTCATATCCATTCTACAACCAGCTTAGTCCAGTTTATATCTAGTCTACAACAAAGTCCAGTCTACACTCACCGACCAGTTTATTAGGTACACCCATCTAGTACCGGTGTCGGACCCCCCCTTTGCCTCCAGAACAGCCTGAATTATTTGGGGCATTCCACAAGGTGTCGGAAACATTCCACAGGGATGCTGGTCCATGTGGACGCGACGGCATCACGCAGTTGCTGCAGATTGGATGGCGGTATAGTCATGCTGTGAACAGCCCGTTCCATCTCATCCTAAAGATACTCTATTGGGTTGAGGTCTGGGGACTGACCAGGTCTGGGGACTGACCAGGTCTGGGGACTGACCAGGTCTGGGGACTGACCAGGCCACTCAAGTAAACTGAACTCACTGTCATGTTCCAGGCAATGTTTTTCCACTCCTCAATTGTCCAGTGTTGGTGATCACGTGCCCACTGGAGACGCTTCTTCTTGTTTTTAGCTGATAGGAATGAAACCCGGTGTGCTCGTCTGCTGCGATAGCCCATCCATGACAAGGACCGACGAGTGGTGCGTTCCGAGATGCCGTTCTGCTCACCGCTGTTGTACTGCGCCGTTATTTGCCTGACTGTGGCCCGCCTGAATCGCACGATTCTCGCTGATTCCTTCAAACTCTCTGATCAACGAGCTGTTTTTGCCCACAGGACTGGTGCTGACTAGATGGTTTTTGTTTGTCGCCTCCTTCTCTGTAAACCCTAGATACTGTTGTGCGTGAAAAGCCCAGGAGGCTGGACGTTTCTGAGATACTGGAACCGGCGTGCCTGGCACCGTCGATCATAACACACTCAAAGTTGCTTAGGTCACTTGTTTTGCCCATTATAACATTCAACTGAACAGTAACTGAATGCTTCGATGCCTGCCTGCCTGCTTTATATAGCAAGCCATGGCCACCTGACTCACTGTCTGTAGGAGCGATCCATTTGTGAACGGGGTGGTGTACCTAATAAACTGTCCGGTGGTAGTACATCTCGTCATACCAGTCTACATCCCGTCTATAACCATTTGGTCTAGTGTAGATCTAGTCTAGCACCCATTCTATGTCAAGTTGATGACCTACCGAGAATCAGTTATGTCCAGTGTACATTCAGTCTACATCCAATCTATGCACAAACATCGGCCAACTAGTCCTCCGGTACAGTTCTTCAAAGTGCAAAAAGTGACTTTTCTCCCTTCTCCTGTGAAAAAAACAGTCATCATATCCTCCCGCCCTCCCTACATCCGTCTGTCTGTCTGTCTGTCTGTGTGTGTTCACTGCTGTGCACATTCTCCAGGCTGGTCCTGGTCCAGTGTAGGGCTGCTGCTCTCTGAGAGGCCGCCTGTCTTCTGTTCTATAGGCACCTGGGGGACAGGAGGGACAAGAGGGACAACGGTCAGAAAGGCAAACGCAAGGACACCTATGGAGGCCTACTGCTTATAAGCACTAAAACATCTCTAGAGATCTGTTGTGGAGTCTCAAAACAAGAACTGCAATGCAGCTTGACCCGGTGCTAGTCTCAGCTGTATGTGGGATGTGTGCTGTCTGGAGGGGGGGGGGGGGTTGGGTTAAGAACGGAGCAGAAGACACATTTTCATTGTTTGCTGTGACTACATGGACATAAAGTTGTATCGTATAAGAACAATGAGAGATCAGTGGGAGATACCGTCTACCTAAATGAAGGTGTGATTGTCTTTGGCCACAAGGTGGCGATCGTAGCCCGTACAGTGAGATCAGTGATGAGACAGAAAAATAATATGCCACATTCCCACACACAATCAAGGCAATCCATCCATGTCTCCGTATAGAGAACAGAGAAGTCGGAGGATGCGGAAGGTCTGAGCAGAGGTCAGTGGCGTAGCGCCGCCTACCACGTAAACCGGGTTGTTCTGGTGAGGTGTCTACCCTGGCCGATGCCTTGGCTTGACCTGGATATAGGTATAGATCCCTGGGTTGGACTCGGCTCTGGCTAGCCACACTAGTTATAGGACCGCTAGTAGCTGATCCTCGCCGGCTGTCATCTGCCTAACACTCGCTGTGCTCTTGACGCATTCTACTAAGCGTACACGTGGGAATTAACCTGTATACACAGTCTCTACAATATACTTTATATTAACCAATGTGGAGGATATCGACCTTGTTTAAAAATCCTTCATTTGAATGGTCCTTGTGACCTATAATACTTGTAGGAGAACCGAACCACTGCTATAATTACTACTATAGCGTAGCTCACTGTATAATAACATGGCTCTCCTACTGTTGTGCTGTACGATAACGGGGCTTTCCTACTGTACTATACGTGTGGCCTGGGACCGTATCCATAAAGCGTCTCAGAGTACGGGCGCTAACCTATAATCAGTTTAGCCTTTTAGAACATTATGAATACGACCATAAGGACAGATCCTAGATCAGCACTCCCTACTCTTGAGATGCTTTGTGGTTACAGGCCCTGCGTCAAATTGATGTTTGTGTTGATCTGCGGCAACTGTGCCGACTACTGTGTTAGCTACTGTTAGTCGGAGCCAGAGGGGGTGGCTCATCGTGCCTAATTACATGTTTGGACGGGCAAACGCACAACAGAAAACAGCTCCCGCAGCTGAGCCAGAAGGTTATGGAGGACACCCAACGTGTGTGTATGTCATTTTACCATGTCAGCGCATTCACAAAAGGCTACAACGCCACGCACAAACACCCCGGGTCTATTACCTGGTAGGAGTAGTGTGATTTGTAGTTGATCCACTTCTTGGCGTCTGCCCTGTCCTCTACAGAGAGGGAGCGGACGGTGGCTTTGGAGGCAGAGGCGGCAGGCATGTCAAACTCTACCTCCAGGTGGCTCTGCAGCGAGGCTGGCACCTCCCGGTCCGAACCCAGCTCCAGACGACAGAAGAAGGTGTGGGGGTGACCCAACGCTGCCAGGGGGAGACACAAACGTACATTAAAACGCACATGCAGACGAACACATCGACACACACCACGTACGCAAACACACACGTTCATCATCAGCGATCACTCTGGGTCGAGTAGGATTGTCCTCCCGGTGGGTCCGCACACGCAGACACGCACGCACGCACACAGAGCACAGAAAGGGAGAGGAAATCCTTTCCCTTAAACACGTGTAGATTGGATAGTCGTAAGCAATATTGAAATCTACATCAAACTTATCAGGTGACAACACAACTATTGCTATGCCTATCCAATTCATTTCAGGTCTTCATGAAGTGCCTAGGGGAAGGGGCTAGCAGTTGTCTCTGGACAGGGCCACAGAGAGGGCGAGAGTTGTGCCAAGAACATCATAACACTGAAGAACGGACGAGACGGGCAACCAAGAGGGGTCAAAACAGGAAGTGCCGTGAGGTCAGAGGTCAGAGAGAATATCCTCTGTTGTGCACACTGTTTTTGGAGAAGAGGACTGTAGCAGTGAAATGTGAACCAGCGTACCGCCATGCTTCTCTCATTTGTTGGGCAGGGAATTACAGCCCCAGAGTTGGCACCACTGTGTGGACTGTAGCACACATATAACGAAGGGACGAATGAGCATGAAGAAAGAAGAAGGAACACAAAAGAAGGAGAGAGAAAGAAAAAGCAAGGCAGACAGAAAGACAAAAGACGGCGCAAACAAAAGAAAGAGAGACAGAAAATGGAGGGCAGGCTTGGCCCGGCCCAGTTAAGTAGAGAGGGTGAGATGAGGAGGAGGGAGAGGAGCTGAAGCAAGGGCTAAAGAGAGGGGAAAGGGGAAGAAAAGTGAGAGAGGGACAAAAAGTGAGAGAGGGGGACGAGAGGCAGAGGGTAAAGAGAGAAAGAAGAAAGGGGGAGAGAATGAGGAGAGAGAAAAAAAGAGGGGCCGCAATAGAAGGGGGGGGGGGGGCAGCCCGTGGCAGAGCATGAATTTACAATAGAAGCCTGTGGCCTGTGGGTTTGTGAGGTAATGTATGGTGACAGCCAGGGCTTTGACTGGCCAATCAGTTCTCAGGACAGGCAGCCATGCTGACAGCCTATTGAAAGGCCTGAAGGGGGCCGCATTCTGACAGAGACATACCAACACTGGACTGGGGCCAGGGAGAACACACACACGGGCGAACTCATGCACACGCACAGACACGTGCATGGGTGCACACACATACACGGGCGCATACACACACACGCAGAGGCGCAGATGCACGCAATCCTTCACGGATACATGCCTGCATGTACACACACACAAACAACTCTACAACACATACGCACACTAGGATATTGACCGTGCCTGGGGTAAGGACTATTGACAGTCTGCACAGTGTAATGACAGCAGAAACAGATCAATGTTCATAATCTCTCACTGCTGGGTGAAATAGAGACATCCCCCCATGTCCTGTCCCTCTGAGCTGGGTGAAATATAAACCAGCTCCACTAATACTGCCTGGCACTGTGATGAAACCTCAAATGGATCGTCAGAAGAATGAGAATACATATACAGTGATCCCTCGCCACTTCGCGGTTCACTTATCGCGGATTCGCTATTTCGCGGATTTTCATAATGCATTTTTTTTTTTTTTTTGGTGCATTGTGCTCTGCATTCTGATTCGCTAAAAACTCACTCCCGCTTCTTGTATCAAAACATGCTACGAATTGTGCTATCATTTTGTCGTCTCGTGCAGTTATGTGTACGTACATAAAACAGCTTGGCAAATTTACATTAAGTTGGCCAAATTATCTTGTAATTTCGAACATCTCCTAAACCCATAATGTCGACGAAACGGCCTACACGTGAGTCACTGTATTTGTATACATGTAATAGTTGCTAATTGTAAAAAAAAAAAAAGTTTTCTATTTCGCGGATTTCACTTATCGCGGGTCATTTTCGGAACGTAACCCCCGCGATAAACGAGGGATTACTGTATTCCAATAGAGATTCTCCATTGAACGTTCGTTTTTAGACCAGGCTTAATCTGTGTCTGGGAAACCTACCAATAGTGTCTGAAATGAGCCATCTCTCCGCTGTCAGGTGCGACTGGTAAAACAACTATAGATCTAGCCCTTTTCACAGGGACAATGGCAGGGTATCGCCTCAAACTCCTTCCCTCCTTACCAAAGGCTTGTGCACCGCTAGTGAAATAGCGGTGTATTCTTGCATTTATACAGTGAGAATAGAAATAGTTCTCTTACTGAATTATGACCCCAACAACTTCTTACCAGAGTTTTTGTCAGGCAGGCGGCTGAGCCTCCACACCACAGCTTTAAAAGCCTGTTCATACTTGGCCGTGCCAAGGGTCACCCTCATCACTGGCTCTGACCCGGAAGTACTCGCCGTGCCGAAGCTGGCACCCTTGTTGAACCTCGCCTTCAGTGACCTCTCCCCCATCACCCCGTCCCGACGGAAGTTCTTGGCCCAAATCTCAGGGATGGGGTAGCGGATCTAGGGGTAGGCATGATAAGCAATGTTAGCAAATGACTCAGGGAAGTGAAGTTCAATAATAAAACTGCAAGAGACACAATGTTCTATTATTATTTTACCGCCACATTCTCGCAGGGGATGAGGTTCAACGTGTCCCGATTGGACGAGAACCCCTGTGACATCAGCAGCCAGGACTGCAGGGTGACCTCGGCGCCGCGGACGGAGGCAACAGTGCGCAGCGTGAAGGGGAGGGTTTTTTCAGCGAATGCCGTGCGGAAGGCGAGCAGCTGAAAGCGGCGGCAGGGTGGCGGTGTGAAGACAACTTGGCGTGACGACAGGAACTCTAGTTCGTCTGCGTGTTCGTCATGAAGCTCGCAGTCACGTAAGCGAATCCAGCGTGTGGTGGTGTTGGGGATGATGTCGTGTCTGGAGACCACCTCCTTACCTTTGACCTAGAGGAACAACATCAGGAGGGGGGTTTAATACTTTCATGTATACAGTTGAAGTCAGAAGATTACATACACTTAGGTTGGAGTCATCTAAACTCGTTTTCAACAAACTATAGTTTTGGCAAGTCGGTTAGGACATCGACTTGTGCATGACACGTAATTTTAGATTTTGCAACAATTGTTTACAGACATATTATTTCACTGTATCACAATTCCAGTGGGTCAGAAGTTTACATACACTAAGTTGAATGTGCCTTTAAACAGCTTGGAAAATTCCAGAAAATGTCATGGCTTTGGAAGCTTCTGATAGGCTAATTAACATAATTTGAGTCAATTGGAGGTGTACCTGTGGATGTATTTCAAGGCCTACCTTCAAACTCAGTGCCTCTGCCTCTGATGCCTCTGACATCGTGGGAAAATCAAAAGAAATCGGCCAAGACCTCAGAAAAGAAATTGTAGACCTCCACAAGTCTGGTTCATCCTTGGGAGCAATTTCCAAACGCCTGAAGGTACCACATTCATCTGTACAAACAATAGTACGCAAGTATAAACACCATGGGACCACGCAGCCGTCATACCGCTCAGGAAGGTTCTGTCTCCTTGAGATGAACGTACTTCGGTGCGAAAAGTGCAAATCAATCCCAGAACAACAGCAAAGGACCTTCTGAAGATGCTGGAGAAAACAGGTACAAAAGTATCTATATCCACAGTAAAAATTTGTCCTATATCGACATAACCTGAAAGGCCGCTCAGCAAGGAAAAAACCACTGCTCCAAAACCGCCATAAAAAAAGCCAAATTACGGTTTGCAACTGCACATGGGGACAAAGATCGTACTTTTTGGAGAAATGTCCTCTGGTCTGATGAAACAAAAATAGAACTGTTTGGCCATAATGACCATCATTATGTTCGGAGGAAAAAGGGGAACGCTTGCAAGCTGAAGAACACCATCCCAACCGTGAACCACGGGGGTGGCAGCATCATGTTGTCTGGGTGCTTTGCTGCAGTTCACAAAATAGATGGCATCATGAGGCTGGAAGATTTATGTGGATATATTGAAGCAACATCTCAAGACATCAGTCAGGAAGTTAAAGCTTGGTCGCAAATGGGTCTTCCAAATGGACAATGACCCCAAGCATACTTCCAAAGTTGTGGCAAAATGGCTTAAGGACAACAAAGTCAAGGTATTGGAGTGGCCATCACAAAGCCCTGACCTGCTTCTACACCTGCATTGCTTGCTGTTTGGGGTTTTAGGCTGGGTTTCTGTTCAGCACTTTGTGACATCAGCTGATGTAAGAAGGGCTTTATAAATACATTTGATTGATTGATTGACCTCAATCCTATAGAAAATATGTGGGCAGAACTGAAAAGGCGTGTGCGAGCAAGGAAGCCTACAGACCTGACTCAGTTACGCCAGCTCTGTCAGGAGGAATGGGCCAAAATTCACCCAATGTATTGTGGGAAGCTTGTGGAAGGCTACACGAAACGTTTGACCCAAGTTAAACAATTTAAAGGCAATGCTACCAAATACTTACTGAGTGTATGTAAACTTCTGACCTACTGGGAATGTGATAAAAGAAATGAAAGCTGAAATAAATCATTCTCTCTACTATTATTCTGACATTTCACATTCTTAAAATAAAGTGGTGATCCTAACTGACCTAAGACAGGGAATTTTTACTATGATTAAATGTCAGGAATTGTGAATAACTGAGTTTAATTTTATTTGGCTAAGTTGAATGTAAACTTCCGACTTCAACTGTACATGCATTTCAATGTTTGTACCTTTGTCTGAATAAGTGTCTGCAGAACTCCAGGGCCAAAATGCTGATGTGTACACATCTCACCATCCAAATCCTCCTCTCATACCAATGATTCAGTGGAAGCTGCTGAGGGGAGGACGGCTCATAATAATGGCTGGAATGGAGTCAACGGAATGGCATCAAACGCATGGAGACCACGTGTTTGATGCGTTTAATAACATTCCACTGACTCCATTCCAGCCAATATTATGAGCCGTCTCCCACTCAGCAGCCAGCAATGGTTCCAATTTGATCCCTACAAAAATCCACCTTTCACACACCTATAAGCTACCCAACATGAACCACCCTCCCCTTTCACTAGTAACTGGACATCTGTTTTAACACGCTCTCCTTCTCTTTTACCTGCACATCATTGAGTCCGAGGCGGCAGCCTGCCGACCCAGAGAGGAAGGCCAGCACGTGCACACGAGTCATCACAAGCTGCTTCAGAATTCTCCCATCTCCCGCAGCGACCGTCCCGTAGAACTCGTCCCTCACCTCCACCTGAACCTCCTCCTCTGTCAGCCCCGCCCCTATGGGCGACCCCGTCAATGCCCCACCCGTCACTGCGGGCAACCGCCTCAGCACCTCCACCAGCGCATGACGAAAACTCAGGAAGTCGTGGTAACAGGTGGTGCCCAGCTTCACCAGCTGCTCGCGGATTGGCTGGTGGGTGACGGGTGACTTCGGCTGGATTCGCCTCCTCTCGCGGTATTGGACGAGGTCCACACTTAGCGTGTGGACGCGGCCGGCTTCTTCGTAGTTCTGCAAGCGGTGTTCAGCCGCCTCGTAGCGAGGGTCCAGTTTCAGGGTCCTGAAGGGTTTTTCCAGACCTTTCTCGTAGAACATCTGGAGCACGCCGCCGTCAGACAGACGGACATAGATAGGCCCCCAGTGGCGTGACGACATGATGTTCTTCTTCTCTGGTATACGGAGCAGCATGGCCCAGCCATCTTGGGGGGTCATGTGATCTGGGAGGTAGGGGGCGCTCTCATCCTCCCCCTCCAACCCATCTTCCTTCGCCTCCTCCGCATCCTCCACTGAGTCATCAGGCAGAGTGGGGCTACCTGGATCGTCTGGGTCTGTGATCTGGAGGTTTCTCAGCTGATCCAGGTCTAGTCTGTCTAAGGGAGGAGTGACATGGCTGACTGTCTCTTCCCCTCCTCCTCTTGTGGGCTCAAACTCGGAGGAGAAGACTAGAATGGACTCTCGTTTGGCCTCTTGGCTGTGGGAGCTGAACGACTGGAAGAAAGGAGAGCTGAAGGAGAAGGCAGAGGGAGAGCTCTCCAGGTGGTGGGCGGAGCCATTACTCTGGATAGTCTGTGATGCCACTTCCTGTTTACAGTCAAAGTAGGAACTAAAGGGGTTGATGGGAGAGGGCTGGATGTCATTGAACTCTTCACACAGGAAAGGGTTCTTCTTGGTGTAAGGTTTAGTCCTACCGGGGAGCAGGGGAGCGGTTTTAGGTTCAGTCAGAAGGGTTCTAGGAGGGTTTCCGTCCGGCGTCAGGTCCAGGAGGTGGCGGTTCTGGTTCTGCTGGTTCCCGTTCTGCTTCCAAACGTTGGGAGGAGAACCAATCAGGTTACTGTTGGCATCCTGGAAGTGGCTGAGATCATCCAATCGTATGTGGGATGGCTGCTCCCGGCGGTGGAGGTGGGGCTTGTCCTCCTCGTCATCGTCAAAGGTCACCCAGGATGAGAAGCGTCCAGAGGAAATGGGGGTCTCTGATTGGGTGCCGGGGAGTTTAGTGTTGGAAGTCCAGCTGACTGAATCCATCTCTATTCCTTCATCCTCTTGGAACACTGACGAATCTACACAAAAACAAACAGATATTTAAAATATATAAATTCATATGACATTATAAAACCATATCAAACGCATAATATACAGTCGTGGCCAAAAGTTTTGAGAATGACACAAATATTAATTTTCACAAAGTCTGCTGCCTCAGTTTGTATGATGTCAATTTGCATATACTCCAGAATGTTATGAAGAGTGATCAGATGAATTGCAATTAATTGCAAAGTCCCTCTTTGCCATGCAAATGAACTGAATCCCCAAAAAACATTTCCACTGCATTTCAGCCCTGCCACAAAAGGAACAATTGACATCATGTCAGTGATTCTCTCGTTAATCCCATTGAGAACTTGTGGTCAATCCTCAAGAGGTGGGTGGACAAACAAAAACCCACAAATTCTGACAAACTACAAGCATTGATTATGCAAGAATGGGCTGCCACCAGTCAGGATGTGGCCCAGAAGTTAATTGACAGCATGCCAGGGCGGATTGCAGAGGTCTTGAAAAAGAAGGGTCAAAACAAATATTGACTCTTGCATCAATTTCATGTAATTGTCAATAAAAGCCTTTGACACTTATGAAATGCTTATAATTATACTTCAGTATTCCATAGTAACATCTGACAAAAATATCTAAAGACACTGAAGCAGCAAACTGTGTGAAAATTCATATTTGTGTCATTCTCAAAACTTTTGGCCACGACTGTACACAGTATGAAACCATTTCTTGAAACTGAGTGACTAACGCTGCGTATTATCCCGTGCATCCCATCATGACAGATCTAGTAGTCTGTCCATGAGAGATTAGTAAAAGAATGATCAGGTGAGTGAGACCTCTTTATTTAAACCGAACAATCCAAAAATAAGTGGGCAACTTTATTTATTCCACATGACCTCGTATTGTATGAGTCAGCTCGTGTGACGAAGGCAACAGATACGATGAAGGTTAACTGCTGCTGCATGGTCACTTTAAATACCAGGGTATACGGGTATGACACACACAAACATACAAAAACACACTTCCCAATCCAAGAGAATACAACAGCAATCAATCAATCGTCCCTGGCTTCCCCGTCTCAGCCTCCGGTATCTATGCTGCGATAGTCACATGTGCCGGGGGGGATTGGTTTAGGCTGTTATAGCTGGTGTAATTCTCCCATCTTATCTGGTGTCCTGTGTGAATTAAAGTATGCTCCCTCTAAATTCTCCCTCTCTCCCGGAGAACCTGAGCCCATGCCTCAGGACTACCTGGCCTGATGACTCCTGGCTGTCCCCAGTCCACCTTGTCGTACTGCTGACCCAGCCTGCGGCTATGAAACCCTGACCTGTTCACCGGACATGCTACATTTCCCCGGACCAGCTGTTTTCGACTTTCTCTCTCTCTACCGCACCTGCTGTCTCGACCTCTGAATGCTTGGCTATGAAAAGCCAACTAACATTTACTCCTGAGGTACTGACCTGTTGCACCCTCTACAACCACTGTGATTATTATTTGACCCTGCTGGACACCTATGAAAATCTTGAATAACAATCTGGCTTTAATGGCCATGTACTTATACTTAGAATCTCCACCTGGCACAGCCAGAAGAGGACTAACCACCCCTCAGAGCCTGGTTCCCTCTCTAGGTTTCTTCCTAGGTTCCTTCCTTTCTGGGGAGTTTTTCCTAGCCCCCGTGCTTCTGCATTGCTTGCTGTTTGGGGTTTTAGGCTGGGTTTCTGTGTAGCACTTTCTGACATCTGCTAATGTAAAAATGGCTTTAGAAGTTCATTTGATTGATTGAAATCAACTACTAGGAGGATTCAAAGGAATACTGGCAGATTCCAATACACAAAGTTGTGCCCAAAGCTACATATTGTGCCTTTAAATGGACAGAGAGGCCTGGATTGTGTGTTCAAATCCAATAAAATGTTTATTGGTCGTGTACACATATTTGAAGATGTTATCGCCGGTGCACCAAAATGCTTGTGTTTCTACCTCCAACAGTGCAGTAATACCTAGCAATACAAAACAATACGCACACATCCAAAAAATAAAGAACTAGCAAAACAAGCAATGTCAGAGAGAGAGAGAGAGACACACACACACACAATACCTGACCACTGTGACTGCCCCAAACTTAAGGAAAGCTTTGACTAATGTACAGACTCAGTGAGCATAGCCTTGCTATTGAGAAAGGCCACCGTAGGCAGACCTGACTCTCAAGAGATGACAGGCTATGTGCACACTGCCCACAAACTGAGGTGGAAACTGAGCTGCACTTCCCAACCTCCTGC
This sequence comes from Salvelinus alpinus, assembly GCF_045679555.1. NCBI lineage: Eukaryota > Metazoa > Chordata > Actinopteri > Salmoniformes > Salmonidae > Salvelinus > Salvelinus alpinus. The sequence continues at coordinate 2,448,202 of NC_092110.1, forward strand.
CAAATGTATAACCATATTAGAGACAAATATTTCCCTCAGATTACACCGATCCACAACGAATTTGAAAACAAACCCAATTTTGATAAACTCCCATATCTATTGGGTGAAATACCAGTGTGCCATCACAGCAGCAAGATGTGACCTGTTGCCACAAGAAAATGGCAACCAGTGAAGAACAAACACCACTGTAAATATCACCATTATTTATGTTTATTTCCCTTTTGCGGCAGCGTAGCCTAGTGGTTAGAGCGTTGGACTAGTAACCGAAAGGTTGCAAGTTCAAATCTGTCGTTCTGCCCCTCATCAAGGCAGTTAACCCACTGTTCCTAGGCCGTCATTGAAAATAAGAATTGGTTCTTAACTGACTTGCCTAGTTAAATAAAGGTAAAATTAAAAAAAATAAAATTTGCACATAATATGACATTTGAAATGTCTTTATAGTTTTGGAACTTTTGTGAGTGTAATGTTTGCTGTTATTTTTTATTCATTGTTTATTTCAAATTTGTTTATTATCTATTTCACTTGCTTTGGCAATGTAAACATATGTTCCCATGCTAATAAAGCCCTTAAATTGAAATTGAATTGAGAGAGAGACATACATACAGTGCATTCGTAAAATATTCAGACCCCTTGACTTTTTCAACGTTTTGTCACATTACAAACTGAGCAATCGGGGGAGAAGGGCCTTGGTCAGGGATGTGACCAAGAACCCAATGATCACCCTGACAGAACTCTAAAGTTCCTCTGTGGAGATGGGAGAATCTTCCAGAAGGACAACCATCTCTGCAGTACTCCACCAATCAGGCCTTTATGGTAGAGTAGCCAGACGGAAGCCACTCCTCAGTAAAAAGGCACATGACAGCGCACTTAGAGTTTGCCAAAAGGCACCTAAAGGCTCTCAGATCATGAGAAACAAGATTTTTTCATATGATTAAACCAAGATTGAACTCTTTGGTCTGAATGCCAAGCGTCACGTCTGGAGGAAACCTGGCACCATCCCTACAGTGAAGCATGGTGGTGGCAGCATCATGCTGTGGGAATGTTTTTCAGAGACAGGAACTGGGAGACTAGTCGGGATCGAGACAAAGAAGTACGGAGCAAAGTACAGAGCCCGGACTTGAACCCGATCGAAAATCTCTGGAGAGACCTGAAAATAGCTGTGTAGCAACGCTCCCCATCCAACCTGACAGAGCTTGAGAAGATCTGCAGAAAAGAACGGGAGAAACTCTCCAAATACAGGTGTGCCAAGCTTGTAGCGTCATACCCAAGAAGACTCAAGGCTGTAATTACTGCCAAAGGTGCTTCAACAAAGTACTGAGTAAAGGGTCTGAATACTTATGTAAATATGTTATTTCAGTTTTTATTTTTAATAAATTAGCAAATATTTCTACAAACCTGTTTTTGCTTTGTCATTATGGGGTATTGTGTGTAGATTGACGAGGAAACAAATAAATGTAATCTGTTTTAGAATAAGGCTGTAATATAACAAAATGTGTAAAAAGTCAAGGGTTCTGAATACTTTCCGAATGCTCTGTGTACATATGCACTACATGACCAAAAGTATATGGACCCCTGCTTGTCGAACCCCCCTCCCCTGCTATAACAGCCTCCACTCTTCTGGAAAGGCTTTCCACTAGATTTTAGAACATTGCTGCGGGGACTTGCTTCCATTCAGCCACAAGAGCATTAGTGAGGTCGGACACTGATGTTGGGCTATTAGGCCTGGCATGCAGTCGGCGTTCCAATTCATCCCAAAAATGTTCGACGGGGTTGAGGTCAGGGATGGATGTCCTTTGGGTGGTGGACCATTCTTCAAACACACGGGAAACTTGAGTGTGAAAAACACAGCAGCACTTTTGTCTTGTGCACTCACCCTCTGAATGTCACACATACACAATCCATGTCCCAAATGTCTCTCAAGGCTTAAAAAAAACGTATTTAACCTGTCTCCTCCCCTTCATCTACACTGATTGACGTTAATTTAACAAGTGACATCAATAAGGGACCAAAGCTTTCACCTAGATTCACCTGGTCAGTCTATGTCATGGAAAGAGTAGGTGTCCTTCATGTTTTGTATAATATAATGGTGTGTTTAGACAGTATAGACAGTATATGAATAGAAAAGGTGTGTACAGCAGTAGTTATATAGGATGACCATGACTAGAATACAGTATTTACATATGAAGTGGTTAAAACAGTATGATGATTTAACCCAGGTGATATACAGGGTGATATAGCCTGACAGGATGCTCTCAATGGTACATCTGTAGAAGTTTGTGAGGGTCTTATGGGACAAGCCAAATTTATTGCGCCTTTTTCACCATACTGTCTGTGTGAATGGACCATTTCAAGTCGTCAGTGACATACACTCTGAGGAACTTGAAGCTTTTCACACTCTCCACTGCAGCCCCGTTGATGTGGATAGGGGCGTGCTCTCTCTGCTGTCTCCTGTCGCCCACAATCATCTCCTTCATTTTGTTGACATTGAGGGAGAGGTTATTTTCCTGGCACCACTCCGCCAGGGCTCTCGCTATCTCGTCATTGATGGTAATCAGGCCTACCACTGTTATGTCATCAGAAAACTTGATGATTGAGTTTGACCTGTGGCCACGCAGTCATGGGTGAACAGGGAGTACAGGAGGGGGTTGAGTGTTTATACTGTGCGTGTGTGTGTGTGTGCATGTATGCGTGCGTGTGTGCATATTGTACAATCACAATAGGACGCTGACTGGAAATTGTGTTTGGTTGAATACTTCTGTGTCAGCAGCCACAGGTCTTCCCCATACCGCTCTCTAAACTTCTACTACATACTATAGATTACATACATTCAAAAAGAAAAGCGGAGGAAAATCACATTTGACCTGAAGGAAACCAACTGTTGTAAAATTGCTAAGGAATTCCTTTAGACCATGACTAAAAGTTGAACATATATACCAATTAGTACAAAGTCAGATATCTCAGTGTGGCCTAGGTTTTCTGTCTGTCAGTCCGTCTTTCTCTTTCTATAGATTAATATCAAGGCTCCTTGTGAGTGAATTGAATGTCTTCGCCTTTCTCTCTCCCCCCTCCATTCCTCCGCTCAGAATGTATCAGTCTTCCACGCTCTGCTCTAATAGAGAGGGAGCGCGTGAGAGAGGATAAGAGAGATACAGGAGAGAAGGAGAGAGAGGGGGGAATAGAGAAGAGATCGAGGGAGGGAGAGATAGGGAGAAGAGCGAGAGGGAGAAATGGGGAGGAGAGAGAGGGAGAGACAGAGAGAGAGAGAGAGAGGATAAATGTTCGGCCTCTGAGCACAGACAATACAGGCCGAACTCTGCTGTACGAGTGTGGCAAACTACTTTTGCCAAGCAGAGGGACACACATAGACACACACAAGGCCATGCAAGACTGTTGAGGCTCCAAGGTCATGTTGACATAGAGATACATACCTGACATGCTCACAATTCACAGTTCCCCCAGGCAAGCTAACTAACCCTACAGTACAACAAGGTTCCATTCAAACCAACACAATACTAATCCACTGGGCTTTCAACTAGCTGCTGCCTTTGTAGTCTATTCACCCCATTCACACTACATTACCCATGATTCACTGCTGTTGGGCTCTCTACAGGAATCCCTTCTTGTACTACTCACTATGCACATCCTAATCCCATGTTACTGGACCCACCCATAACCGCGGCCATACTCTGGACCTGGACATTACCAAAGGGCTTTCTATTGACATATCCTCTATTGTTGATGTTGCTTTATCTAATCACCACTGTGTATTTTTTACTACCTTGTACAGGGTAATACTGAACGCATTATTAAGAAGCACAATCTTACCTCTGAAGTTGCTACAGATTTTATTGAGTGTATGAACAATACTCCACCACCTATTCTGCCTTCCTCGTGAGGATTTAGTTGATAACATTAATAGCAAATTGAAGGGTAACCATTGATGCCACAGCTCCAGTAAAGTTGAAAAAGGCCACATCCAAACAGAGAACCCCTTGGATGATCGAGGAGAAATTGCAGAAAGGCAGAGCGGAAGTGGAGAAAGTCAAAGTTGCAGGTCCATTAGGGTATTCTGAGAGAGCAACTTGGCATATACAGTGGGGAGAACAAGTATTTGATACACTGCCGATTTTGCAGGTTTTCCTACTTACAAAGCATGTAGAGGTCTGTAATTTTTATCATAGGTACACTTCAACTGTGAGAGACGGAATCTAAAACAAAAATCCAGAAAATCACATTGTGTGATTTTTAAATAATTAATTTGCATTTTATTGCATGACATAAGTATTTGATACATCAGAAAAGCAGAACTTAATATTTGGTACAGAAACCTTTGTTTGCAATTACAGAGCTCATACGTTTCCTGTAGTTCTTGACCATGTTTGCACACACTGCAGCAGGGATTTTGGCCCACTCCTCCATACAGACCTTCCCCAGATCCTTCAGGTTTCGGGGCTGTCGCTGGGCAATACGGACTTTCAGCTCCCTCCAAAGATTTTCTATTGGGTTCAGGTCTGGAGACTGGCTAGACCACTCCAGGACCTTGAGATGCTTCTTACGGAGCCACTCCTTAGTTGCCCTGGCTGTGTGTTTCGTTTCGTTGTCATGCTGGAAGACCCAGCCACGACCCATCTTCAATGCTCTTACTGAGGGAAGGAGGTTGTTGGCCAAGATCTTGCGATACATGGCCCCATCCATCCTCCCCTCAATACGGTGCATTCGTCCTGACCCCTTTGCAGAAAAGCATCCCCAAAGAATGATGTTTCCACCTCCATGCTTCACGGTTGGGATGGGTTCTTGGGGTTGTACTCATCATCCTTCTTCCTCCAAACACGGCGAGTGGAGTTTAGACCAAAAAGCTCTATTTTTGTCTCATCAGACCACACGACCTTCTCCTATTCCTCCTCTGGATCATCCAGATGGTCATTGGCAAACTTCAGACGGGCCTGGACATGCGCTGGCTTGAGCAGGGGGACCTTGCATGCGCTGCAGGATTTTAATCCATTATGGCGTAGTGTGTTACTAATGGTTTTCTTTGAGACTGTGGTCCCAGCTCTCTTCAGGTCATTGACCAGGTCCTGCTGTGTAGTTCTGGGCTGATCCCTCACCTTCCTCATGATCATTGATGCCCCACGAGGTGAGATCTTGCATGGAGCTCCAGACCGAGGGTGATTGACCGTCATCTTGAACTTCTTCCATTTTCTAATAATTGCGCCAACAGTTGTTGCCTTCTCACCAAGCTGCTTGCCTATTGTCCTGTAGCCCATCCCAGCCTTGTGCAGGTCTACAATTTTATCCCTGATGTCCTTACACAGCTCTTTGGTCTTGGCCATTGTGGAGAGGTTGGAGTCTGTTTGATTGAGTGTGTGGACAGGTGTCTTTTATACAGGTAACGAGTTCAAACAGGTGCAGTTAATACAGGTAATGAGTGGAGAACAGGAGGGCTTCTTAAAGAAAAACTAACAGGTCTGTGAGAGCCGGAATTCTTACTGGTTGGTAGGTGATCAAATACTTATGTCATGTAATAAAATGCAAATTAATTACTTAAAAATCATACAATGTGATTTTCTGGATTTTTGTTTTAGATTTCGTCTCTCACAGTTGAAGTGTACCTATGATAAAAATTACAGACCTCTACATGCTTTGTAAGTAGGAAAACCTGCAAAATCGGCAGTGTATCAAATACTTGTTCTCCCCACTGTATAACAAGGCAATTAGAAATGCCAGGCGGGCTCGAAGTTGATCGCTAATAAATCAGAATAATCTGAGTGCGTGCTTCAATCATTAATGGCCTGATAAATCCTACCCCTGCAAACCTACGTGAACTTTTCACGACATCTAAATGTGATGAGTTGGAGGCATATTTCAGAGATAATATAAAAAACATTAGGCTGGGTATCAGTCAAGCAAGACATGATGAGAAGTTTGATGGTATGTGCCCTATCCTATCACGTGAAGGCGTAAGTGATATCACAACTTAAGCCTTCTATCTCCCTCCTTGAGATCCTACTTCCGCCACCTTCTTCAAAACAGTTGTGAATTGCATATCTGATGAAGTACGAGCTATTGTTAAATCACTCCCTATTCACAGGCACTTTCCCCGCTGCAAAAAAAAACTGCTATGGTGAAACCCCTTCTGAAGAAAAGTCATCTTGATTCTTCAGCTTTTAGCAATATCCAAACGTCCATTCTTACAAAATAATTTCTCCAGAATGTTGCCTAAGTGCTGACTGTATTTTTGAAAAATTCCAATCTGGTTTTCGGGCACACCACAGCATAGACAAACTCTCAAACTCTCGACCTTACTGAAAGTGGTAAACGATCTTAGCGCCAACACAGATGCCAAACAGCTCTCTGATCTTGTACTCTTGGATTTAAGTGCTGCATTCGACACTTGACCATGATGTCCTTCTGGACAGACTGGAGAGGTGGGTCCAGCTGGTTCAGAACCTATTTAACCGGCTGAGAGTTTGTCACCCTTAGAGAACATAACTCAGAGAAAATACAAATCACATGTGTCGTTCCACAAGGTTACATTTTGGGTCTGGTACTGTTCAGTTATATATATATATATATATATATATATATATATACAGTGGGGAGAACAAGTATTTGATACACTGCCGATTTTGAAGGTTTTCCTACTTACAAAGCATGTAGAGGTCTGTAATTTTTATCATAGGTACACTTCAACTGTGAGAGACGGAATCTAAAACAAAAATCCAGAAAATCACATTGTATGATTTTTAAGTAATTAAATTGCATTTTATTGCGTGACATAAGTATTTGATACATCAGAAAAGCAGAACTTAATATTTGGTACAGAAACCTTTGTTTGCAATTACAAAGATCATACGTTTCCTGTAGTTATTGACCAGGTTTGCACACACTGCAGCAGGGATTTTGGCCCACTCCTCCATACATACCTTCTCCAGATCCTTCAGGTTTCGGGGCTGTCGGTGGGCAATACGGACGTTCAGCTCCCTCCAAAGATTTTCTATTGGGTTCAGGTCTGGAGACTGGCTAGGCCACTCCAGGACCTTGAGATGCTTCTTACGGAGCCACTCCTTAGTTGCCCTGGCTGTGTGTTTCGGGTCGTTGTCATGCTGGAAGATCCAGCCACGACCCATCTTCAATGCTCTTACTGAGGGAAGGAGGTTTTTGGCCAAGATCTCGCGATACATGGCCCCATCCATCCTCCCCTCAATACGGTGCAGTCGTCCTGTCCCCTTTGCAGAAAAGCATCCCCAAAGAATTATGTTTCCACCTCCATGCTTCACGGTTGGGAGGGTGTTCTTGGGGTTGTACTCAACCTTCTTCTTCCTCCAAACACGGCGAGTGGAGTTTAGACCAAAAAGCTCTATTTTTGTCTCATCAGACCACATGACCTTCTCCCATTCCTCCTCTGGATCATCCAGATGGTCATTGGCAAACTTCAGACGGGCCTGGACATGCGCTGGCTTGAGCAGGGGGACCTTGCGTGCGCTGCAGGATTTCAATCCATGACAGCGTAGTGTGTTACTAATGGTTTTCTTTGAGACTGTGGTCCCAGCTCTCTTCAGGTCATTGACCAGGTCCTGCCGTGTAGTTCTGGGCTGATCCCTCACCTTCCTTATGATCATTGATGCCCCACGAGGTGAGATCTTGCATGGAGCCCCAGACCGAGGGTGATTGACCGTCATCTTGAACATCTTCCATTTTCTAATAATTGCGCCAACGGTTGTTGCCTTCTCACCAAGCTGCTTGCCTATTGTCCTGTAGCCCATCCCAGCCTTGTGCAGGTCTACAATTTTATCCCTGATGTCCTTACACAGCTCTCTGGTCATTGTGGAGAGATTGGAGTCTGTTTGATTGAGTGTGTGTACAGGTGTCTTTTATACAGGTAACAAGTTCAAACAGGTGCAGTTAATACAGGTAATGAGTGGAGAACAGGAGGGCTTCTAAAAGAAAAACTAACAGGTCTGTGAGAGCCGGAATTCTTACTGGTTGGTAGGTGATCAAATACTTATGTCACGCAATAAAATGCAATTTAATTACTTAAAAATCATACAATGTGATTTTCTGGATTTTTGTTTTAGATTCCGTCTCTCACAGTTGAAGTGTACCTATGATAAAAATTACAGACCTCTACATGCTTTGTAAGTAGGAAAACCTTCAAAATCGGCAGTGTATCAAATACTTGTTCTCCCCACTGTATATATATGCTCTCCTGTCTGGTCTAACCCCTTGACATCCTTATCAGAATGGACACCATTGATTTTTACTGCTACGCAGACGATACACAACTTTACAATTCTGTGTCACTACAGGATTTTAGCTCCCCGGATAAATTAGACTGTATTAGTGATTTAAATACTTGGACGGCTCACAACTTCCTCCAGCTAAATCAAGACCAAGGTACTTATTGTTGGAGCCAAAGCACAGAGAGAATCTGGCCACACATCGTAACTCACAGGCAATAAAGATAAAACACAAGGTAAAAAACCGAGGTGTTATTTTAGATTCTGAACTAAATTTCAAATCACACATTAGGAATATTAACAAAATTGCTTTTTACCACCTGAGGAACATTGCCAAGTTGCGGACATTTCTCTCTCGGGTTGATACAGAGACTCATCCATGCTTTTATTACCAGCAGGCTTGACTACTGTCATGCTCTCCTGTCTGGTCTATCCAGGAAAGCCATTGGTCAACTGCAAAACATACAGAATGTTGCAGCACGGGTACTGACCAAGACCAGATGGAGAGCACACATTACACCGGTTTTAAGGTCTCTGCACTGGCTGCCTGTGAGTTTCAGAATTAATTTTATGCCAAGAGTGTGCAAATCTGTCATCAACGCAAAGGGTGGCTACTTTGAAGTATCTCAAACATATTTTGATTTGTTTATCACTTTTTTGGTTACTACATGATTCCATGTGTGTTATGTCAAGAGTTTTAATGTCTTCACTATTATTCAACAATGTAGAAAATAGCAAAAATAAAGAAAAACCCTGGAAGGAGTAGGTCTGTCCAAACTTTTGACTGGTACTGTATATATACAGTTGAAGTCGGAAGTTTACATACACTTAAGTTGGAGTCATTAAAACTCGTTTTTCAGCCACTCCAAACATTTCTAGTTAACGAACTACAGTTTTGGCATGTTGGTTAGGACATCTACTTTGTGCATGACAGAGTAATTTTTCCAACAATTGTTTACAGACAGATTATTTCACTTATAATTCCCTGTATGACAATTCCAGTGGGTTAGAAGTTTACATACAATAAGTTAACTGTGCCTTTAACCAGCTTGGGAAATTCCGTAAAATAATGTTATGGCTTTAGAAGCTTCTGATAAATGATGTCAATTAGCCTGAGTCAATTGGAGGTGTACCTGTGAATGTATTTCAAGGTCTACCTTCAAACTCAGTGCCTCTTTGCTTGACATCATGGGAAAATCAAAAGAAATCAGCCAAGACCTCAGAATTTTTTTTGTAGAACTCCACAAGTCTGGTTCATCCTTGGGAGCAATTTCTTGATTTGCAAGCCGAAGAACACCATCCCAACCGTGAAGAACAGGGGTGGGCAGCATCATGTTGTGGGGGGGGTGCTTTGCTGCAGGAGGGGCTGGTGCACTTCACAAAATAGATGGCATCATGAGGATGGAAAATTATGTGGATATATTGAAGCAACATCAAGACATCAGTCAGGAAGTTAAAGCTTGGTCGCAAATGGGTCTTCCAAATGGACAATGACCCCAACCATACTTCCAAAGTTGTGGCAAAATGGCTTAAGGACAACAAAGTCAAGGTATTGGAGTGGCCATCACACGGCCCTGACCCCAATCCTATAGAAAATGTGTGGTCAGAACTGAACAAGCGTGTGCGAGCAAGGAGGCCTACAAACCTGACTCAGTTACACCAGCTCTGTCAGGAGGAATGGGCCAAAATTCACCCAACTTATTGTGGGAAGCTTGTGGAAGGCTACCCGAAACGTTTGACCCAAGTTAAACAAGGGTTAAATGTCAGGAATTGTGAAGAACTGAGTTTAAATGTATTTGGCTAAGGTGTATGTAAACTTCCGACTTCAACTGTATATTTTTTCATTGCAGGAGGGGATAGCATACACAGATGTTTTAGCTTTCTAGCCTTCGTCAATGCGTAGGTACAACTCTTTAATTCAAAACAACATTTACAGGGAACACAGGTGAACAACCGATGACCAGCAGCTGCTTCTAATCAGGGTTGCCACTCATCTGCCAATAAGGGATGTGGCTTCTGGTCTACCTGTACACATATTGATGATTTTAGAAGGCAGGATAATTATAATTTCAAATGGTTTCCCTGTCCAGATCTGTCTACACATGTACGATATCCAGACAACGCGTGCACGACTCCCCCTGGAGGTGGTCAGGGAGATCTGATCACAATCAGATCACAATGCATCTTTTAATCCTCTACACCGGTCTAAAAACGGTGGCCACAATTCAGAATGTGGACAAGATCAAGACAAAGGGACATGTTAGGACCAGGTATAAATGGGGCTTTAGACTTCTTTGGATAAACAAAGCCAATGGGTGAGAGGCTGAGCCGTGATGACTTATCGGGTATCTGTGGGCTGGAGAGAGGAGGAGATAAAGGGAGGACAGGGAAGAGCGAGACAATATTTGAGGGCCGCCGACACCACCTAAGAAGTATGTGAACTACTGTGGCTACTTCTGTGGTAGTCGGGAGCTCTGGAGGACAAGTCTCGTCCTGTTGAGACAGAGAGAGAAACAGAAGGAAAGAAAGACAGTGGTAACCAGCCAGACTGGGGGAGAGGAGAGGATTACTGGGAAAGTGGAAATTTACAGCACCTGACCGGCTGCCAAATGGTAGTCTACTAAAACACACACACACACATACATTATCCACTGCCATTGAATATAGCCAACAGAACACAATATACAGACACATACATTCATGCTACACACACACATATCGTAACTGCTGCTACCAGACTCTTATAATGCTCTGTTTATACACTGCCCCCATCCTCCCCTTCCCCAATACACGTGTAAATATTGGACTATAAGTTGTGCCTTCCTATATTATATTTATGCTAAAAACGTTTATTCTATTCTACTGAGCCATTTACTTTGTGTTCATATTCTTATCTTTTATTATTTCTCATTGTTGTTGCATTGTCGAGAAGGATCCTTCACATAAGTACTTTGTTGGACGATGTATACCACGCGTACCCCGTACATACGGCTAATAAAACTTGGGCACACACACACACACACACACACACAGTTCACTAACATGTTGCTGAATAACTCAGATCACATCCCTTTAACTCGTTTTAGTTTCATTTGCTTTGTATTGACTGCAAAGTGTACACACGCATGCGCACAAACACACGCACACACCTCTTGCATCAGCGAACCAGCCGCGAGACAGCAATAGAGAGGGGAGGGAGGGTGTCATTATTCATCAACAGTGGACTAAGACCCTGTGAAAAGACCGGCTCCTGTTGCTAAGCACCAGATGATCAGGCTGTCTTGCCAAGTAGAGACCACAATGAAGACTCAGTGGCGCGAGAGAGAGAGAGAGAGAGAGAGAGAGAACACCCCTCCAAAACTTCATCAGGACTTAACAGTGGGAATTTAGAAACACACACTCGCATGCACAAACTCACTCTCTCTCAGCAGATCTCTCTCATTCACTCACTCCGTCTACCCTGTTTCTCTCGCTCCGGTTTCGCTTTCTCAGAAGTTAGCGGAGAGGCTTAAGTTATATCAGCAACCAACGTGGCAGAGTAAAGACGCACGACAATAAGGCTTCTCACAATTGATTTGTCTTCTCTTAAACTCAAGTCAAGGACATTTACACAGGAAAGGCTACCCAGCAGGATCATTCACTCACACACTGCAAACAAAGACAGCAAACCACTCCACCCAAACATTACACACTTCACACTACCCTCTCCAAACACATACACACCACACCACACACCTTGCAAAGATGTAACTAAAGGAGTGAAGACAAAAGAAAATAACTAGTCAAAGGTGCGCAAAAGAAAATGGAAGTGTCGCTCACCAAGTAGTATCACAGTAAAGGAGTGTGTGGTCTGTCGGGTGTGTGCGCGTGAGCTGGATGAAACGCTGACTAGGGAGAGGAGTTCCCTACTGTTCCATAGTGCTGGCTGTAGGTCAGGTCATGTGACTCAGCAGCCACCCTGCATAGTTCAACAGGGGCATGTAGGAGCGGGTAGATCCCTGCCTACTTCTCCCTCTTTCTCTGTTTACTCTGTTCAGGTCCTCTCTCTCGTACCTTTCTTCTCTCTTCAGGAATATTTACCTCAAATCTCTGCCTCTCTCTCTTTTCACATTTTTCCCCACACTCTCTCCATGTCTCTTTCTAATTCGCTTTCTCTCGATCAAACTACTTTTCTTCACTATCTACCTTCCCTTTTCTCCCTTTCTCTCACTACTTGCATTCGTCAGTTAAACAGTTTGTCAGCCTTTTAATCTACGCCTCCGCTGGTTGCTTACCTGTGTAGCAGTTGATCTATATGCATGGGTCTACACATGCATATTACGTGTGTTTTCGCGTGCACAAGTGTGTGTACCTTAGCAGGCGTTAACCATGCGCTCCATTCTTGAGCAGTACAGTCAGCAACAAGTACTTAAGGCTCGCACACGTCGCACTGAATGTGGATCTAGCGTTCATCTGCCGATCGCTCAGCGCGCTCTCTTTTAGGGACCACCTGCTGTAGACGTCTGAGAGCCGACATTTTTCACAAGTCCATTTGTAAAATCGGTGCGCACTCAGTTCGCAAATTACGTTCAGAGTTGCTAGGAACTCTCGGCCATCTAACGCTGTTGCTGTGTGAATGCGGCAGGGAGCCTAGCGGTTAAGAGCTTGGGGCCAGTAACCGAAAGGTTGGTGGTTCGAATCCCCGGGCCGACTAGGTGAAAAATCTGTTGATGTGCCCTTGAGCAAGGCACTTTACCATAATTCAGCGTTTCCCAAACTCAGTCCTGGGGACCACAAGGGGTGTACATTTAGTTTTTGACCCTAGCACTACACAGCTGAACTAAATGAGCACCGCTTGGGGTTCTCAGGACCAAGTTTGGGAAACTCTCCCCTAATTGCTCCTGTAAGTCACTCTGGATAAGAGTGTCTGCTAAATGACTAAAATGTCAAAGTAAAAATTGTGCCCTTACTGTATCCATCGGAAATATTTGCAGCACCCCCACCCGCAAACTCATTTTAAAGTGAACCTGAATGTCAAAGATCAAACCTGTGGTCAAAGGTCAGTCGTTAAAGTGTTGTTAGTGGCCCCCTGCAGGGATCTATAGGGGATCTGAGAACCTCAGGACATCCCATGGCTAATCTGTTCCCACTATAATTATGTCACACACCCTTCACACACACACACACACACACACACACACACACACACACACACACACACACACACACACACACACACCCTTCACACACACAAACTGTTCCGTTCAGGTGGGTGCTACATACAGTTGAAGTCGGAAGTTTACATAAAAAAGATAATGACTCCAACCAAAGTGTTTCAACCACTCCACAAATTTCTTGTTAACAAACTATTGTTTTGGCAAGTCGGTTAGGACATCTACTTTGTGCATGACAAGTACTTTTTCCAACAATTGTTTACAGATTATTTCACTGTATCACAATTCCAGTGGGTCAGAAGTTTACATACACTAAGTTGACTGTGCCTTTAAACAGCTTGGAAAATGCCAGAAAATGAAGTCATGGCTTTAGAAGCTTCTGATAGGCTAATTGACATCATTTGAGTCAATTGGAGGTGTACCTGTGGATGTATTTCAAGGCCTACCTTCAAAATGTGTAGACCTCCACAAGTCTGGTTCATCCTTGGGAGCAATTTCCAAACGCCTGAAGGTACCACGTTCATCTGAACAAACAATAGTACACAAGTATAAACATCATGGGACCATGCAGCCGTCATACCGCTCAGGAAGGGGACGTGTCCGGTCTCCTAGAGATGAACGTACTTTGGTGCGAAAAGTGCAAATCAATCCCAGAACAACAGCAAAGGACCTTCTGAAGATGCTGGAGGAAACAGGTACAAAAGTATCTGTATCCACAGTAAAAATTTGTCCTATATCGACATAACCTGAAAGGCCGCTCAGCAAGGAAGAACCCACTGCTCCAAAACCCCCATAAAAAAGCCAGACTACGGATTGCAACTGCACATGGGGACAAAGATTGTACTTTTTGGAGAAATGTCCTCAAGTCTGAACTATTTGGCCATAATGACCATCATTATGTTTGGGAGGAAAAGGGGGAGGCTTGCAAGCCGAAGAACACCATCCCAACCGTGAACCACGGGGGTGGCAGCATCATGTTGTGGGGGTGCTTTGCTGCAGGAGGGACTGGTGCAATTCACAAAATAGATGGCATCATGAGGATGGAAAATTATGTGGATATATTGAAGCAACATCTCAAGACATCAGTCAGGAAGTTAAAGCTTGGTCGCAAATGGGTCTTCCAAATGGACAATGACCCCAAGCATACTTCCAAAGTTGTGGCAAAATGGCTTAAGGACAACAAAGTCAAGGTATTGGAGTGGCCATCGCAAAGCCCCGACCTCAATCCTATAGAAAATATGTGGGCAGAACTGAAAAGGCGTGTGCGAGCAAGGAGGCCTACAAACCTGACTCAGTTACACCAGCTCTGTCAGGAGGAATGGGCCAAAATTCACCCAACTTATTGTGGGAAGCTTGTGGAAGGCTACCCGAAACGTTTGACCCAAGTTAAACAATTTAAAGGCAATGCTACCAAATACTAATTGAGTGTATGTAAACTTCTGACCCACTGAGAATGTGATGAAAGAAATGAAAGCTGAAATAAATAATTCTCTCTACTATTATTCTGACATTTCAAATTCTTAAAATAAAGTGGTGATCCTAACTGACCTAAGACAGGGAATTTTTACTAGGATTAAATGTCAGGAATTGTGAAAAACTGAGTTTAAATGTATTTGGCTAAGGTGTATGTAAACTTCCGACTTCAACTGTATACTGACTGTTGCATAGACATGTCATGAATAGAACTGACATGATTCCTTAACTCTACATGTCAAGAGAGGCATGTCTGTTCTGCTCAATATGTTTCTGAACGTTCCACAGTGCGGTGCCTCACTGAATGCGTGACAGACACAGGTGCCAAACCAAAACGAGTGGCACTGAGGTAGGGGCTGAGCTCTAGTCAAAAGGAAGCGTTTCGTTAGGTGTTTATTACAGCACAGAGAACATTTGCCATCACACACAATGAGAGACCGTTCTGATTGTTGCGCTGATATATAGCTTTTTGCCATTCTCTGTGCAGGAGGCCCTGAAATCCTTAAATTAGAGAAAGCCTGCAGGTCCTGATCTTTTGGATCCCTGCTTTTTAATTCTGGCAGCTGGTTTCATAGCTGAACCACTTAAATATCTGTTCAATCTAACCCTGGAATGTAATGAAATTCCAAAGATCGGGAAATCAGCATTTGTCCTACCACTTTTAAAAGGGGGAGATCCAACTTAAATAATTATAGTCCAATCTCAAAGCTGTAACCCCTGGTGAAAATACTTGAAACCCTTGTGAGTGAACAGCTAAAAGAGTTTTTATACACCAACTCTATTTTATCAATGTACCAATCGGGCTTCTGGAAGAAGCATAGCACAATTACAGCAGCCATGCAGGTTTTAAATGATATCACTGAAGCCCTTGACAAAAAACAGCACTGTGTCTCACTTTTTATTGATCTCTCTAAGGCTTTTGATACCGTTGATCATGCAGAGATTGTCGTTGATAAGGCAGAGATTGTCGAGTGTAGGTCTTGCGGGGGCATGCAGTTGCATGGTTTGCTAACTATCTGTCTGATAGAACTCAGTGCACTCAATTTGATGGGCTCATGTCTGTTAAATGTTCTGTCTGTAATGGTGTGCCCCTGGGCTCTGTACTTGGTCCCCTCTTATTCACTATTTATATAATAATTTAGACAAAAATGTGCAAAATGCGCATCTTCACTTCTATGCTGATGATACTGTTATTTATTGTTGTGCCTCGTATCTCACAAAAGCTTTCCAGAACTTGCAAATGGCTTTTTATACTGTTCAACATACCTTGTGTCAATTGAAGCTTATACTCAATAGTGACAAAACTAAAGTAATTGTGTTTTCTAAACAAAGAAATAGATCTCTGAACCTTTCACCTATTACTACCTGTCAGGGCAATGAGATTGAGACTGTAACCTCATAAATATCTTGGAATTTTAATTGATGATGGCCTCTCTTTAAATTGCATATTAAACTTACAAAAAAATGTATGCTGAAGTTGGGATTTTATTTTCGAATTAAGACCTGTTTTTGTTTTGAAGCCAGGAGGAGGATAGTATCAGCTACATGTATGCCTTTACTAGACTATGGGGATATTTTATATATGAACGCTTCCGCTCAGTGTTTGAGATCAATTGACACCCTTTACCATGGCACATTGAGATTTATTTTAAACTGCAAAACCCTTACGCACCACTGCACTTTATATACCAGGGTTGGCTGGCCTTCTCTAGTCACTCGTAGGCTCAGTCACTGGAATACTTTTATTTACAAAGCCATTTTGGGTTTACTACCATTTTATTTGGGCATTTTTATTGTTCAGAAATGTGATGCTGATTCTCTTACCGGTCAATGTTTTTAATTTGCCGTTTTATGATTTTGTTACACTCTTGTGAATTCTATGGTTCTTACTGGATTACTTGTACTTTTTCATGTTGTCTGTCTGTAATTGTGTAATGACTTGGTGCTGCCTATCTTGACCAGGACGCTCTTGAAAATGAGATTTCAAATCTCAACGTGCCCTTCCTGGTTAAATAAAGGTTAAATAAAAAAAGAAATAGTGCTCTAGGGAAAATGTAATTACAGGGGAGGGGTGGAGGATTCGGTGTAACGGGACACCCTATATTTTCATGTTGGAACTCGCCCCAAACCATTGTGGTAGTGAGTAAGTGATTGAGTGAGTGTGAGCCAGACTGTGCATCTCTATTCTCCTCTACTATGTCTCTCAATGTTAAGGCTGCCTTCCTAGCTGAACTGACAAGCACAGCTGAACACACACACACACACACACACACAAACTTCTGCCCCGAACCTCACACATCTGTCAGAGGATCATTACTAGTGTAGCGCGTTTTGGAATGACAGAGATATACACATACACACCTCTCCCACTGTCCAATTTCCACCATAAACACAGGGTTAATTTCCACCCCTCCCTCCAAAACAACAGAAGTTCTGTCACAACCCCTCATTAAGAAAGAAGAAGCAGACACTTCAACGCTTCCTTCCCCTCTTGCTGGGAATGTGTGTGTGTGTGTGTGTGTGTGTGTGTGTGTGTGTGTGTGTGTCTTTCTCTTGTCTCGTATATACTAGGACTAGGTTACTCCAGAGAAGAGACAGAAGATAAGGCAGTCTGTCCCATATAATACAGAACTTCTCAGTCAACATTAGTTGCATCTCAATAATCAAAAGTGTTCTTCTCTCCTCATCGCAGTCTATAAATAGGAAAGGAGACCATGAGACGAGACTATTGAGACGCAGCCAGTCCCACGTTGGGGGTCTCTAGTGCTCCAGACGGGTATACACAATAATCATATCAACAGACAAATCCACTTCCTGTTTACACTACTGCTTAGTTATGGAAGGATTAATGAAAGAGAGAGAGAAAAAAGGGAGTGATAGCGGGGGACCGGGAAGAGAAATTGAGCATATCATGAAAAAGAGAGAGAAAGAGGATGAGTGAGAGAAAGATTGAATACTCAGTGGCTTCAGAAAGTATTCATACCCCTTGACTTATTCCAGATTTTTTTTTTGTGTTACGGCCTTGAATTCAAAATTAATTAAGTATTTCTCTCACCCATCTACACACAATACCCCATATTGACAAAGTGAAACCATGTATTATTTGTGTGTGCAAATTTATTGAAAATTAAATACAGAAATGTCTCATTTACATAAGTATTCACACTCCTGAGTCAACGCATGTTAGAATCACACTTGGCAGCGATTACAGCTGTGAGTCTTTCTGGGTAAGTCTAAGAGCTTTGTACACCTGGATGGTACAATATTTGCACATTATTATTTTTTTAATTCTTCAAGCTCTGTCAAGTTGGTTGTTGATCATTGCGAGACAGCCATTTTGAAGGCATGCCATAGATTTTCAAGCCGATTTAAGTCAAAACTGTAACTAGGCCACCCAAGAACATCTTGGTAAGCAAGTCCAGTGTAGATTTGGCCTTGTTTTTTTTACACTATTGTGCTGCTGAAAGGGGAATTGGTCTCCCAGTGTCTGTTGGAAAGCAGACTGAATCAGGTATTCCTCTAGGATTTTGCCTGTGCTTAGTGTTATTCCGTTTCTTTTTATCCAAAAAAGAAACTCCCATGTCCACCCAAATGACAAGGATACCCATAACATGATGCAGCCACCACCATGCTTGAAAATATGAAAAAGTGGTACTCGGTGATGTGTTGGATTTGCCCCAAACATACCGCTTTGTATTCAGGACATGAAGTACATTTCTTTGCCACATTTGTTGCAGTTTCACATTTGTTGCGTCTTACTGCAGAAAAGGATGCATGTTTTGGAATAATTTTTATTCTGTACATGGTTCCTGCTTTTCACTCTTTCATTTAGGTTAGTATTGTGGAGTAACTACAATGTTGTTGATCCATCCTCAGTTTTATCCTATCACAGCCATTGAACTCTAACTGTTTTAAAGTCACCATTGGCCTCATACAAGCCCTTTCCAAACAATGCAGAATTAAAAAGAAAAATATCAAATAAATAGCAAATATTGCTCAGCTCTCCATTTCCTGTAGTCCACAATCAGCTCCTTTGTCTTGCTGACGTTAAGGGAGGGGTTGTTGTCCTGGCACCATATTGCCAGGTCTCTGACCTCCTGCCTGTAGGCTGTCTCATTGTAGTCTGTGATCAGGCCTACCGCCGTCGGCAAACTTAATGGTGTTTGAGTCGTAGGTGAACAGGGAGTACAGGAGAGGACAAAGCACACGCCCCTCAGGGGCCCCTGAGTTCAGCGTGGCAGATATGCTGTTGCCTACCCTCACCAGCTGGGGGCGGCCCGTCAGGAAGTACAGGATCCAGTTGCAGAGGGAGGTGTTTAATCCCAGGGTCCTTCGCTTAGTGATGAGCTTCGAGGGCACTATGGTGTTGAATGGTGCGTTGCATTCAATTAACAGCGTGTGTGAGTGTGTGTGTGTGTGTGTGTGTGTGTGTGTGTGTGTGTGTGTGTGTGTGTGTGTGTGTGTGTGTGTGTGTGTGTGTGTGTGTGTGTGAGTGTGAGTGAGAGAGAGGAGAGGAGAGAGACCGGCTCTGAGGACAAGCCCATTTATCTCAAGAGAAATATTCAACTCGCCAAGATTCTGTCTCCTCTAACCCTGTCTCTATGGAAACTTGCGTGTGTGTGTCCTATCAGCCTGAGATTTCTCTCTTTTCTGTTGAAATATGCAGGGAAACAGTAAGAACAGACCACATCCCTAAACACACAGAACATTTCCTCAAACACTATTCCTATCGGCTCCAACGCATGCTTTTACTTCACTTTTCTGTTTGACTTGCTGGAGCAAATCAATTCAACATGCATAGAAAAACATTTACATCTAAGGCAGCTTCTCCCCGTCCCACCCAGTATAAGTCATGTCCTCCTCATCCCTACCAAACTCCCTTCTAAGCCCCCTCCTCCTTAGGGAGCAAGCCGCTGTGCTCTGCTCTGCTCTCCTCTAAACTCCTTCCTTCCTCTTCTCTGTTTCTGATGGAGGGAGTGGCTGAAAGCAATTGAGTTCAGTCACAGACAGGGAGAGAGTCAGAGGAAGGAGTGGTCTTGTAAGGACAATGTGTATGTGTGTGTGTGTGTGTGTGTGCGCCTTATCTAATCATTTAAGTAGGCAGCAATCTATGACTACCATACCCCACTTCCTTTCTGTAGCACACCTGAGGGGCTTAGAGACCAAGTACTCTTTCCCAATAACTAACTATTTCCCAACAAACCTTACACACAATGACTGTGTGCGTGTGTGTGTGTGTGTGTGTGTGTACACTCACTGGGTGACTGGGGTCGGGATGACGACTCATTGTGCCGTTCCTCTGCGTTTAGGGAGGGAAGATCACAAGATGACGCCCCCATGCTCACAGAGCTCTTCCCTGATTGTGTGGTCCAGACTGAGCCTGGTTCTGATTGGGTCCAGCTGCTCTCTGAGGGCGGGACGGCGCTCCAGAAACTGGCCGTGGAACAGACGCTGTGTCTAGAAGTACCTGACAAAGAGGCAGAGACAAGTGGTTACACACACTATCATAAACACTATACTTAAAAAACAATTTAACCACATAAATCAATCAATGTATACGAGAGTCATTCAACCCCCTTTGTTGTTGATCATTGGCTGTGGAGTTTTTAATTAACACGTCTGTAATTAATATGGGAGGGCCATGCATGTATCTGTACTTAGTGAACCTACAATAATAATAACTCAATCTACCAGATTTCCTTACAAATACGGATTCATATAAGGGAGATTTCTCATAACAGAAAAAGTTCAGGAAAACATTGTCTGCTTGTTTTAGCCAATTTCAATATGTAAGAAAAATACAACATGTCTAAAGAAGGCCTTTTAACACTGCCTGCTGCCGAGCCTTCTCACTACTTAGACAAACATAATATTGTAGGGCTTCCCTTATGCCCCATTTATGACGGTGCTAGCTGCCACGAGTGAGTGCTAGCTAGCTACCGACCGGAACATTGAGCTAGCCGAGACCAACAACACAAACAGACTATACAGCTAATGTCTTACCTGTGATGAAATGTTTTCCCACACACATAGCTACGTGTCGCGTACTTGGACACCGGTTCCCCACATTTCACACGCCGAGTAGCCTGAAGCCACTGGGCTCTTCTTCCAAGCCCTATTTCCCTACGTGGGAGCATTGCGAACCATAGATCCGGATTTTTGACCAGGTTATATCATAAGAGGGCCATCCCTTTTTATGACGTAAATATCGACTTGGAGTATGGAACGATTCTATAATGAACAAAAATATAATGCAATATGTAAAGTGTTGGTCCCACGTTTCATGAGCTGAAATAAAAGATCACAGAAATTTTCCATAAGCACATAAAGCGTATTTCTCTCAAATGTTGCGCACAAATGTACATCCCTGTTAGTGAGCGTTTCTCCTTTGCCAAGATAATCCATCCACCTGACAGGTGTGGCATATCAAGTTTTGAGGAGGCGTGCAATTGACATGCTGACTGCAGGAATGTTCACCAGAGCTGTTGCCAGAGAAAATTATTTTAATTTATTTACCATAAGCTGCCTACAACGTCCTTTTAGAGAATTTGGCAGTACGTCCAACCGGACTGACAATCGCAAACCAAGTGTAACAACTCCAGCCCAGGACCTCCATATCCAGCTTCTTCACCGGGGTGATCATCTGAGACCAGCCCCCCCGGATAACTGTGGGTTTGCACAACCAAGGAATGTCTGCTCAACTGTCAAAAAACGTCTCAGGGAAGCTCATCTGCGTACTCGTCAACTTCACCGGGTCCATGACCGGACTGCAGTTTGCCGTCATAACTGACTTCAGTGGGCAAATGCTCACCTTCGCTGGCCACGGGCACACTGGAGAAGTGTGCTCTTCACGGATGAATGCCAGGTTTCAACAGTACCGACCAGACGGCATGCATGGCGTCTTGTGGGCACGCGGATTGCTGATGTCAACGTTGTGTACAGAGTGCCCCATGTTGGCGGTGGGGTTATGGTATGGGCAGGCATAAGCTAGGGACAACGAACACAAATGCATTTTATCAATGGCATATTGAATGCACCGAGTTACCATGACGACATCCTGAGGCCCATTGTCGTGCCATTCATCCGCCGCCATCACCTCACGTATCAGCATGATCATGCACAGCCTCATGTCACAAGCAGAGGTACACAATTCCTGGAAGCTGAACATGTCTCAGTTCTTCCATGGCCTGCATAGTCACCCATTGAGCAATTGTGGGAAGCTCTGGTGCGACAGCGTTTTCCAGTTCCCGCCAATATCCAGCAACTTCACACAGACATTAAAGAGGAGTGGGACAACATTCCACAGGCAATAATCAACAGCCTGATCAACTCTATGCGAAGGAGATGTGTTGCACTGCATGAGGCAAATGGTGGTCACACGAGATATTGACTGGTTTTCTGACCCATGCCCCTATTTTTGTTTTTTTACGGTATCTGTGACCAACAGATGCATATCTGTATTCCCAGTCATGTGAAATCCATAGATTAGGGCCTAATGAATATATTTCAATTGACTGATTTCCTGAACTGTAAATCTGTAAAATCTTTGAAATTGTTGCGTGGTGCGTTTATATTTTTGTTCAGTGTAGTGTGACTGAATGTATAGACGATTTCCATGTGCGAACACACACAAGAGACACCCACATTAAACCAACCCCCCCCCCCCTCCAAGACAACGATCGTTTGGCTTCAGTCATAGCCGCTGCATTAGGTAATGACCAAGCCCCCCAGAAAATGTCCAGACCCCATTAACACACTTTTTGTTGGTGTTTCCTTTATTTTGGAAGTTACATGTAGTTAGCTAGTATTCTAATTACCCAATTGGAGTATCTACTCTCTGTTAACCAAGACTTTTACAAATGAGTATGGGGCATAGATACCCCCAATACCAATGACGATTGTCTGCTAGTTTAAATGCAGTTTTGGTCATCAAGAATGAGTTCCATAAACAACCACAAAAAAACTAAAAAAAACTTTGGTGAAAATGTTAAATGTTTTGTTGGAATTACGATTCTGTGATTTTAACGATGGTCGTGTACACTATACAAAAAAACACGTTTTTCAATTTTCTAAAGGTCAAATATTTGGAGATGTCAATTTCCCTGATTCACCCTTTCCTCCCTTCCCCCATGTGGGTATGTGTGGTACAATGGCTACTTTCCAGCCTTGGTGTGTGTTGGTGCTGACTGTGTCGTGTGTGTTAGTGCATCACTTCAGAGAACAGCAGAGAGAGCAACACATACTGTACACTCCTGGGTGGCAGCCATCGAGCAGGGTGCCATTACCTAGCATACTCTACTGCACTGGATAGACAACAGACGCCTATCTCGGTCTGTCGTTTTCAAGGGAGACGCCAGAGGTGAAGAGGAGGAGAGAGTAGAGGAGGGTGGAGAAGGAAGGAAGGCAGCGATAAATACCAGGGAGTAGGACGAGTGAACACAGAGGAAGGTGGAGATGAAGGAGAGGAGGGAGGAGGAGGGAGACATTCGTGTTAAGACGAAGATGACGGGGAGAAACAAAGCAAAAACAACAGAGGAGAAGAAAACAGTGGAGGAGATCAAAGCATGGACAGAGAGAAGAGGGACGGAGAGAAGAGGGACGGTAGAGAAGAGGGACGGTAGAGAAGAGGGACGGTAGAGAAGAGGGACGGTAGAGAAGAGGGACGGTAGAGAAGAGGAAGAACAAGAAGGAGAAATAGGAGGTGACCAAATCATCATGACAGGGGGAACCTGTGACCAAAACCTGTGCACTTTCAATAAAAGGTCATTTTTGCGAGTATACAGAGTATGCGAGAGTCCCTTTCACAATGTACAGAATTCTACAGAGCTAGAAAGCGCGAGCGAGTGAGTAATTACCTTTTACCTGCGACTGCGGATTGGGCGAGGGCCAGGTCTTCTCTTCGAATAAGACCCATGCGTTCTGCTGAGGGGGAGGGGCTAACAGCTCGACACTGGAAGAGTTCTCAGAAGGGGCGGGGCTAGGCCTCTGCAAGCTGCTGTCCACATCTAATGTGTCACACACACACACACACACACACACACACACACACACACACACACACACACACACACACACACACACACACACACACACACACACACACACACACACACACACACACACACACACACACACAGACACAGAATGAACCAAGGGAATGTTTTTCTATGACAACATCTCTGCCCTACCCCTCGTTTAACCCTTTACACTCATGCCCGTATACGGGTTGAAAATGGCTGGTTTGGACACTGATAAGCACCTAAATTGGAATGTGGTGGCTGTACCAGTAAAATGCTATACGTAATGTCAGAGCTCAGGGCCTCTCCTTCACAGCTCAGTATGGGTTTTGACTGACAGTCTTCTAAACTTGAGCACCGCTCGTTACAAGAGGTCGCCCCCATCCTCCCGCTAATTGGGCAACTTTTGCAAATGTTTTGTCGTCTCGAGTGAGGGAAATGCTGTAAATTAAGAGGACTCGACGCATCTTGAAAGATGAGATGTTGAGGATTACAATAGATATTGCGTTGATGTCATACAAGCAAGCCAAAACACCTGTGAGTCCAGGTAGAAAAATTTATGGATATAGTTTATTCTTACATGTTCTATGTTTGAGCTGCTTTTGCAAGTAAATGTCACATTGAAAACATTATTGGCATTGTTGATTTCGATTTTCATAATAGGAAGCTTGGACTGATGGTTTGGTTAGCTAAACTAGCAAGTCTGTTTGGTTAGGAAGGCAACTTGTCCTATCTAGTAAACTTTCTAGCTACTTCAGTGGATGTTGAACACATTTCAACCAGCAAATTAGTTAAATTATAGCCATGGTATACAGTTCATTCGGAAAGTATTCAGAACCCTTTACTTTTCCACATTTTGTTACAGCCTTATTCTAAAATTGATTTTTATTTTTATTTTCCTCATCAACAACACCCCATAATGAAAAAGCGAAAACAGATTTAAAAAATAAATGTAAAATAAAAAAACAGAAATACCTTATTTAGATACGTATTCAGACTCAAAATGAGACTCGAAATTGACTTCAGATGCATCCTGTTTCCATTTCCAACTCCCTGGTTCCAACCCCTGCTACTTTGAGTCATATAAAAGTGCATTGAATGGACTTAGGAGCTGTGCACACTTCAGAGGAGGTGGCCACTTGGAGACACCAGACACCAAACCCGTTAACACATTTTGTCTCATGTTGCACCTACCCTAAATTTTCCAATAATATTTTTATCGTGTTACTGAATGTATCCAGAGTATTTTCAGATTTCTTATCAACAAAATTAGGCGAAAAGTACAGTAAATGTAAAATGCACAGAATATTCAAGATTCAATCTTTTGTCAGGTGAACTGTTGTGTCCTCACCTTTAGTCTAATCATTTCCCCATAATCTCCAAACTGTTCCCTTTTAATGGTTACCATGGTTATGCATATGCTTTCCATAGTTATTCTGTTAGAAACATTTCAATGTAGCCTTATCCATTTAGGCCAATTCCCACAAATGTAAAGGGTTAACTCACTCTAGCTTGCCCCTCTCCGACTCCAGAGCTGAGTGGACAAGAAAATTGTGAGAATGTACAGTAGCAGCATGGCGATAACACACACGAATGTTCCAAACCACACACACATACACACAAATGTACACTCATCACACTAGGCTTGGGCGATATACCGTATATTGTGCATTCGGAAAATATTCAGACCCCTTTCCTTTTTCCACTGTTACTGCCTTGAATTAAAAATGGATTCAATCGTTTTTTTCTCTCATCATTCTACACACAATACCCCATAATGACAATGTGAAAACAGGTTGTTAGAAAAATGTGCAAATGTATAAAAAAAATATTTTTACATAAGTATTCACACCCCTGAGTCAATAGATGTTAGAATCACCTTTGGCAGCGATTACAGCTGTGAGTCCTTCTGTGTAAGTCTAAGAGCTTTGCACACCTGGATTGTACAATATTTGCACATAATTTTTTCCAAATTCTTCAAGCTCTGTCAAGTTGGTTGTTGGTCATTGCTACACACCCATTTTCCAGTCTTGACATATATTTTCAAGCTGATTTAAGTCAAAACTGTAACTTGGCTCAGGAACATTCAATGTAGTCTTTGTAAACAACTCCAGTCTATATTTGGCCTTGTGTTTTGGATTATTGTCCTGCTGAAAGGTAAATGTCTCCCAGTGTCTGTTGAAAAGCAGACTGAACCAGGTTATCCGCTAGGATTTTGACTGTACTTAGCTCTATCAGTTTATTTTTATCCCTCACCCCCAAAAAACTCTAGTATACCCATAACACGATGCAGCCACTACCATGCTTGAAAATATGAAGAGTGGTACTCAGTGATGTGTTGGATTTGCCCCAAACATACCGCTTTGTATTCAGGGTATAAAGTACATTTCTTTGCCACATTTGTTGCAGTTTTACTTTAACGCCTTATTGCAAAACAGGACGCATGTATTGGAATATTTTTATTCTGTACATGGTTCCTTCTTTTCACTCTGTCATTTAGGTTAGTATTGTGGAGTAACTACAATGTTGTTGATCCATCCTCAGTTTTATCCTATCACAGCCATTAAACTCTGTTTTAATTTAGCCTCAAGGTGAAATCCCTGAGCGGTTTCCTTCCTCTCCAGCAACTGAGTTAAGAAGGATGCCTGTATCTTTGTAGTGACTGGGTGGATTGATAAACCATTCAAAGTGTAATTAACAGCTTCACCATGCTCAAAGGGATATTCAATGTCTGTTTTTTTATATGAGGCATGGAAAACCCTCTCTGGTCTTTGTAGTTGAATCGGTGTCTGAAATTCACTGCTCGACTGAGGGACCTTACAGATAATTGTATGTGTGGGGTAAAGAGATGAGGTAGTCAAAAAATCATGTTAAACACTATCATTGCACACATAATGAGTCCATGCAACTAATTATGTGACTTGTTAAGCAAATTCTTACGCCTGAACTTATTAAGGCTTGCCATAACAAAGGGGTTGAATACGTATTAACTCAAGACATTTCAGCTTTTAATTTTTTATTAATTTGAAAAAATGTGTCAAAACATAATTCCACTTAGACATTATGGGGCATTGTGCGTAGGCCAGTGACACAAAATCTAAATGTAATCCATTTTAAATTCAAGCTGTAACACAAAGTGTGGAAACAGTCAGGGGGGTGGGAAAACTTTTTGAAGGCACTCTATGCGCTGTTGAAAATGTTGTTTTACCGGAATAAAATAAGCTACCGGAGGCAACTCACCTGGCTGTACAGTACCTGCTGAACAGGGCTGACAGCATATTTGACTTTGATTGTTCAGGTTCACCATCAGCAATAGTTTACATGGTTTTGCTGTATATTTTTTGATATACAGGGTAAAGTTAATAATTTCACAACGAGGACAGCAGTCACTTTTGTGAGGCACACTGCATGGCCGAAGCGAGAGGGAAAAAACATTTGATTTGGAGATGGGGTGAAATTGCCCCCCGCCCCCTAATCTGATATTGGTATTGGGGTGTTAGATGTCTAGTCTAGTGGGGAGTTAGATGCCTAGTCTCCCAGAGGGAGGCAGGCACACAGAGAGAGAGAGAAGTCAGCTCAGATAGATCCAGCACAGAAAGGCCCAGCTCATGAGAATCATAAGCAGCAATTTAGAATGGAAAATGAATGTGTTTAAAAGCAACAAAAGTTAGTGCATCGCATTGAACCAAATCGCATTGAGTTGTTCTCCAATCAAACCAAATCGCACCGAATCGTTTCAAACTAAAAGGTATCGTACCTGTATCGTATCGATCTCGATACGTGTTGAATCCTCTTGAAAGGAAAAGATGCACTTCGAAGAGCACATGAAGCAAATGGAAGTTTCATGAGGATCCACACGAGAGGTGAACAAGTTACACTTGAAATTCCCTATTAAAATGTTTGCCAGCTAAATATCTTGTAACTTATAATAAGTTAACTATTTAAGATGTGTCAAACATATTTTCTCCAGCTCAGGGCTCCAGCTATTAATTTGGTTTGCTAACTTGCTAGCTATAGGTGGCTAGGTTGCAAGATCACACTTCTTGGTTAGAGCAGAGACGATCAATGCCCTCCTGGATCAATTGTGAGCCTTTTAAAATAGTTGTTTTGAGCTAGGTTGTCTGACCTTGCAATTAGCTTATGTTTGCTTGCGCTTGCTAGCTAGCGTCCACAACGGGAATTTGCTAGTACTTTGATAGCATAAGAAATAAATAGGGCCCCTTGTGTGCACTGCTGTAATACAGTATATCCCGGTATGAAGGTATGGAAATCTGAATACCGCCCAACCTTAACACACATCCATACACACAGGCAGAGGTCCTCAGGGGAATCTAAAGCAGCGCTACTCAACTCTGACCCTACGAGGTCCGGAGCCTGCTGGTTTTCTGTTCTACCTGATAATTAATTGCACACACCTGGTGTCAAAGGTCTAAATAAGTGCCTGATTGGAGGGGAACAATGGAAAAAAAATACAGTGGAACTGGCTTTATGGTCCAGAGTTGTGTTCAGGTGATCTAAAGGATACCTGCCAAATTCACTCAGTGTGTTATTGACATACAGTCTGCTAGCGTGCTGGCCCCGACATCTCCTTGCCAGGTAGATATGTGCTTAATTGTACATGGGCATAAAATGATCACATTACAAAAACACATCTACTCCTGAACTTCATCCTACAGTATAGGATTTAAATGACTTTCACAATATGACTCGTACCTGCTTGATGCTCTGAGCTCGTTCCGAAGGCTTCATCTGCGAACGCCACCCAACCAGCTCTTCCCGAGCCCACTCTGCTGGCAGTGGCCATGGTTTATGTATGTATGTGTGTGTGTGTGTGTGTGTGTGTACACTCCACTAGATTCCACTAGTTCCTGCCCTCACACCTGTCTGCATCCATGCACAACTGGAGACGCTGAGGAGGAGACAGAGAGAGACAGAGCGAGAGAGTTAACGTGGAGGAACGATAAACTGAAGCACAATCTTGGCAGCCATAGACCCTGCTGCTGACACATAGGCGTGAAGACCAAGGTTCGTTCGAGAACCAAGAAACCCTCAGTCCAGGGCAACATCAGGTGTGACACCTAGGAGTCATAGAGGCTGTCGAAGCGTTTGAAGTGTGTGTACCAGAGGCAGTCCTGTAATAAAGTTGCTTAGACGCCAACTACAGGACAACAAGCATATTGGTTAGATTCAACGTTGGTCTCACCCACAAGACAGCAAACTCCCCTTCCCATGTGCTGCACTCAAACATAACACAGACACTTTCTGGAAGTCTATGGCAGCATCTTCCCTACACAGTGCACTATATAGGAAAGAGGGTGGCATTTGGGATGCATGCTGTAGACGGACTCTCTGTTGACCAACCAGCAGAGACAGAATGAGCATTCAGTTCGCCGTAACAAAAGTCGGCATCGAGCTGTTGACAATACGTGTCCATTCTATTTATGGGGGAGGGTCGTGCTCATCAGGACAGGAAGACACTGTCAGTGTGTCCGTGTCAGGAACCTTTGAAATCCGGGAAGCCTCAGCTCTCCAGCCCCTGCCTGCCAGTCCTAGACCTCAACCCTAGTCGACCAGCCCGTGAGCCTACAGATCTGACGTGACCATGACGCTGGCTTTGAAATAACTTGGTTTCCACAGAATCCTCGATACAAAACCTTGATTCTAAAGTGGTGGTTTCCTGCTCTTATGAGTACTTAACCACTTCAGTTCCCATTGAGTTAAGTTCTTAACTTCTAATGCTAAACTTCTAATGCTTTTACCTGCCTCACCTAAAGCCCATTCTTTTGGGAAGCTGCTATAGACCGCCTAAGGCGAACAGTCAGTATCTGGAAGGAAAAAGCTTCAAACTGTAACCAGTGCCTGCAACCTGGATCAGATTGTCAGTCAACCTACCCGGGTATTTACAAACAGCACAGGAATGAAATCATCCACGTGTATTGATCATATCTTTACTAATGTTGCAGAAATCTGCTCTAAAACAGTATCAAAATCCATTGGCTGTATTGATCATAATATAGTAGTTCTAATGTTAAACTTCTAATGCTTTACCTGCCTCACCTAAAGCCCATTCTTTTGGGAAGCTGCTATAGACCACCAAATGCGAACAGTCAGTATCTGGAAGGAAAAAGCTTCAAACTATAACCAGTGCCTGCAACCTGGATCAGATTGTCAGTCAACCTACCCGGGTAGAT
The DNA here is from genome assembly GCF_045679555.1 of Salvelinus alpinus. Classification (NCBI taxonomy): domain Eukaryota; kingdom Metazoa; phylum Chordata; class Actinopteri; order Salmoniformes; family Salmonidae; genus Salvelinus; species Salvelinus alpinus. Next base: position 2,478,273 of record NC_092110.1, read on the forward strand.
ACAAACAGCACAGGAATGAAATCATCCACGTGTATTGATCACATCTTTACTAATGTTGCAGAAATCTGCTCTAAAACAGTAGCAAAATCCATTGGCTGTATTGATCATAATATAGTAGTCATATCTAGGAAAACCAAAGTTCCAGAGCCTGGGCCTGACATAGCGTATAAGAGGTCATAGGAATCACTACAAAACATATTCTACGTTGAAGATGTAAAGAATATTTGCTGGTCTGTGGTGTGTAATGAACAGCAACCAGATGCTGCACTTGACACATTTATAAAATTGCTTATTCCAGTTAATAATAAGCATGCACCCATTAAGAAAATTACTAAAAACGGTTAAATTCCTGTGGATTTGATGAGGAATGGAAAGATGGTATGGTTGAGAAGGATGAGGCCAAAGGAATGGCAAATAAGTCGGGCTGCACAGCCGTTTGGCAGACATACTATAAAATGTGAAATCATGTGACTAAACAGAACCAAATAAGAAGAAACTGTACTATGAAACAAAGATAAATGATATAAAGAAAAGTTTTGTAGCACCTTAAATTAAGTTTTGGGCCAAAAGGCGAACTCGGCTCCATCATTCATTGAATCAGATGGCTTACTCATCACGAACCCCACTGATATTGCCAACTACCTACACATCCATGCATAACTGACCCAATTATGAAAGACAAGCATTGCAATTTTGAATTCTGTAAAATTTGTGTGGATGAGGTGAAAAACATATCGCTGTCTATCAACAATGACAAGCCACCTGGGTCTGACAACTTGGATGGGAAATTATTGAGGATGAGATCGGACGATATTGACACTCCTAATGGCCATCTATTCAATCTAAACCTACAAGAATCAAAAGTAATTCCACTACTCAAGAATGACCAGATACAATGCTATGTCAAAGTAAACACATTTTCAGCACACTTATAGGGAAAGGCATTCAACAATCACCACAAATGACTGATGATTGGCTGAGACAAATTGATAATAAAAAGATTGTGGGAGATGTTTTGTTTGAGTTAAGTGGAGCATTTTAGATTATCAATCATAATCTGCTGGTGGATAAACACATAGTACCAGTCAAAAGTTTGGACACACCTACTCATGAAAGAGTTTTTCTTTATTTTCACTATTTTCTACATTGTCGAATATTAGTGAAGACAATAACACATTCTGGAATCATGTACTAACCAAAAAAGTGTTGAACAAATCAAAATATATTTTATATTTCAGATGCCTTGATGACAGATTTACACACTCTTGGCATTCTCTCAACCAGCTTCATGAGGTAGTCACCTGGAATGGATTTCAATTAACAGGTGTGCCTTGTTAAAAGTTAATTTGTGGAATTTATTTCCTTCTTAATGCGTTTGAGCCAATCAGTTGTGTTGTGACAAGGTAGGGGTGGGATACAGAAGATCTATTTAGTAAAAGACCAAGTCCATATTACAGCTATGGACAGCTCAAATAAGCAAAGAGAAACAAGAGTACATCATTACTTTAAGACATGAAGGTCAGTCAATGCAGAACATTTCAAGAACTTTCAAAGTGCAGTCACAAAAACCATCAAGCGCTATGAGGAAACTGGCTCTCATGAGGGCCGCCACAGGAATGGAAGACCCAGAGTTACCTCGCTGCAGAGGATAAGTTCATTAGAGTTACCAGCCTCAGAAATTGCAGCCCAAATAAATGCTTCACAGAGTTCAAGTAACAGACACATCTCAACATCAACTGTTCAGAGGAGACTGTGTGAATCAGGTCTTCACGGTCAAATTGCTGCAAAGAAACCACTACTAAAGGACACCAATAAGAAGAAGAGACTTGCTTGGGCCAGGAAACACGAGCAATGGACATTAGACCGGTGGAAATCTGTCCTTTGGTCTGATGAGTCCAAATTTGAGATTTTTGATTCCAACCGACAAGTCTTGTGAGACGCAGAGTAGGTGAACGGATGATCTCCGCATGTGTGGTTCCCAGGGCAGCAAGGCTGGCTCTTAAACGTACACAGAGAACTAACATGAATAATATGCATGTCAATCTCACCTGTGTCAAAGTAGAGGATAGATTGACTTCATTAATATTTGTGAGAAGTATTGACATGTTGAATGCACTGAGCTGTCTGGAATGGCCGATTAATTAGGGCCGATTTCAAGTTTTCATAACAATCGGAAATCGGTATTTTTGGACACCGATGTAGACGTTGTTTTTTTTTACACCTTTATTTAATTAGGCAAGTCAGTTAAGAACACATTCTTATTTTCAATGACAGCCTAGGAACGGTGGGTTAACTGCCTTGTTCAGGGGCAGAACGACAGATTTTTACCATGTCAGCTCGGGGATTCAATCTTGCAACCTTACGGTTAACTAGTCCAACGCTCTAACCACCTGCCTCTCATTGCACTCCACGAGGAGCCTGCCTGTTACGCGAATGCAGTAAGAAGCCAAGGTAAGTTGCTAGCTAGCATTAAACTTATCTTATAAAAAACAATCAATCAATCATAATCACTAGTTAACTACACATCGTTGATGATATTACTAGTTTATCTAGCGTGTCCTGGGTTGCATATAATCGATGCGGTGCACATTTGCGAAAAAGGACTGTCGTTGCTCCAACGTGTACCTAACCATAAACATCAATGCCTTTCTTAAAATCAATACACAGAAGTATAGATTTTTAAACCTGCATATTTAGTTAAAAGAAATCCAGGTAACAGGCAATATTAGCCAGGTGAAATTGTGTCACTTCTCTTGCGTTCATTGCACGCAGAGTCAGGGTATATGCAACAGTTTGGTCAGCCTGGCTCGTTGCAAACTAATTTGCCAATATTTTACGTAATTATGACATAACATTGAAGGTTGTGCAATGTAACAGGAATGTTTAGACTGATGGATGCCACCCGTTAGATAAAATACAGAACTGTTCCGTATTATGCTTCCGTAGAAGCATACCACCCTGCATACCCCTGCTGGCTTGCTTCTGAAGCTAAGCAGGGTTGGTCCTGGTCAGGCCCTGGATGGGAGACCAGATGCTGCTGGAAGTGGTGTTGGAGGGCCAGTAGGAGGCACTCTTTCCTCTGGTCTAAACAAAGATCCCAATGCCCCAGGGCAGTGATTGGGGACACTGCTCTGTGTAGGGTGCCGTCTTTCGGATGGGACGTTAAACGGGTGTCCTGACTCTCTGAGGTCATTAAAGATCCCATGGCACTTATCGTAAGAGTAGAGGTGTTAACCCCGGTGTCCTGGCTAAATTCCCAATCTGGCCCTCAACCATCACGGTCACCTAATAATCCCCAGTTTACAATTGGCTCATTCATCCCCCTCCTCTCCCCTGTAACTATTCCCCAGGTCGTTGCTGCAAATGAGAACGTGTTCTCAGTCAACTTACCTGGTAAAATAACGGATAAATAAAAAATAAATAAAAATAAATTTCACTGAAAGAATAAATGTTTTGTTTTCGAGATGATAGTTTCCGGATTCGACCATATTAATGACCTAAGGCTCGTATTTCTGTGTGTTATTATGCTATAATTAAGTCTATGATTTGATAGAGCAGTCTGACTGAGCGATGGTAGGCACCAGCAGGCTCGTAAGCATTCATTCAAACAGCAATTTTGTGCGTTTTGCCAGCAGCTCTTCGCAATGCTTCAAGCATTTATGTTTACGCTGTTTATGACTTCAAGCTTATCAACTCCTGAGATTAGGCTGGTGTAACCGATGTGAAATCGCTCGCTCGCTCTAAAACGTCACTCGCTCTGAGACTTGGAGTAGTTGTTCCCCTTGCTCTGCATGGGTAACGCTGCTTCGAGGGTGGCTGTTGTCGATGTGTTCCTGGTTCGAGCCCAGGTAGGAGCGAGGAGAGGGACGGAAGCTATAGTGTATATAGCTGGAGTGTATATTACGCTGGCAATACTAAAGTGCCTATAAGAACATCCAATAGTCAAAGGTATATGAAATACAAATCATATAGAGAGAAATAGTCCTATAATTCCTATAATAACTACAACCTAAAACTTCTTACCTGGGGATATTGAAGACTCATGTTAAAAGGAACCACCAGCTTTCATATGTTCTCATGTTCTGAGCAAGGAACTTAAACGTTAGCTTTCTTACATGGCACATATTGCACTTTTACTTTCTTCTCCAACACTTTGTTTTTGCATTATTTAAACCAAATTGAACATGTTTCATTATTTATTTCAGGCTAAATTGATTTTATTGATGTATTATATTAAGTTAAAATAAGTGTTCATTCAGTATTGTTGTAATTGTCATTATTAAAACAACAAAAAAAATATATTTTTTATTTTACATTTTATTTTATTTTAAATCGGCCGATTAATAGGTATCGGCTTTTTTTGGTCCTCCAATAATCAGTATCGGCGTTAAAAAATCATAATCGGTCGACCTCTAGTTTAAACTACTGGCACACAGCTCAGACACCCATGCATAACCCACAAGACATGCCACCAGAGGTCTCTTCACAGTCCCCAAGTCCAGAACAGACTATGGAAGGCACTATATAGAGCAATGACTTCATGAAATGCTGTTCCACATCAAGTAACTCATGTAAGCAGTAAAATCAGATTTTTAAAAATAGATACAAATACACATTACGCAATAGCGGGGACCGTGAAGACACACACGCATGCACACATAACATACGCACGGATTTTGTGTTATAGATAATGTAGTAGGGCACACACTTAATGTGTTATGAAATCTGTTATCTAATCTCATGTAATGTTTTTTTAACTGTATATAAATGCCTTAATTTTGCTGCACTCCAGGAACAGTAGCTGCTGCCTTGACAACAACTAATGGGGATCCGTAATAAATACACAGTGTAATTGGCTGGAGCAGTGGCTCCCTAACTATTACTGATGTGAACCACCTAAAACCTTTCAAATGAAATATCCCCAACCCAGTTTGAGTTGGACACAATCAACCTGTTTGTCCTGCCCCCCCCCCCAACCCCATCCCACTACTTAGGAAACACTCTCACCGGATATTAAATCATGTTTTCCTGAGAATCCCAAATCGAAATCCTCCTTAACAAAGAGCATGGGAGTTTTCCTGCTCTTGAAATACTGGAAGTACCACTAAGTTCCCACTGTAATACTGGGGATAGTGAGGATACATATTTTTTGTACCAGGGCACAGTCACCGTGTGTGTAATAGAGGATGCACATCAGCTATGCACCGCAAAGGTCACAGATAAGTCTTCAAAATGTCAGGAAAGGTCAGGAGCGAGGAAAATACATATTCGGCAGAAAACCATCACATTCCGTTTTTCCATATTACACTCCGAAGGAGAGAAAAGTGAGAGGAGGGGGGGGGGAGAAGACAGGGAGAGGCAGCAGAAATACAAGAGAGCAAGGTGGAGAAAAACAAAGCGAGAGAGTAGGAGAAAGATACAGGGCGGAAGAGGGGGGTAAAGAGGGGGGGGGGGGGGGGGACGACAGTGACAGGAAACGTTAAAAGGAAACACACAGTCTCTGTAACTGCCCGATAAACAATACTGACTCATTCCATTTCTATTTTCTCTTTTTTCCCCCGTCTCGCTCATTTTCTCTGGAGGATGGCTGGCTGTATCCTTCCATGCACATCTGTTCTGCCAATGTCTCTCCTCTTTCTCACAGAGACAGACACTTCTCCAGCTCCCTCCCTCCTTCCTCCCTCTGGTGGATTCTCTCTCGCTCCAACAGTATGCTACACAGACCAAGTACACACCCTGTCTCTAATGATAACCGACAGTGTATTGGCCTAGACCAAACATCCAGGCTTGGTTTCAATCAAGCCCACACCCTCACACTTACTCCAAAAAGACGCTATGGTTCCAAATCCACCACAATACACAACTGACATGCTTATTTGCATGAGTTCGATGTGACAAAGAAGGTGTCATATCTGAGAAACTGAGTAGTAGCCTAACAGTAACAATTGCGCGTGCACACACACACACACACACACACACACACACACACACACACACACACACACACACACACACACACACACACACACACACACACACACACACACACACACACACACACACACAGAGAGAGAGAGAGAGATAACTGAAGAGATGAAGGTGATTATGAGAGACTAGCCCACTGCTCTTCGGCAGCTCTCTCAGCTCATTGGGCAGGTAGTGAAGCATTCAAAACTGTACTCACGTCAACTCATATCCTACTCTACTATTCTGTCTCTGACCCAAAATAACAATGCAATGAATGACTACACACGGTTAGACCGGACTTTGGTTCTTGAACAAATCTAATGGTCTACAAGACTGTCTCTCCTTGGGAAGCCTCTTCAAATCTGTTTTCCAAAAGTGGTAGGCTACATTTTTTTGCTAGCAGACATGAACCCTAACCAAAACAACCATGTAATCCAATGGATGGCTCTGGTTGAATTGTCTTCGGTGATTCCTCTCCTGTGCTCTGTGTTCCTTCATTGCCATTGAAATGAATGCAGTATAAATGGCTGGATGGGGTGGTTCTTCTTTCATTTAATATGCAATGACAGGAACGGGTAAATGAAGGGATAAGGGGAAGGAGTGATAATACAGATGATATAGAGTGTACGGGATAGAGATGTGAGCAAAAGTAGGGATAGAAGGGTGAGAGTGTGAAGGGATAGGGAAGGAGAGAGGGATAGAGGGAGTCAACGAAGGAGGAGAACAGAGGGGTGAATTGTTCTAACCCTGGGCGCACTCCAAACCCTGACTCAGCGCCCAGCCTAGACACACACACCACTGCCAGGCCAAGGGTCCAGACATGCACTGTCAACCATGTGTTTGTGTGGGGGTAGTGTCTAAACACACACACACACACGCACGCACACACACACACACACACACACACTTCCAGCAGTAAGTCTGTCACATAGTTGTGATAGCATTCGGCAGTGACCCCGACCCCCTCCTCCCCTCCTCCTCCTCCTCTCTGCTGTGGCATGCACCCTACCCCCCTCCACTATGTAAACATACTGCTGGCATAATGTTGACATAAAGTCACAGGGACATGCTAAATAACTAGCACTACTGCAGTTGGTCTGTATGTGAGTCTGTTTACTTTTGCTTCAGACTACTTTCTGCCTGTGTTGGCATATAGGGTAGCGCAATGTAGGAGAGCTATGACAATTTATCACCGTAGCCTACTATTCCACAATTTAAACTGTAGGCTAAGTAGTCTAGTGTATTCCATTGACTATATAGACCAGTTAGTGTGGGATGTATTTAGCGTCCATAACCCAATACCAAAACATGCTTTAGGCTACTCCTCTGCAACTATTGACAGAATCCTGCAAGCATTGATCAAGAGACTCAAGTTTGCCCACAGTCTTGGTACAGAATAATAACTTCCTCTCAATCTCCAACCAGGCTACGGACAGAATCTCGATCGACACTCACTGCAGTTGGCTTTCTCTGCAACAACCTGTTGATCAACTGACCAACCTGATTTGCCCTGTCGCACTTGCACGCAACATTGTATCACACACACACACACACACAACGAATCAGAGCCTCTACTAACTTCGAGAAATAGCAACACTTGGCAACAATGTAGCCCTGTAGCCTTACAGGGAAAGGTGATATAAAATGGTTTGGGATAAACAAATGATTAAATGTTACGTACCGATATTGTTTGGTGTTATATGCGCTGTAGTCTCTCCGTGTTCCATTGGGCCAGACTGTCGACCAGAACGAGACGCGGAGAGTGAGACCGGTGACGCGAAAGGATTGGGCACGCATATGCGCTGCCCTCGCGGCTTGTGATTGGTCAATCGCTAAACGTGAAATACTCACACGTCGACGTGAACAATAAAACAACTATTTTTTAAATCTGTGTGAAGAGGAAGTCATTATTATACACTTCATGGCGAAAGTATGTGGACACCCTATTCAACTTAGTGGATTCGGCTATTGCAACACACGTTGCTGACATGTATATAAAATTGAGCACAAGCCATGCAATCTCCATAGACAAACATTTATGCCCAGCTAGAGCTGGCTGGTCAACTGCAAGTGCTGTTATTGGGAAGTGAAAATGTCTAGGAGCAACAACAGCTTGGCTAGGAAGTGGCAGGCCACACAAGCTCACAGAACGCGATAGCCAAAGAGTGCTGAAGTGCGTAGGGTGTCTGTCCTCGGTTGCAACACTCACTACTGAGTTCCAAACTGCCTCTGGAACCACTGTGAGTTCCAAATTGCCACTGGAAGCAATATTAGCACAGGAACTTGACCCGCAACACTCGGGCCCCACAAGGGTGCGTTCTCAGCCCCCTCCTGTACTCCCTTCTAACCCACGACTGCGTGGCCATCCACGCCTCCAACTCAATCATCAAGTTTGCAGTAGTGTGCTTGATTACCAACAACGTCGAGACAGCAGGGCACTCGGAGTGTGGTGTCAGGAAAAACAACCTCTCACTCAACGTCAACAAAACAAAGGAGATGATCGTGGACTTCAGGAAACAGCAGAGGGCGCACCCCCCCACCCTCCCCCCCATCCACATCGAAGGGACAGTAGTGGAGAAGGTGGAAAGTTTTAAGTTCCTCGGCGTGCACAACTACCTGCCCTCCATGACAGTTACAGCACCCGATGTCACAGGAAGGCCAACAAGATCATCAAGGACAACAACCACCCGAGCCACTTCACACCGCTACCATCCAGAAGGCAAGGTCAGTACAGGGTGTATCAAAGCTGGGACCGAGAGACTGAAAAACAGCTTCTATCTCAAGGCCATCAGACTGCTAAACAGCAATCACTAACTCAGAGTTGCCTACATTGAGACCCAATCACTGGCCACTTTAATAAATGGATCCTAGTCACTTTAAACAATGCCACTTTAAATAATGCCACTTTAATAATGTTTACATATCTTACATCACTCATATCATATGTGTATACTGTATTTTATACCATCTATCACTGACATTTTCAACATGTCCCTGATTGAGTCTGTAATAACAACATGTTTCAAGCAGACCACCATAGTCCCCGTGCCCAAGAACACGAAGGCAACCTGCCTAAATGACTACAGACCCGTAGCACTCACGTCCGTAGCCATGAAGTGCTTTGAAATGCTGGTAATGGCTCACATCAACACCATTATCCCAGAAACCCTAGACCCACTCCAATTTGCATACCGCCCAAACAGATGCACAGATGATGCAATCTCTATTGCACTCCACTCTGCCCTTTCCCACCTGGACAAAAGGAACACCTACGTGAGAAAGCTATTCATTGACTACAGCTCAGCGTTCAACACCATAGTACCCTCAAAGCTCATCACTAAGCTAAGGAACCTAGGACTAAACACCTCCCTCTGCAACTGGATCCTGGACTTCCTGACGGGCCGCCCCCAGGTGGTGAGGATAGGTAACAACACATCTGCCATGCTGATCCTCAACACAGGAGCCCCCCAGGGGTGCGTGCTCAGTCCACTCCTGTACTCCCTGTTCACTCATGACTGCATGGCCAGGCACGACTTCAACACCATCATTAAGTGTGCAGATGACGCAACAGTGGTAGTAATGATCACCGACAACGACGAGACAGCCTATAGGGAGGAGGTCAGAGGCCGGGTAGTGCAACCTAACAACCTATCCCTCAACGTGATCAAGACTAAGGAGATGATTGTGGACTACAGGAAAAGGAGGACCGAGCACGCCCCCATTCTCATCGACGGGGCTGTAGTGGAGCAGGTTGAGAGCTTCAAGTTCCTTGGTGTCCACATCACCAACAAACTAGAATGGTCCAAACACACCAAGACAGTCGTGAAGAGGGCACGACAAAGCCTATTCCCCCTTAGGAAACTTAAAAGATTTGGCTTGGATCCTCAGATCCTCAAAAGGTTCTACAGCTGCACCATCGAGAGCATCCTGACTGGTTGCATCACTGCTTGGTATGGCAACAGCTCGGCCTCCGACCGCAAGGCACCACAGAGGGTAGTGCGAACGGCCCAGTACATCACTGGGGCTAAGCTGCCTGCCATCCAGGACCTCTACACCAGGCGGTGTCAAAGGAAGGCCCTAAAAATTGTCAAGACCCCAGCCACCCCAGTCATAGACTGTTCTCTCGACTACCGCATGGCAAGCGGTACCGGAGTGCCAAGTCTAGGACAAAAAGGCTTCTCAACAGTTTTTACCACTAAGCCATAAGACACCGTAACAGGTAATTAAATGGCTACCCGGGCTATTTGCATTGTGTGCACCGCCAACTCCTCTTTTATGCTGCTGTTACTCTCTGTTTATCATATATGCATAGTCACTTTAACTATACATTAATTTACATACTACCTCAATTAGCCTGACCAACCAGTTCCCCGGCACATTGGCTAACCGGGCTGTCTGCATTGTGTCCCGCCACCACCCACCCGTCAACCCCTCTTTTACGCTACTGCTACTCTCTGTTTATCATATATGCATAGTCACTTTAACCATATCTACATGTACATACTACCTCAATCAGCCCGACAACTGGTGCCTGTATGTAGCCTCACTACTGTCATAGCCTCGCTACTGTATATAGCCTCGCTACTGTTATTTTTCACTGTCTTTTTACTGTTGTTTTTATTTGTTAACTTTCCTATTGTTCACCTAATACTTAAAAAAAAAATTGCACTGTTGGTTAGAGCCTGTAAGTAAGCATTTCACTGTAAGGTCTACACCTGTTGTATTCGGCGCAGGTGACAAATAAACTTTTATTTGATTTATTGCACCTTGCCTATGCCGCTCGGCCATCACTCATCCATATATTTATATGTACATATTCTCATTCACCCCTTTAGATTTGTGTGTATTAGGTAGTTGTTGGGGAATTGTTAGATTACTTGTTAGATATTACTGCACTGTCGGAACTAGAAGCACAAGCATTTCACCCACACTCGCATTAACATCTGCTAACCATGTGTATGTGACCAGTACCATTTGATTTGATTTGATAACTGTTCGTTGGGAGCTTCATGAAATGGGTTTCCATGGCCGAGCTGCCGCACACAAGCCTAAAATCACCATGTGCAATGGAAAGAGTCAGCTGGAGGGGTGTAAAGCTTGATGTCATTGGACTCTGGAGCTGTGGAAACACGATCTCTGGAGTGATGAATCACGCTTCACCATCTGGCATCTGACAGACGAATCTGGGTTTGGCGGATGCCAGGAGAACGCTACCTGCCCGAATGCATAATGCCAACTGTAAAGTTTGGTGGAGGAGAAATAATGGTCTGGGGCTGTTTTTCATGGTTCGGGCTCAGCCCCTTAGTTCCAGTGAAGGGAACTCTTAAGCTACAGCATACAATGACATTCTAGACGATTCTGTGCTTCCAACTTTGTGGCAACAGTTTGGGGAAAGCCCTATCCTGTTTCAGCATGACAATGCCCCCATGCACAAAGTGAGGTCCATACAGAAATGGTTTGTCAAGATCAGTCTGGAAGAACTTGACTGGCCTGCACAGAGCCCTGACCTCAACCCCATCAAACACCTTTGAGAATAATTGGAACGCCAACTGCGAACCAGGCCTAATCGCCAAACATCGGTGCCCGACCTCACTAATGCTCTTGTGGCTGAATGAAAGCAAGTCCCCGCAGCGATGTTCCAACACCTAGTGGAAAGCCTTGCCAGAAGAAAGGAGGCAGCAAAGGGGGGACCAACTCTATATTAATGTCCATGATTTCGGAATGAGATGTTCGAGCAGGCGTCCACATACCTTTGGCCATGTAGTGTATTATCGCACTGTTTCAGTGTCACTGTGGTGTCTTTATTTTGCGATAAGGTGAGTTACTGATTAAAATGTAGCCTATAGGCCAATGTTTCTTTTTGTTATATTCCCAGACCTCGTGTAATATTTTAAACATCCTTTTTTCCTTTGTCAAAATGTATTTGGTATGTATTTCACCTTGCCACAATTGACAGTGCGATAAGGCTGTTAGACGTGTTTTTCATAAACTAGTAGCATCGGTCTACTGACAAATATATATTTAGATATTTAGCGGCACCTTGTGGGTTTGAAATTAAGGACGCTTTATCAACAACAATATTGAGTGTATTCCTCATTTGCCAGTAGATAGCGCCAGAGTCATGGGAATCTTTCCCGTTATGTATTAATT